>NW_009260028.1:13130694-13137574 GCF_000687185.1 Egretta garzetta
CACCTTGTGTGCGGGAGACTGGCCACAACAGAAACTGCCTCTGGCTTAGACAGTACATGGGCACGTGGGAAGAGGTTGGAGGTAGGATGTGCACATCCATGGGGTGCAGTGACTAGCAGATGTGAGGGGGGCTGGAGAAATAAGAAGGAAAAGGTGAATTGCAGGGGACATAAGGAAAGAAGGGGATATTGTGTGAAGAGCAGAGAGTAGGACTGTAGGACGCAAGATGGTAGAAAACCAAGCTTCCTCAGCTCTGCTTCTCGCAGAGCAATGTTTACTTTGCTTAATGTCAGCTCAGGGAGCTGCAGCTACGCAGCCTGTACCTCATTAAGGATTATGACTCAGAGGCGCAGCAAAATTGAGGTATTTGGTCTCTAACATTGCTGAGTTTTGTCTACGTGTGCAGAGGCACCATTCTAGCTCTTGCAGAGTAATGCTCATCTTGCTTGCAGCAGGATAGCAGGGTTGGAGCTAGATACAGGTTACTGCATTTTCATCTTTCTTAGGAGACTTCCTACATTAGGAAGAAGAGACTGACTTTCAGGGGCTTGTGCAGGACAGTGTGGCTATAGGGATACCACTAACACCTATCACACAAGAAGGGAGCAATGAGATTCTGGCTTTTTTTGAAGAGCACATGTTATATCAGTTTTTTCCCTGGTCTTCTTTCCACAGTCTTCCTAGCTATTCAGCTCACATTGCCCTTTTCAACTGATGAGTGGGCAAAGCATATATACTGTGATTTTTTCCTGTGGCTCCTCAGGGGAGATGTGACTAGACAGAGTCAAAGCACCGGTACCTGTGTACAAGGCACTCCCCAGTTTTGTTCTCTGGATACCCCTTCTCTCTGCTGCTCTTCTTGCTGGGGCAGAGAGCAGCAGTGTTGTCTCCTCTGTGCTGAAGGCAATTCTACCTTCACCAGGGGCTGTTGGGTCAGTGTTGCCAAAATTCCTGTTTGCAAACCTCTCCGTGATTTAAGCTACATGCTCTGAGGAGAAACACTCCTCCTGCTCAGTGGCTGCAGGGAAGGTCAAGATAAGTGGGGAGCTGGTTTCCTCTGCCCCCTTTGCTTGTGGGGCAGGGACTGTCCAGCGGTAGCCACAAGAAGGTTGGTTCCCCTTGTCAAAGCTCTGCTGAGGTGGAAGAAGATGGTGAAGGCGATATGACCACCTTTATATTCAGAGCAGGGGGTGGGCAGCAGGAGAATTTGTCACTTCCCAGGTAGCTGATGGTGCTAGCTGGGGTGGCTCATGGTGTTGATGGGCTCTTCTCCAGGGGGTCTGCTGGGCTGTGAGAGCAGGGCTGGGCTTGGAGGGCTGTTACCAGCCTCCTGCCCCCCCTCCCTCTACAGACAACAACCTTGCCCTGGGAGCTGTTGGGAAATGGGCTCCTCCTACATAAAAGCCATGAGCCTCTGTCAAGCCTTGTCCAGGCGATCAGTGTACACTGTGGTTTCCGAGGGCTGTCTGGGAGTTTTGCTTGTAGGCTGCTTGCCCAGCTGCCAGCTGGGGTGGCCGCCCCGGCATGCTGAGGCTCAGCCAGGTACCTACCTGCGTCTGCGCCTGAGCGGCTGGCCTGGCTCTGGCCCTGGCCCCCCAGCCTCCCCCTGGTACAGCCCCCTTCCTAGCCCTGTGGCTTCGGCTCCTGACTTCTGGCTCACACTGACTCCATTTTTACCCTCCCATCACGTAGCGTGCATGGACTCTTGGGATTATTCCACCTGACTTCTCCTCTGCTTTGTATCTCGCCAAGCTCCTCGACGTCCTGCTCACTGTTGACCGTAAGCTCCTAGTCTAGTTGCCCCCTTCCTGCATGGGAAGACCTCTCAAAAGACAATTTTCTAACTACAGTGTTAACTGTTTACTCCATCAAAGGTGTGTCAACCTGGGGGGTGGGGGGGGGGGGGCTGCGAGGGGAGAAGGGAGCGAGGGATGTGCAAGCAGGATACAGAGAGGAATGGTTTGTGCATCTTTGGCGCTTGTGTGTAAGCACATGCATGTGAGTCAGACCAAAGGTCTGCCTAGCCTAATACCCTCTCTCCAGCTCTGGACAATAGCAGAGACTTAAAAAAAAAAAACATAAGAAATGAGGCAATCACATATTTAACGTGGTAAACAGGCAGGTTCTTTGCAAAGACACAGGTTGCTGTGGGTTGTTACTGAGCCTCCATTGAAATATTTCCACTGTTAATACTTATTTTCTTCAGTTACTTATTTATTCTCTATTAGCAGTACAAATTAATGCTGCAGTTTGGGGGAGGAGTGACCTGCTGAGAGTCAGAGTCAAGTTTCCTGCAGCCAACAGGATGCACAGAGAGAAATATTACAAATGTAAATAATACGATACAGTGCCTACACAGACTATCTGGTCTCCAGGTATCAAAAATACTTACATTTCTTATTGCCACTATTGTGTCTTTACGACATCCTGCTCAATCTTTATAGCAATCACTGTCACAGCTTTTGAGTCGAGGCTAATAAAGGACAGCTTGTGGTGGCCTCCACCACCCATAACTCACCACAAAATTAAGCTAGACATTTATGGCATTGTCTGTTCAGAGCTGTAAATAAGCAGAATTTGGAACATGCACATATAATTTGCCAAGCTGATTGAACTAACTCATTAGAAAAATAAAAAAAGGAATTAACCTGCCACAGAAATTATTTTAATGTAAAATGACTTTAATGCTAAATGACTTTAACGCAAAAGAGACAAAGTGTTGAAATACAATTTTACTGATTACTGCTGCAGTCCTTGCAGTTCAGCACGGATTTCTAGTTTGTTACTCAAATTTGGGAATATTTGCAACACTGTGACAGGTAAATAACAGGAAATCATCATGATAGGTAAGTGAAAGGTCCATGTACCCAATCCTGACATCCATCAGTTTTACAGTATGATAGCTTTGGTGCCCTCTGGATTCCTCTGATTTCCACAGCCCCTCAGTATCTCTCAGCATGAGGATGACCTGTGCTGCCCTCTTGTTTGTTTTTTTTTTATAGACACAGTGCAAGATCTTTTTTTTTAAATTAACAAAGTCGTGTATGGTTTTCACTCTCAATAACTCACAAAACCTCCTTCTTAACATAGCAGTATGGCAGTAGCGGTGAGGCTCGTTTCCTGGACATCAGAGATAAGACACCAGATGAGCTTGTGGGAAGAACCCACTGTTTTTAGAAGTAGGTCCATGTGCAGATGAAATGAAACTGAGACCTGGGACCTTCAAGCGTAAGACCGACAGTCAAGCTAGGGTTTGCTCAGTGCGGGTTGTATTGAATTAGTATCTCTGGAAAAGAGGACAAACCAACAATATCGTGTCATCGGATGACTTTCCCTCCACTCAGCCCCATGAAGTCAGTGGAGAGTTATCACTGACTGCTGTGAGGTCAAGCTTTCACCTGGGCAGTTTATCCAAGTCATAAGCTCTCTGCAGTAACTAGTAATACTTAATAAAAATATACACTCTCTGCCCCTTTTAGCCTGTGCATTTTAAAACTATTTTACAAAGGGGGAAAATAGTGTGCAGCTACAGCAAAATGAAAGAAAAAAATACTCCCACAAGTGACAACAGTGAAATTTTTCGGATACATTTTCCTTTTCTCTTGTGTCCATATTTAAAAAGCAAAGCAGGGAAATTCTCTGAAGAGCCTTGAATAATAGCCAATTTTAATGCAGAATCCTCCATACGGATCTACTGGGTTGTAGAGAGCGCGACCAGCATTACCCCCAGAGAAAAAGTCAGATCAACCTCTTCAAAGCTATCTAGCCCTCCCCATTAAACCCTCTGCAAGACTATGCATAAGCAACCTTACGCCAGGAATGTTAAACGGTAATACGTGATTCCGCAATCTAACACCATGCTTACATTAATATTATGAAATTATTGTTTACATTGCAGTAATTCCCAGACACTCCAGTCGAGAGCAGAGCCCCTATAGTGCTGCTCAATCGTAGACTGAAGTTCAATTCAGGCCCTGGGGAGAGTGCCTTCTAGAGCAAGAAAGAGGGTCCCTGCTGGTGTACAGAGGGAATTTTAATTGACTTCTGCCTGGGTGTGCTGCATTACCCCAGCTGAGGGCACAGCCTGAAGGAGCTGGGACAGAAGGGGGATAAAATCCAAGGGCTTGGGCTGGTTGTACACACAAAGCTGTGTGCATTTTCCCCTCCCTCTTTATACGTCACAGCTATGTCATCCCACCTCATCCACCCATTCCTCTGTGTCTGCTTTGAACCTCCCTTCTCCAGCTACCCCACAGGTGTTCCTTCATTGAGTAACCTTTCTTTCTCTTTGTACATATCCCCAGCTCCCAAGGGCGTGCTCTTCTACTGAGGCCTCCTCCAAACAAGTCCATCCCTTGCCCGCAGTGGGACCCTCTCCAGCTGACCTCTTTCCCACCAAAGCTCCTTCCAGCGGGGATTTTGTGGCAGCTGGGGCAGGAGTTCCCATATCCCTAGGGAAGTATTGCTCTGACCCTCACTCCAGCATTACTTCAAGGGCTCAGGACCCACGCTCTGCTCCAAGAGACAAGGTTGGGCCCTGGGGCAAGGTTTTGGGCAGTGAGCAGGGAGGAACTCACCCTCACCACCATGGACTGCTGCAAATCCTCTATTAATTGTGCTGAATGAAAAGCAAATACCATGGTGGTATTGCTCAGCAGGATCTCACCCTGGGAATCGCAGCCTTTCTAATTGAGACAGAATAAGGGAAATCAAAGGGGAGTTTGACTTCACATTTTTGTTTTCCCAAATTACGGAGAGCTCAGACACGACTGCTTACACAAGCAGTAACCCCGCTGTTTAAATGACAAGTTAAAGCTCATTTGCAAATGGAACTAGTAGAAATGTCTTACTCCCTGTTCGGTCCTTGCCTTCCTTGCCTGCTGATATATAATGCTGTAAGCTGACTGGTTTGTTATTTTTCTAGGGGAGGAGAAAAAAGATTGGTAGGAAAATATCCCAAGATATATCAGACTAGGGTACTAGGGTAGAAAATGAGCTTCAGTTTGATACAACGGGTGGAAATGTTCCTTCTCAAAATCTGACTGCTATCACATTTTTGCCTGAATTTGTAAAAAGTGCACAATTTTTAGCTTCCTAGGTGACACAACATCATCTCTGCTACTGTCCCAGCAACCTAGCAAAATCCTAGCTACGTTTTTAGCATTGCCGCTTACCTGCTGTGACTCACCCAAGAGCTGTTCCACCAGTATTCTTCACAATCAAAGCTAAAAATAATTCTCTCTAAAGAGACAAAGACTCTGTTAGATAGGAAGAGTTTTTATTAAGCAATGGGAGTTTGTTTTCGTTTGATTTAACTTTAGGAGACTCACTTAGAGAAACAGCTCCTTTTGTACACGTTTTTTCTGGGAGCAAATCAATGCATTTAATTTGATTTTGAACCTTGCTGCACAATCACTAATGCCTCAAGTCTGGAAGAAAATCTCATGGAAGGGGACTTCAATCGGACATTTCAAATCAGTAAGCCTAAAATTCAGATGTGAAATCCCTTTCCCAGAAAACCAAGAGCAGTTTGCTTTTGATCGAATCCATATTAATAAGAGGGCTATACATGCTAGTTATAAGGGAAGAGGCCAAACTCTGGTTCTGTTCTGAAAAGCTGCAAAAATAAGCTGTAGAAATAACCTAAGGAGTGCGCTCCATGTCTTGGTAGTCCTCCAGGGTAGTCTATGCCTGCATGTGGACAAATACTTCAGGTGTCAGTGGTGGTCATGCACATTTGCCCAAACCCTTGGGCTGTAGAACTCTAGCAACGTGCTTCTACATGCCTCGGATGGGGAGGAAGAATAGGAGCAGAAAACTTCTCCCTTTTATTGGATCTGTGCCCTGATTTTTTGCAAATTAGGGGAGTTCCCAGACATGTTCACACTTTGCATGACTGGGCAGTGCTATTAGGCCATCTTTCTGCACAACTGCATCATCTACTCATTACTCACTGCCGGAGACTGGAGATGTATTCACTTATTCTGGGACCGGCTTAAGCTGCTGACCAGTCTCTGCTGTAACTTTTCTTCTTTTTCTAAAACACTAATTATCAAGCTTTTAGCCCTCCCTTCACCCTTTGTCCAATTTCATCTATTCTCTTGTTAGCCCAGCCTATCTATTTGTGACAGGTGGGAATTTGGGAGCAATTCTTGATTAGTGTAAACCACCAGGTTTGCACCCATAGATTCCATGGATGTGACAGGTAATTTCAACTGCAGACTTTTGAATGATTTGTCTTTTGAATGATTTAAATTTCTTTCTGTTTATATATATTTGAGAAAAATCTCTACAGAACATTGTAATTTTACCAGTGGTGTTCTGCATACTTCTGGGTCTTCCTCACACACATTTGTGACTTCGAAGGGAGCTATATTTATCAAGGATGCCTTAGTGAGGGGCTGCCGATATTTTGACAAGCAGTTCCCACAGAAGTTTACCCCTTTAACCTGTGATAGATCCTGCTAAGCACCTTGAATGGATGAGTTTGCACAAAAGAGGGATTTGCACATTATAAACCACATGGAGTTGTGATTATATAGGGTGAGCATCTCTACAACACAATCCACCTTCCCCAAAGCCGTGTCAGAACCTTGCCTTTTGGGGGAAAACCCACTCAAAAAAAACCCCAAACACAGCTTTTTTTTTTCAATTTTAGGATTGGCGGGAGTAGGAAATCCACAATAGCCATCGGTACAGCTTTCTAATATATTGCCATAAGCAGGAAAACCAACATTAATATAACTTGATAATGGTTATCTATCCTCACATTTCAGATTTTGCATGTCATTTTTAGTTTGAGTTTATAGCTTCAGCTAGTCAATTGGATTTTTTTTGTTTGAAGAGCCCTCACTTATCAGATTTCCATTCCCATGTAGAT
>NW_009260028.1:13137710-13147327 GCF_000687185.1 Egretta garzetta
TCTTTCCTTATTAAGCTTAACAGTGTGAGTTACTTCAGAAATCCCAAACCTTATTTATTACCCAGTCATTAAAAGCTGATGTATAGGAAACTAAAGACATTCTTCTTGTCATGCCTGTGGTGCCTTGAATAAATTTGTCTTCAGGCATGATTTTGTGCCAACCAATACTTATTGGGTTCTTCTTCTTTCCCATTAGTTGGTACCATGTTGCCCTCCTGAATGATTCAGTCATGTTTACTTCCTTGGAAGACAGGTTCTCCTGCTGCTGCAACGACGCCACCCTGACTGCAGAGGTTTCTACCTACACACAAGTTGGAGCATTGAAACTGAATCCCTCAGCCCACATCACACTTGCTAGGTGTGCCTCGCTTCCAGAGCCATTGCCTGTCCAGGTTCCCATTCCTAGTTCAGAAATTATTTCATTTAGGTAGCCTCCAAATTCCCCAAAAGTCCTAAAATTTGTTATGTGTCATGTGAGGCTGTGATGCTAATGCTGGTGTGCATGGTTACAAATGAATGGCCTATTAAATTTGGAAGGCTGTATGATCCAAGTTACATCACAAGGCTCAGCCCCGGGAGAGGAAGAGCACTACTTCTGTGGTCTCTGTGTTTGCCTTGGGCAAGATATTGGTTTCCTTTTTCTTAGAGTGAACTTCCTAACAAGTATTGCCTGTCTTTCTTGGGTAGCCAGATTGCTGTTTTGAAAACAGACTTGACTATTTCATGGTTTCCTGTTCAGCAGTTGTTGACAATTTTATCCCATACCATGCTCCACCATCTTTGATCGAGTGTCTCATCGGTTATTATTTGCTTCCTAATAGTGACTTCTGGCTGTGTAGAATTCCCCAGACCATCTTCCTGCAGCTTGTGGGCCTCTGTTCACCCCCACCGCACAAAATGTCACCTCATCCCCTTGGCTGCCAACACCAATCTCCTTGCCCTCCTCTCTCCATAACTCATTCCTTTGTGCCTTGAATTAGGGGCCACAGCAGTCTATGCCGCGTGTATTTACTGTAACTACTTGTGCATATTTTCTGACACATTATAGAATATAACACTACCAGGCAAAACTCTTAGTGTACACAAAATGGAAAAGAAAGGAAGGGACAAGTGGACAAGAAGGAAGACAAAGGCATTTTCTTTGGAGAGAGTTGTAATACAGGGCTCCTTGGGGCTGCCTCCCGCATGCCCTGCGCTGTGCCATGGCCGTATGCATGGCGGAGATTACAGCTGTCACTGTTTGGCACAGCCACAAGATCATGGCCAAATTGGACCTGTGATTGCATCAGTTTCACCTAATTCCATTTCTTGATTTAGGGGAAGAGAAAACGACATGAACATGACATTCCCTTCCTCTTTCCGACAAGGCAATTACTCTGGATTAATCTTTCTTAAGAGCTGTCTTAATGTTTCTGGTTTTCTGCAGTACCTTTGTCTGTATTGCGGGTTTGGTTTTGTTTCTGAGAGAAGCTGCCCTTAAACTCCTGACTTAATAATTACAGACTGCTTTGAACAGCAGGTTTTGTAAAACAACAGCTATAAAATTTAACACTGTTAAGGGAATAGTTAGGTATATCTATATATTATGATCATGAATGTGTATGATCTTCAGGCAGTGAGCCTAGAAAATCTTTAATTCAAGATTGCAGATATTTCCTCTTATCTCAGTGACATTTCAAAGCATAACTTAAGCAAAACTCCTCTCTTCTGTGTCATCCCATGCTGTCAGCCAGAAACTCCCTAGACAGGTACATCACTTGATGGTCCAACATTGCTGGTGAAGCTTTGAAAACCTATTAACATCCCAAACCCAAGCAGCCCAAGCCTGATGCACATCTTATTCATGGTCAACACAAAGGTGCCCATTGCTTTAATAGGTGTTGAATCAGGCTCACAAGGGGCAAGTTTGGGTAAAAAATACCTCCATGCAGATATCCACTGTGAGAAGGTGTCTGTATCCCCCCTCCCCAATAAGCAAGGGCTGTCTATATGGACTGGCTACACGGCCAAGGCTTTGGAACACTGATTGGTGAGACGAGCCAGTTGCCAGCAGCTAGAAATGCAGCAGGGAAGGGTAGGTTCACTACACTGGACATCCCTGAGTGATTTAGGATTGCCTTTCCACTTAGCTAGTGAGGTTGCCACACTGGAGAGGCTTGGGAGAATTTACTTAAAAGGCAGTCAAATGGCACAGGAGGCATTTTTCAGGCACATGTGTCCCACTGTATTTTACAGTCAAATAATTAATGCCCACTGAAAACTAGGAAGACCATCCCAAGTTTAGAGGTAGGTAAATAAACATTGAGATGCTGGTGTGCATCATCCACGGATTTAATGACTGTTATCACAGCAGAACCCAGGAGTCCTGAGCAGTTAAACCAAAGGAAAAATTATAGAAAGCATAGTAGATTTATTTTTAAAGTCTCCAAAGAGTAAGTGAAAACATCCCCTTTGTTAAATATGTCTTAAATTTAAAGCAAGGCAAATAACCCATACTGGTAACAGACTACTTTGGGATCTTTTCGCCTTCCTGTTTCTCCCTCTTGGCAGAATTTGAGCTGATCTCATGCCTTTTAATGAGCTGTCTCCCAGTTGGAAATGGCAACTTCTACTGCTTTTCAAAAAAACCCCACATTCAGACTGCTTTATGAAACACTCTAACCATCAGTACTTGTTCTGTAAACTGCATGGTAGAATATCTTGTAAAGAAGTAATACCTTGTTGATCTGAAAAAAGAAAATCAGGATATTAACTTTTACGCTCTACCTTCTTAGTACTTTCAACAGTTAGTCCTATGACTGGAAAGCTGCTCTGTACACAAGAAACAGGCTGAT
This sequence comes from Egretta garzetta, assembly GCF_000687185.1. Classification (NCBI taxonomy): domain Eukaryota; kingdom Metazoa; phylum Chordata; class Aves; order Pelecaniformes; family Ardeidae; genus Egretta; species Egretta garzetta. The sequence continues at coordinate 13,140,545 of NW_009260028.1, forward strand.
ATATGATGTTAGGACAATGATTTTTTGTTTCAGGGTCCAAACCAGAAGGACTCGTTTCTCCCTTGTGTTTTACTGCCACTTAAATAAGTTGGGAAAAGCTGATGGCATCGCAGCACTGGACCTCTAAGATGACCTTCCAGTGTGCCAGGAGCCACGGCACATGGCTCAGCTGTTGGCCATGACTTGACATTGCTCAGCGGGGTGGAAGGCACAAGAGCTTGCGATCGATGGTTTGCTTTGACTAGTTTCTCTCTCGCTTCGTCACCACCTCTTTTCCCCAGGCGTGTGACGCAAGCCCAACCAGAGTGGGCGGCCGAGGCCGTGGCCGTGGCTCCCTGCAGCAGGCTGCCGGAGGTGCACGGGCTGCTCTGCTACCCGGGCGTCTGAGCCTTCAGTTTTGGGCCCCAGCTGGCTCCCTGGGCTGACCCTGCAAGGCGAGAGGCTGCCTGGGCTGCCTGCCAGGTAGGGGATGCATTTTTTTCTTCCCCACTCTACGTACTTTTTCTGTCTCAAAGAGTAACTGGGGTGCTGCGAGCCAGGCAAAATGTACCTGCATATGTTCAGATGTGTGCGTGTACGTGCCTGTATCCTGTCTTTACCATTTCCACAGTTAGCGCTTTAAAAGCTCCGCTGCAAGAAATATTCCCGTGTCAAATTCTGTGTGAGGAAAAAAAGCCCTTTTTTATAGGCAAAAGTTCTTCACGGATTGGAAACTGTGGTACTCAATTATTCTGCTTTGAATCCATAGTCGTTTCAGTTGTGATTTAAGGCATAGCTGATGTTCACTGATTTATATAATCAATCTTAATCTTTTTTTGTCCTTCATCTTTTTGCTCTTTTCATTTGGAGAAGTTATTTCATTAAAATTATTAAAATAGGTAATTTTAAAATCATATATAGTTTTACACTACTTCATACTTCTTTCTTGCAAACAGAATCTGTATATATACTTACTAAAATAATGACCTACTTTGACATACATTTATCCAAAAACTTAATTTTTACATTCTTAATGTACTGAGTGATATAACGTCAGTAAAAAAGAAAATTAATGTGATACTAATTTGTGCCAAGCACTTTTGATAAAGAATGGAACTAATTAAAAAATGTGGGAAGTCAATATTTCATATTTGTGATTTATTTCCTGTAGAACCTTCACTGGCACCTGTCTGCATTTAAATTATTAAACAAAGGAAAGACTTTCCCCTTCTTTCCTCTAACTTAAAAACCTCGGAAGGTACTTTTCAGATATTCTAATTGCTCAGGCAATTGGACTTCTTCACACTTTATGAATTTGCCAAGACTTTATTCAGTAACTGGGTAAGAAAATCTTTCAATGACACTTATTCCAGTACTAAACAACTGCTGATTTTAACGTCTTGCCACATGTTTCTTTTTCTTTTACTGTTTCATCTTTAGAGGATACTGCCAATTTCAACAAGGGCAAAAGTGTCTCTATGAAATTTTGTTGAGATGGTAATGCAGTAACAGCAAAGCCAGAGCATGCTGCCACTTTTACTCTTTAGGGGTCATGCAAAGAGGTAACTTCGGAAATTTCAATTCTTGGTACCACTAACAGCAGCAAATTCTAAAGAGGCTTTTTTGGAGAGACCTATGTTTTCAGGCATCGTTTAGATATGATAACCTTCTCTTTGTAGTAGTTTATTAGTAATGAGTATTTTTTTTGGTGCCATCCTCCCATCAGTGACGAATGTATTTGGTGCAATAATGCTTAAACTTCAAATACTTATAGTTAAAAGAGAAAATTTTAATACAAGTAACTATATTCATTGTTTAAATGCACCATAAGCAAATGACGTATTATTCTGCCTTGGTGAGAGCCCGCAATGTATGCTGCAAGGCACTTCTATGACACAAGATGCATAGTTCAAGCAACACTGTCATTTTTCTTTTCCTTCCAATCTCCACTGAAATGAATTTGTGCACAGACGATACAGCTGCCTATCACAAGTATTTGGGCTGGTCTGGACTGACATCTTGCACAGTGTGGTGCACTTTGGTCTGTTTGGTAAGGTGTCCTTGTATATCAGTTACTATCCCATCCCACCAGCCTGAGGGTGGCTCTGGTTTGGGGTGAGCCTGTCACACAGGGTTGGTGTTGCCTGCATGTCTCTCGAGGATCCAGCCAGCACTGGCTGGACCCAGCACAGCTGGTCCCATCCCAGGGGCTGTCTCCAGTTCCCCACTTCCAGGCACCCACTCAAGACATGCTGAGTGCATAGTAATAAGAGGCTGGAATTAATTCCTACCTCCTGGCTCTCTCCACAGCCGCATTTGGCACAGGTGAGTGTCTGGCAGCGCCCAGTGGCACCGGCCACTGCACTTCGCGCTGCGACATGGGAATCCCACACTTTCTGGTGGGAAGCCCTATGATTACCCAAGCCTGCAAAAAATCTGTAAATAGCAGGGCTCCCGATGCTGATCTGCCTGCAGAAACACTTATGAGCTGTGTCTCATCCCAAAAGCCGCTCTTTCGGGAATATGCATTATTATCATCAGTGGATCTTGCCCAGGACTGTGTTTCAGAAAAAAACCCAAGAAAGCAGCAGCAGTTTTCCAATACTCCAGTGCAGTACAGCATTGCTGAATCCAAGGCACCGTACAAGGCTTCTGTGCCTTTAGTGATGATTGATTTGGTCCTGTCATCCTGGAGAACATGAGAAACATTATGTCTGTGTGTAGCTTCCTATGATGATTTAGGAAGCTCCGTTTCCCCTCAGTGGTCTTTGGTGAGACTGAAGCAGAAGGATTCACGTGTGGTACAGTGAAATTGGTCATGCAGCCTCTCACTGGTATCTTTTCCATTCTGTAAGTGGTAATTTGATGAATCCTGACTTATAAGTAGGGCTATACAAAAAAGGTCTCTGTTCTTAGACCATGTGCCTTGTGGGTGTGTTATGGAAGAAGTATCCTTATGGAGAAGTATCCTTTGCTTCTTGCAGAACCTTTGTTGGTCTCTCCTGGCAAATGTCAAATGCCATGTCAAATCTACAACTTCCAGCCTCCCTTCTGGAGTGCTAATAGGCGGGCATCTTCTGGAAGATCTGCAAATATCCGCTCATCCTTTTGATCAGGTTCACTTTGTAATGTAGAGCTATTTCCTGGGATGGCTTCAGCTGGCCTCCTGTTCTCTTCTGCCTGTCTCATAGAGATTCACATGGTGTTACTAGTGAAGTCAACTCCTAGCCATATTGCTACTCTACTCAAAACCTCTTGCCTGTATATTGCTTTGCATTTGCTTGGTTTGAGCTCTGAAATGTTAACTAGGTCTTTCCCACCAGATTATCCATAGCAAGCGTATTAGAAACAAGTTATCTGGATGTATTTTTTTTCTGTCTCGACAAGGCTGTTTAGGAGTAGTTCCCCAAACTCAGCCTCTGGTTTACAATGGGAAGTGCTTCTTCCATGAATGCTTTAATTACTGACTTATATATATGATTTCATAGTGGTGTAAGTCTTATTGTGAAGTCAGTCATTTGGATTAATGTATATACTACTTCTAACCAGAAAATGTTTGCATTAAGGAGTGCTTTCTTATCTAGACTCCAGATTCTCAGTACCACATTTATTTTGCTGTAACGATCTCTTCATTCTCAGTGTATATATGGGAGCAAGCACATTGGTAACAGGTTTTTGCAGCCCCATTCTCCCTACTGAAACTTGTGAAGCACCTGCTGTCCATTTTCTTTGCAGCAGATTTTCTTACTTGGGCATTTGATTACTGTGCATTACACTTAACCAGCACTTCATGAATCCCTGGTTCTTTCAAATATGGTTTTTTTTTTTTTCATCTGACAGCAGACTGCTTCATACAATGATCCACTTGGATCTGCCTCAGAGACTCCCTATCAGTAACTGCTACTTTCCTCTTCTGACACAAATGCATCCAAAGAGTTCTTCCCAACTGCAGATACGCTAGAGCACTGCTGATGACACTGGATCTGCCGTACCTTACGCTCGTTTCCATTTCTGGCAAATCCAGGCTGTAACATGACTGCAGAACTCGCGTTTCTCAGAACTTGTGGTTCATGAATGTAGATTTTGAAGCAATGCTCCATCGGCCATGGGATTTCTAAGGCTATGTGAATTATAAATGCCTTTCATGCTCTTGGGGTGGGTGTGGGTGTGTGTGTGTGTGAGGGAGGTGTCCACGGTCTCCTTTCTCTTCTCTACTTAGCTTCAGAAATGTGACAATTATATTGAAATCTGCAATAAAAAACTGTTTCTAGTCTATACTGCACAACAATTCACCAGAAAGACTACAAACCCATACAAATAAGCCTGTCTGACATAAATGTTGCCACAACCTTGCATACTTGTGCCCACCTGGGTTTGGGAGCTTATCTAATACCCTTAGCCTATGACATTAATTGATGGCACAAATAGGGTCTGGTTTTCTTCTTGAGTATATTGTTGCAGTGCCAGGCTGATTCTGCTAGTGTCACCAAAGCCACACCTGAGAAACCAAGTAAGGAGTCAGGTCCATAGATCAGGGATTGTATATGAAGATGACAGATAATATTGGACAATCCTCTCTGGTTTCATTCATACATTAGTAAATCAACGGAGATTTATGATACACACAGCAGTACCGCTAAATCCTTGTCCTCTTAAAACCATGCTTATTGAGTCTCAGGCTGGCAAAGCTATGGATTACTCAAGAAAAGCATTTTGAAGTATATCAAAACCATAATGGGAAAGCATATCCCCTTCCATGCAACAGCAGCTTACTGAACTTCAAAAGCTTCCAAAACCAGGAAAAAGCAACTTCTTCCACACAGAGGTAGGAAATCAAGTCTTCATCTACATTAGGGACCTAGCACGTTGCAGTCTTTTATCTTTTCATGTTTTATGTGTTTATACATAACAGGGCAGCCTGCGACCAGCTCTGGCCAAAGCCAGCAGCAACGGCTTAGCTCCGAGTGGGTAGGTTTTGCTGGAGCAGTGCATGAAATAGGTACGTTGGTTTGTCAACATTCAATTGTAAGTATGGGGGCAGTGCCTATGGTGCTGACTGCCATTAAAAACATAACAAAACTGAACAGTATGTGAGTGCCACTAGAGCTAAAAAGCATGGTACTGCGGTTGATGGAGAAGCTCTCCTAATGCAGTCCTGAAGCTGAGGAATTTCATTTGCATTCACTTTTGGCCCCCGTCCACCATTCTGGCAATGCAAAGGAAAATCAATTTACTAAGCTTCCAAAATTGCTTTAAAGACTCAAATAATGTCAAATCCGTTTCCTACATTGATAGCAACTACCAGAAATTTCAGAATTAAGAAGCCCCAGTAAACTCCGCTCTGTCTCCTTGATCTTATGTGTTAAGTGGGGGTTTCATTACCCCATCCTACCTCTTTGTACAGATGTGTTCTATAGATCAGCTGGCCCAGTCTTCTTCACGCTTGGTCTGAGAACCATGCATGATTCATAAGCTGTCAGAAGGTGGTGGATGGAACAGGCTACCAAAACTCAGTATCAAACGTACATGCATCTTCCCATGCATGCGAGCAAGAAAATAAGCGAGTTTGTGAAAGTATCTCTCTGGTAGAGAGATACTCAAAGCTGAGCCCAAGGCTTTCTCTTTGTAAATGGAAACCAGTGTGCGTGCATTGCAAGAAAAGATCCCTTCATTTTATCCAAGGTGGTTATGTAGTCCTTGGATCAGATAAAAGAGCATCGGGCTAAGTGATCTCCAGGGTCCCTTCCAGACCCACGCGTGGGCAGCCACAAAACACAGCGTGTGCTGGGTTCATTTCACCTAACGCTCAACATCTACAGTGCAGATGTTTCCATTGCGCTGGGCTCCCTGTGTTATCAGTGGGAAACAGGCCTTGCGAGGAGCACGGGCCTTGCTCCGGCTTCTGAGGTTGTAAATACACTGTTATGAGAGGGGCTAAGTCAAAGTAGTGTTTATCCACCATTTCATCAGATCTGATTCTGTCTGTGACTGTGATCCTGCCTTCCTTGTACAGAAAAGCCCCCACTAGCATTAATGGGTATTTTTTCCTTAAGAAGATGCACAAGATACAGCCCTTCGATTACGGGGGGAAAAGTGCAGTTTCAGTACAAGTGAAGAGTGTTTGGTTCAGCTCCCAGTGCCTTGCGAGAAGAGCAGAACTAAAATTCACCTCGGGGCATACGAAGATAACAAATGCAACTTCCAGAGAAAGTATAGGGATCTGTAGTTACAGCAAAATGCGTGTTGTGTATTTGTATTGTGCGAGGTTTTTGTTCTTTGCTTAGCAGCATGACCTATTTCCCAGCATCACGTGATTTTTGTATTGGAAGACCCTTCTGTGAAGAAGTAGAATTAATCTTCCAGTGGAGAAGATAAAAATCTTATTTTCTTTACTTCTTCCCAGTACAATAGTATAATGTTGCCTTTCTTTTTATTTATTGATTTAAACTTCATAACCCTTTTGAAAGAAACGTATGTGTAAAGCATATCCGTGTACTTATCCATTGTTGGCAGTATGTAGTTTCATTAAGTTTTTATTCAAAAAATGTACAAGGCATCAGGCATCAGGAAAATCCAAATTAAATTACACTCGGATTGAATATGATTTAAAGTCTATCTCTCGCCCCAACGGCAGTTAAGCACTTAGGCATCTAAAGTGCACGAAGGGAATTTAAGCCGCCTTCCACCTCACGCTGGTGCTTAAATTTTCTGCTTAAGTATTGTTTAGCTGCCGGAAGTTTTTGCAGCTATGCACATGGGAGATGAAAACCTAAGTATGCCACCTCTAGCTAAAATGATCTGGCA
>NW_009260028.1:13147354-13151577 GCF_000687185.1 Egretta garzetta
CATAGGCCACCCTGTCTATCAGGCTTTCTCAGTTCATTCCTAATGGAGACCAACACTAGAAGCATGAAGAGAGAAAAAAAAAATAAAATCAAGCTGCAATGGAGACATCTGGGAGGGAAATGTTTATACAAACTCAAGAGCTTTTGAAAAGCCGGCCCCTTGAAGTATGCACAGTTAGGCGCTCCAAGTCAGCAGTCCCTTCTGAAATGCTCGCTATATCTGTATTTTTAGCTTGTGGCTTCTTTATTTCTAGTCATATTTCTTCTAACATAATGGAAGTATTCATAATTGTGGTGATAGGGCTTTTTAAAATGCTGGTATAACTCAGAAGTGGCCAAATGAAAGCTGACTAGGCTTTCCCTCAAGGAAAAAAAAAAATATTTTATGAGAAGTTTCAGCTTTACAGTAATTAATATTCAAGTAATTGTTAGAAAGCTGTGCTCATAGTGCAGGTTTCTGTTCTTTTGTCAAAAATCAACAGCACACCACCACTGAGGACACAACAAAGCCGAGAATACTGTAGAAACGATTATAAAGGAAATGTTGAACATTTGGTACGCTAAGAGGATATTCAGTTAGGTTGGATTTAAAGTATTAACCTCTTCAGGAGATGAATTCTGGCTTTCTGTATCTTTCGCATCACGTGCACATTAATGCATTGTGTCTGCACGGTTTTAAGACCTCAAATTAATTCGGAATTTGGTCTTATTTTTAGGATAGGATGTGTCAGCACTAGAAAATAACAGTGATGTTGCTAGGTCATGCTTTCACTTGTGTATGTACCCAAAGCCATGTATCTGCACTTGACGGAGCTCCCCCAAATTCTCAAGTACAGATGAGACCCGATTCAGCATCTGCTTCAAGTCCCCTTGACCCATCCAGCAGCTCCCGCAGCACCTGCTGGAGAAAACGGCAAATGGTTGCCTGCCTTCTGCTCGCTCCAGAAGTTAACCAGGGCTTCCCTGCAGCTGCCGGGAAGTAATGAGGAGCTGCTTTTGGACCGAGGTGTTGGATGTGACTCGGACGCAGCTCAGTATTGAAAACTAACATGGAAATGTCCTCCAGTGATTTCTAACTAACAGTCTGAGAAACCAGAATGGAAAAGCTATAGCAGGTGCGATGGCTACAAAAGGGGTACATCTCAAAACCTATGAGAACTGAACGCCCATGAATGTTGAAAAGAAAGCCTCTTTAGGTGGAGAGAAAATCTGCTTCTCCTAATTACATTCACCTTCTCAGAAAAAATTGACAAGCGAAGATCAATGCAGGAGACTTTCTTTCCAGCAGACCCAGCAGACCTGTTGGGGTGATCTGAAATAGCTGCTTTCCTGTTGCTCTTAAGTAGATTTCAACCTCTTTGATTTGTTAAGTGCTTTTTGCTCAATAGAAAAGGCTAGTAGCGCTCTATTTGAAGCCATGCTTTGTGCACGTAACAAACATTGCTTCTGCGGAACAGCTCGTTTTAAGCCTGGGGATGATAATGGATGAACATCAGGGTGGTTGCTCCCAGTTTTGCTCCAGAGGTACTGGTCAGCACTTCACAGAGCTCTCTTACCGGCTGACAAAGGGAAGCTTGTGGTTTAACCCCAGTCAGCAGCTTGCTGACTCCCCCCCTTCTGACTGGGATGGGGGAGAAAATTGGGGAAGAAAAAGTAAAACACAGGGGTTGAGATAAAGACAATTTAATAGGACGGCAAAGGAAGACAAAATAATGATGATAAAAGAGTATACAAAGCCAGTGATGCACAATGTAAGTGCTCACCACCCGCTGACCCAGCCCATCCTCAAGCAGCGATCGCAGCCCCCTGTCCAACTCCCCCAGTGTATATGCTGAGCACGACACCATATGGTCTGGATCAGCCCTTTGGCCAGTTGGGGTCAGCTGTCCTGGCTGTGTCCCCTCCCAGCTTCTTGTGCCCCTGGCAGAGCAGGGGAAGCTGAAAAGTCCTCGACCATTGTAGGCCCTGCTCAGCACCAACTAAACCGTCAGGGTGTTAGCAACATTCTTCTCATGCTAAACCCAAACCACAGCAGCACTATGCCCGCTACTAGGAAGAAAATTAAGTCTGTCCCAGCCAAAACCAGGACACTTATCAGCTGAGCAAGAGAAGATGCTGTTTGCCAGCAAGATGTCAGAACACAGCTGAGCAGAAAGGTGGAAATTAATTTCTTGGCAAACTTTACAGGTTCTACTTTTTTGGGATTTTTTTTCATGCTGTTTCTCTATTTACCATTTTTATTCCCAAACTTTAAATGTGTTTTCTTTTCTTTCTCTTTTTCTTCTGTATCTGTCTCATGCTAAAATACCCCATGAATGCACCATCCTTTCAGATTTTAGTTTTGACTGTTTGATTGTTAATGCACAACGCTCCCAGTGGACACTATAAGCACGTAAGCACCGCAGAGTAGGACTGCCAGTATATTAAAAAAAATAGGGAATTTATACTTTGCTGTAGTTAAAATTCAGGCAGACCAGAAACAGGTCGGGCAAGCTTAACTGTCTCCCTGTTAGTGATACAATCTGAAAAGTCTCCTGACTGAAGAAATGATGTCATGTTCTGTTTCTGCAACCAAACCATCACAAGCTACTTCTATTAGATCATTTCATCGAATGAGCTACTTCTTATTTGGAAGCAGACCTGTAAGGCACACTAGAAGCTCACACAGAGCAAAAACGGAATCTGTACTCCACGTGCATCCTTGTACAAGCGCCAGAAGTTGCAGAAAAATCAGCTGCAAACACCTGTGCACTACCAGCGCGGGAAATGGAGACAAACAGGAGGCTCAGCACCGGGACCCTTAGAGGAAAGCTGAACTGCCCTCGTCCCCTCAGCGCTGAGCTACCCGAGGGACTGAAATCACCTGCGATCTTCTCCAGGACGCCGCGGAGGCTGCTGTAATTTATGGCAGCCTACTACAAAGCTACACCAGCACAGGAGACCGGCCAAAGATTTTGTGATTGGCCAAGCCGGCGTGGGCTGAGCAGCGCTGGGTAAGGCTGATCAGAACTGCCAGTAAGAGGCTGGGCTGGAGGAGACAGAGGGGGAAGCACAAGCACCATACGCACCCGACCTCAGGGCAGCATCTCTGCCTCCTCCTCGAACTCACGTACGACTGGAAACCGGTAGCGAGCTCTGCGATGATAGTAAAAGCGCCGCAATGAAGGGATTTAATGGCATTTCGAGTAAACACAGAACAGAAATATTTAGATACTACTTGGGTGTACTTTTCAGAAATAGGTCAAGCTACGATGTTCCGAATGTCACATACCGCAGGTGAGGGAGGGGAACGTTTGGAACACCTACACAACTGTTACAACCGCTTTTTTTTTTTTAATATAGGTGTCTCCTAACTGCTGCGGGTAGTAGTCGCTTTACTGTGATGATCCAGAAAGCACTATGACCACTGTCACTGCCCAACACTACTCTCCTCCAAATCCATGTTCCAGAACCAAATAAAAGGAACTGATTTCCAGAGGTGATGAACATACACCACCTCAAACAAAAAGCTTTGAGAGCTGCAAGCTCCCATCATCTTGAAAAGTAAAACCAATTATCTAGTGGCATCAGTAAGGTGTTTGAAGGCTAACGCTAGATACTGGTATTTGAAAATGTTGTTCCAATTTTAAAGATTTTACGTAAAAGATTTGTAACTTCCAAGCTTTGACACTTCCTCATACCGCACCCACGAAAAGAGAGGAAGATCCCCCCCTACTCATCGTCGCCCGTGAAAGCCTCACCCAGTTGAATTTCCTCTGGCCAGGACAAACGCAGCTGCTGCAGCTCCCGCGCTGCAGTCCCATCGCACCCCGTGGAGAACGACCGAGATTCCAAACAAAAACGTTATCTTTCAAGACTTATTCTGGAAAAGGGACCAAACTTGCATTCCCTTCGGTATGTTCTGACCTTTACGGTACATGTGGGAACACCAAGCCACTTCCCGTCTACGGCGTTACACTTGTTCGACACCAGATAACCTAGGTGAGATCCTGCTCCTTTCACGGAGTCACTTCATTTCGTTTCCTCAAGTCCAGCCCTGGGCAGGGCATCCAACCTTCCGCGTGCAGAGAGAGCATCGCCCCTGCAGCGGCGAGCCCCCGCTTCACGGCTGTTTTATTCATTCGGACGCGGGACGGCATCTGTAGTTACCGAGAGCGGCGCGCAGCGGTTTCCTGCCTCACCGAGGATTTCCGCTGCCGATCCCCCACGGTGCCACCCTCGCGC
>NW_009260028.1:13153007-13174707 GCF_000687185.1 Egretta garzetta
GGAAGAGCCGGGCTGTACCTGGGCGCGCGGCTTGCGAGTGCAAAATGGAGAAGAGCAAACCCTATTGATCTGAGAGCGGCAAGGATGCTGTTGTGCTTGGATTCTGTTCAGATGATGCTGATGGATTTAATAAGCTGCTAGCCTTACGTGTAGGCAGCTAAATCAATAAGCACATTGATTATCCCCTTACAGCTTTTAATACACTGTATTCTAAGGGAACTTATCTGTTGAGACCGAGTGTTACCTATTTGATGCTTCACTTGTGTATTCTTCCCTTCCAATTTTTCTTCCTCTTCGAACCTTCGTCTTCCCTCCTTGATTAGGCAGAGAGCAGCTGTGGAGCGGGAAAGGGAAGGGGCAGAGTTTGCAGTAATCTTGCTGCTCCTTCTTTGAAGCAATAGTAATCTCATTAGCTCATTGTGTTATCAAACTCATGAATTTCAAGTCCAGCATAAACTTTGGCCTTTCCTGCTCAGATGGAAATAGGCTGGAGTCCAAGATCGTGTGTTTGCCGTCGGTGAGTTGCTGATACCTACAAGCACGTTTGGGAGGAAAGCCGTACTTAAACTACAGGTAGTTTGGGTGAAGTTCAACATAATCACAGGTAGATATGTGGTTTGTTTGGTTTGGTTTTTTTTTTTTGCCAAGATTGAGCCTACAAGCAGGAAAACCCATACAGTTCCCATTCATTTTCTTTCAAGACTGTGGCTGTATACAAGACAATGAAGTTACACGAAGTTGTTGTAACTTGCAGTGAACTCGCTTTGCTGCGGTGAGCGTTGGGCTGTTACAGAGCTCCTTGTGCCGTGAGGATTTTAAATATAAGTGTTGTGGTCTTTCCTGTACTTTTCACAGGAGACTTGGCTTTTAGTTCCCTTCTGTGTATGCTAGTCTTCTTCCCTGTCACATCTATTGTTACCAAACCTTCACGATCAGAATTATGTGCGTTACATTCAATACCTTTTTTCTACCTTTTCTAAGGGCAATCTTATGTGCTCTAAGAAAGTCTCGTTATCCCTTTCTCTCTTAATTCCTACCTTCAGCTCTCCACCCTTATACACACACTTAATTTGAGAAAGCAGGATAGAGGACAGTTGGTCTCCAAATATAGCTTGAATTCAACAAGCACAGGAAAAAAAACCTGACCAGATTGTCCCCACTGAGCACGATTAAAATGGCAGGACCACTCACCAAAACTTTATACTGCAGTTTAACAATACATTGCAGATGGCTCGGCTGAGGGTGTGCGAGTTGTACCTGATGGGGGCTGAAATCAGAACAGGCTTTAGCTGAGGTAATGTTGGAGAGAAATACGGATGCTGTTTCCTCTTCCCAGTGTGATTTCTTTTATCTCCAAAGAGATGCATTAACAAACAGCTCAGAATTCCACTTACAATTGCAGGGAACTCTACTAGCACAAAGTGTATGTTCTTTTCCCAGCCAGAGCCAAAGCTTTTGGTCCTGTGTTAATCTTCTTACAAAACAGAACTATTGCATAGTCCTGTGCTAGCTTCATTTTTTTTTTTTTCTTTCTGCCTCTGTTTGCAGAAAGACGCATTGTTTTCAAATCCTAAATGGTGTTTTGTTGACTTACAAAACTATTATGGAATAATTGGATTTGAGGCTTACATTCTGTGGGGAACCGGTATGAATAAAGTATTGCTGTTAACTGTAATGAGTTCACCTATACTAAATTTATGGTAGCCATAAATTATGGTGGGCTGCTTCTACGCTTTATGCAAATGCAAAAAACCCCAAGAAAGGTTGCATTCAGTCTTGCTCCTTTGGCTTATGAGAACATAATTCTTGATAGGAATGGCCAAGATACTGACAAAGGCACATAATTATCCTCTGTAATGGCCAAAAATGTCCTGTTCTTTCAGTGGCGTTTTTTAGTGTTAATTTTGAACGTCGGTGCATGCATATGAGTCTGTTTATAGTCGGTGCCTGAACAAAGAGCAGGCGAGCAGTCGACTAGGCAATCTAACTTGAGTATTACAAGATAAAGAACAAAAGAGATGACAAAAAACAAAGGGAACCCAAAATTTCATTGTATCTCAGGCTGTCCCACCACCTTCTGGTGCGGAGTCCCTAGTAATAAAGATTCTCTGTCTACGCTTGCGTTTCAGGCTAATACCAGGGAACTTTTGCTTGTGGGTAGCTCTCAATAACTAATCGGTACCATCTTTTTAAGTAAAACTGAAAGGTAGGGAATGGAGAGGCATTAGAAGGTGTTACCTGGATTTCTTGTTTACCCATGATATTAACCAACAAAAATGAGAAAAAGAAACACTAATCCCAAGGCCTCTGCCATGCGCTTGATGAAGACACTCTTAAAAGTGTTACATTAAAATCAGTTTGCTGTCTGATACGTGGTCACGTCAGGATTCCAGGATTGAGTCAGCACCTAATTTGGGGGCTGATTATCTCTAGGACACAGGCACCTATAGGCAAAATCAGGATAATCTAGGAAGTGCTTAATTTGTTGGGGCACCAAACAATAATCTCTCCTTCCTATTTTGGTTTATTAATTGCAGAAGTCCAAATTTCACGTGGCTAAAAAGGAAACAAACCCTTGCTTATGTATTTTTTTGATGCTGCTAAAATCAGTGGATACTTGTGATTTGCCTGTAAAATTTCCTTATGCCTCCAAGTCTGGACACGTTTAGGAGCATGCAAGACCTGACAGTGATGCTGGGCACTTCCAGCTGTTAAACACAAGTCGTAGCAAAAATGAAAGAAACGCTTGTCTCTCTTTGTAAGGACTAAGCTATGAGCGCTGCCTTTGGGTCAGATCCTTCACAGCAGCACCTCCTTCTGCCGTGTCTTCACCTGTAGCTGTCTGAGCTTGCACAGGTTAGCGTAACTCTGTGGTGTAGTAAACAGGATGTTCACCTTGGGAAGCAGGAGGCTTGGGTTCTTGTCCTTGTCCAAATGAGTATTTGGTGTTGTAAAAAGGAACCAAGAGCCACAGGGACTCTTTTTTCTGTCTGTAAAACCACACAAAACCCAAACAGTTTTAGTAGGAGAGGGTGGTCACTGGCTGTGCCAGGGTACCCTGGTGCATTACCAAGGAAGTGCTGGCTGAAGGTTATGATACCTTCCAGGGAGAAGGCAAGGAAAGATGTATTGAAAGGATGTACAGCTCAAACTACATGAGGATGCTGCCTGTCAGACTGATGGGCACAGGAGCAGATTGGTCTCGCCTTTCTGTTTCATGCCTGTGTTTTATGAGGGGGTTGGTATAGTCTTGGCACCCTGAACTTCCCCTGAAGTGGTTGATCTCTACCAGACATACACCTGGGGAAAGCTGGGATTGATGGTGTATCTCCTTGCTGTGTTGTGCTATTGGTAAATCAGCCCAGCTGGTCATGTTGCTTTTTTTTTTTTTATTATTTTTTTAAAAAATTCTCCTTGTTGTTCTCAGGCATGCAACTTCCTCAGTGTGTTTTCTAGGGAGATCAGGTATGCAATTGTGGGCTGCCGATTCCTCTGAGAACCAGGGAACTTGGGACTTTGGCTCTGTAAGGCTTGCTACTGCAATGCTGCATTTTTTTTGTGCACCTGTAGGTGCCATTTCCTTGGTGGAGAGCTAGGATGAAATAAAGATGAGAAGAAGCTTTCTGTCACATCTTGGATGGGGAATGGAAACCAGGGTACTGACAAGCCCTAATACTGTTGTTTATCTTGCAGTAGTATCAATAATGTGCTGTTTGCTTTCCAAACAAAAGATGTGGTCTATGTCCCAAAGAGTTTAAAGATCCTTTGAAGCTTTGTGTAGTGGAAATGGTAGTTCTCCCAGCCAGATCAGTCTCCACCCGGGGTACAACCTTGTTGCCTAATTGTGATTACTGCTGTAGTTTGAGACTGCTCAAAAAAAAAAAAAAGCTTGTCCTTGAAGTAGGTGTTGAGCTCTTTGTTTTATGGGTATGAAGGGGCATCTAGATTCCCCATACATTTGGAGCGATGTGCTAGGAATTTTCCTTACGGAAGAGGTGGATCCGAGTGTATGGCAGAACATCTAGAATCCGATACTTCCTCTGTATTTGTGTATTCGTAGGAAAAAACTATTTAAAACCTTTACAGTGTTTCTGCATCAGTGTTAAGAGTTCTTTAATGGTCAGGCATCAGCGGTGTGACATCGGCCTCTTTCTGTGTGTAGCACCTCTTCTCACTTGCTGTGAAGGAAATGCGATTTAAGTGAAATTTTTAGTTGCCTTTTCTTTTTTTTTCCTCTTCTTGTGTGTTAACAGACACTATAATTACCTAAGTAACGCTAGGAGCCCCGACAGCCTAAACTGAGTTCTTTTTCAAAAATGGAATGTTTCTCTTAATTAAGAAAGACTAGAAACAGCACCTGAATCTGTGAACTAAATAATCAAAGTTCATATCTGTTTAGGATATATTAACGAGAAAACCAAAATACGTTCCTGACTAAAGTGTTGCCCAGAGTAAATGAGCTTTTGTAAGGTTTTTTTGTGGAGAAAAATAATATATGGGTGCTGCAACTGTCGCACATACACAGTTGTGCAAAATTCCTGTGAGATCTTTCCAAATTCTATGGTACTCAGAACAATAGCCACTATTTCTTCTTCAAAGCTCTTCAGAGATGTTAAATAATCCTTGTGACAACCCTATGAAGTGAGTATTGTAGTAATTTTTTATGGATGGCAAAACAATTAGTTGGCATTGTCTCCAGCTGTACAGTGAAAGTGGGATTTTTCAAAGTGCCCACAGCTTGGCCTGCCGCTAAAACTTTTGGTTGTATGAGCAAGGGGTTGGTGAGCGCGTCTTTCTGCCTCTTCTTCTAGCTGTAGCTGCGCTGATGAAAACATTTTGCAGATGCAGTGGTCGTCAGCACACAGGTGCGTCCATCAGGCTGGACCCTATGAGTCCTCATAAAGGGTGAATTGAGCTTGTTCTGGATTATTCTGCCCGTGGTTACTGGCGTCGCTTCTTGGAGGAGAGATGTGCAGAGCTCTTGGCTCTGCTGCTGTGTGTAAAGTTTGTCCACGTGTGAAAGTTGGGCTGCAGAGCACAAGTTAGCTCATTCGTGGGATAAGGTCCTGGTCAGGCTCTTTCCTCCAGGCTGTTGCCAGGCTGGGCTTGCTCAGGGTTACAAGTTGCCTTGAGGTTGGGCTCCTAACTCCCTTTGATCCCAAAAGGCTGCAGACCCAGCTGTTTTCTTTGCTATGTGAACACCGATGGTATCTGCAAGCTGAGGGAGGCAAGTTCCTGTTTGGGTCAGACCAGCATCGCAGCTTTTCTGCGCAGCCTGGCTTTGGTTGCTGAGATATGTGTTCCTCCTCTTCTCCACCACCAGCTCTGCCTGCTGCCCTTCCAGGAGTTATAAATGCCACAGCAGATGGCTTGGGGAGGCAGCGTCTGTATTTACTGTTTCAAAATTTGCCTAAGCTTGACTCTGTACAAAGAACGCTTTTTTTTTTTTTTCCCCCCTGGAGATCCCAAGTTGTCGGCACTCAAATGCAGATTTGGTCTTTTCAGGAGAACGTGATGGTGGAAATGTGTGCATTATGTGCTGGTTCAAAACCAGCCCATCTTTCCTTTTAACATAGTCCATATGATGGTTTAGTCTTACCGGTTTTCGGTCTTTTCCTGCTGGCTCAAGCTTTCAGGTTCCTGGTAGTGATATAAGCTAGATTGCTTATGGACCCAAATTTTGCTAACGGCTGATACACCATTAAATAACACACCTATAATCAGTTTATTTGATAAAGGTTGGTTTTTAAACCCATTAGCCTGACTGGTAGCCTTCCATCAGGTTTCAGTGCGAACGTTGTTCCTCCTCCCCGCTGACCAGAGATGTGTGGCTATATGGTTGATGCGTGCATCTTTAATGCCTAACGCAAGCGTTCATCTCCCGGTGACAGTTGTGATTTGATTGATCCAAGGTTATGCTGCTCAGCATGTACTTTTCCATGGGCCCCCTTACTCCAGATGCCTTCCTGGAGTCTTGGGCTCCCTACCAGTGTGATGAGCTGAACTTCTCTCACATCCATCTGGTGCCTATGGCCCTTGGGTTATTAACTGTATACCCAGCCTCTGCTTTGAGTTGTGAGAGGGCTGAAACCGAAGGGAAAGAAAGGTCTTCATTTCTTGAAGTCAGTGGAGATGCTGTGACCCAAGCCACCCAGGCCCGCTCAGCAGTGTTGTTTTTCCTTCTGGTGGCCACAGCAGAGGGTGTTGCCTCTGGTTCCTCGGGCACCTTCCTGGAGTTGCTCACTGTACAGAGTGTTGGAGCCCCTCTCTTTCTAGGGAGCACGAGGCTCTCGTCTCTGTTTCAAGGGTTTTTTTGTTTTTGTTTTTGTTTTTTTTTTTTTAAATTCACTTTGCCTGTAAAGTACCTTTGGGTACTTTAGCAGCAGTGGGAATTTGGGCCAGATTGCAGATCCTTACTGATTCACCCACCCCTCCCCCCCACCATTTCCAGTGAAATATCCTTATCTTTGGGATTGTAGGATTGAGGTGGCTCCTGGTATTTTGTGTTCTGAGGGTTTTATCTTGTATTTTGCTTTCCTGGCCAACCAATGGCAGGGGGACAGTGCCATGCCTTTTAGCAGTCTCTGTTCATAACTAACTCTTTGGAAAACTTGTAAATGTTTTTCATGTTGAATTTGTGTGTGGTATCACTCTTATCTGTGGAGAGGACAACTGTTTGAAAACAGATGTTTCATACATAGCTATACATGACTTCTGTCTGTTTTCAAACAGTTGTCCTCTCCACAGATGTTTCATACATAGCTATACATGACTTCTGTTAAGAATTGAGGTAGCTTAATCTGAAATATGATGTACTTTGAGTAATTCAGTTTGCTTTTTGTCGTCTCGAGTTGGTTTTGATGGTGGAAACTGAACCAGCTAGCTTAACTCTCCGGTTGCATTTTTTCCCCAATGTCTTTCTGCGATGGTACAAGACCTATCTCTGCCAAATGCTGCTGGATTCCTTTCAAGCTTTCCTGCCCAAATACTCATCTGAAAACACTCAACGAGCCCCCCTCCCACTGCCCGCTCTTGAAAGGACCGAGTTTGCATTCATTTTCTAACAACCTTACAGCAGCGTGTCTTAAGCTGAACTCCCAAGGCAGTGGCACTACTTCTACCTTGGCTGCAAATCACTAGACGCTGGGAAATTAGGCAGCAGCAGGATCGCAATGCACTTGCCCTGGTCCTCTGCTCTTCCCTGGCCATCAGCTGCCGGCTGCTGCCGGGCACACGTTGTGAGATGGGCTGGACCTTAGCTCTGAGCCGCTACAGGCGTGCTTGTTTGCTGCCTGGGTCCTGCTCAGCCCTAGAAAAGGCATTCAGCTTTGCATTTGAAATTAAAGCTTTGGTTAAAAATGGCGTTGCTTCAGCTTGCTTGTTGCAGCTGTAGCCATGGCTGTGAATTGAGGACCGTAACTTAATTCATGGGAAAGGTCTTTGGAGCATGTAGTCTTAGAATGAAGATGTGTCTGTTAAATATGTATGTATGCTATGAGTTGTATACTGCTAGCAAGCTCTCCTGGGTGCAGCTGTGCCTATACCAAAGTCCTCTTCATGGTACTTTTCTTTTTTTAATTTATAAGCTTTTGCTAGCAACTTACCAGTAAGGAAATAAGCTTTACTGGCTGAAAAGTTTCATTTTGGTCTCTGTGTGGTATGTTTGTTATGGTATACTCCAGTACACTGCTGGGGTAGTATATTGGCTTTTCAGTAGCAGTATCGTGCTGGAGAAAGAGAGCTAACCAAAGTAGTGGCGATATTAAAGGGAATTTTATGTGGTAGCTTGGAAAGCAGGCTTTGTAGCTTTCCAGGATCCGGAGGTAACATTAGCTTTACTGGAAAAGAAACACCAAGTTTCCTTGTTTTGCTGTTTACCTGGTGAGTTGGCATTCTCAGCATCATTTTGGTTACATTCCACAGTAAAAAAACCAGATAGATGGTGTTCATCATCATTGAAATTACGGGACCTGCTGTATGTCTTGCCTTATTCGGGTAGCATGCCTGTACCTTTTCTCTACAGCAAAAGAATGTGGTATAATCCTTTTCTTTCTTTTTCACTTGCATTGTTTTTTTTCTCTCAACTTTTTTATGTCGTAAACCTTGAACATTTTCTACAAATGCAGTTATCTCAGCATTTGTCAAGCACCCATATGGTAGGTCTGGTTTGAAGGTTGAACCTTTGGTTTTCTTTCAAGGCATTACGTGTGGAAAGGCAGTTCTATGTCCGTCTGCACTAATTCTTCCGACACCAATTCAAAAGCTGACTTGATGGATCCCAAAGGAAGCTATGAACTACTGGGAAGGGTTATCTATGGATAACTTGGCTTGCTGGGCCTGAGAGAGGCAGAGGATGTGGTTTTGTGTGAGGGAAGCAGGCAGAAGCTTCACCGCACTTGGTGTTGCGTTTGAAATTAGCACTGCTTGCTCCTTCGCACCTGCTGGTGCCGCGAAGGCAGGCACATCCATTGTGGACATGATTGGGCTTATAATGGCAGAGTGAAGACTTACTTTTCAGTGAAGGAACATCCAAAAAGAGTGTAGGTTTCAGATTGGTTTAACGAGCATTTGCTTAGCTGATTTATTTTAATAAAACTTTGCCTAGGCAGCTTTTTTTAATTGAATATTTAAGCAAGTTGAAAGCAGGCGTTTTACTGTCTCTCTTTAATTTGTGCTGATACATGGTTTAGCATAATTATTTTTTAATATCCTTTCTAAAAGTGTGGTGCGCTCGTCCTCTTGACCCTACTCCTTCAAGAAAAAGTGGATTTAATTTGTTTGGAGAGAAATGTCTACTGTATCGCCATTCTGTGAGGAGACGTGTGGGAGGGGTGGGCTTGCTGGAAAAATCACTGGCTTTTAAAGCGATGGGTTCAGGCCAAAAAGCTTTAAGAATGGCCTGAAGCATACTGGGGTGTTTGTAAGCTCCCTTTCTGAACCTCATGAATTCAGTTCTAAACATGAACCTTGCAGCATTATGCAGATGCTTTGGTTTTACTGGGTGACCTAAAATAACCAACTTATGGCTTTCCTTCTCCCACCCGCCATCCTCCAGCAGGCCTGTCCTTTTCTTGTTGATGAGCATTAACTTACCAGAGATCCAGGTCCCTGAAGAGGGAACAGAGCCGTATTCTTGTGTGTTCAGGTTTCTGCCTGATCCAGCATGGGGAGTAGTGGAATAGTGGAGTACTCCTGGGTGGGAGCATTTTTTCACAGGGCAGATAAAACTGTCTGCTTACCTCCTATGTAGTTGGCTCCTTGCTCATCTCCAGTGCAATAGGAATATCAACACTGGAAAAAGGTTGGCAGTATCTTTTCTAATGGGATTGCAGTTTAGTCTGGAAGGGAGGAGTCTCTTTGCTGGTACTCTTTATCGTTCTCTTTGAGTAAGATCAACCACAACAGCAACAGCCTCAGTTTTCGGTGATATCATTGCCTACGATTATTTGTGCCTCTGTACTTACGCTGGAGTCTCTTCTCTAATGCTATTCATTAACACAGCTAGGCTGGCAAAACATCTAAGGGGAAAGAAAGCCCTAGGCTTGCCTGTATTCCTACTAAATACATGTTTTGATAATAACCAAAAATGTAGTGCTTCCACTTCGCTGTTTGCAAACTTGAATGTGAGTCAGTCCTAGGCGGTTGCAAAAAAAACCCCAAAACCCAACCCCAAACCCTTCTCTCTGACCCCAAAAGAAAAAAGCAAGCACCCTAGATGGGGATGCATACACACTCCTGAAAAATGGTTCTACTTGGCATGAGCTGGACTATGGCATGCAACTGAAGGCATCACCTTTTAAGAAACACCTCTTCCTGCAGACAAAGCTCTAAAAAAAAATTGAGTACAGAAAAATCACAGAGATGTCTAGGAAACATTACCAAACAAAGTTTTACAGAATGAAGGTTGCTCTATGTAGAGAACACCTGAACTGCTCTCTATGCCTGCTGTAGAGAGGACAAGAAGCTTCGGATTTAAGATGCAGATGGGAGAGCTGGAAAGCTTTGGAAAAAGCTTTCCATTGCCAAATGAGAGTCGTGAAATCTCTGTTGCTGGAAAGAACTCAGAAAGAAAAGATCCTGGCAGATGCCTGTGGGAAGGGTTGGGGTTTGGTGCTCCTGCGCTGGGGACTGGAGTGCTGGGTCCCTGGTGCGAAATCCACCCTTAAGAAATGTGGGCAAGGGGCAGGGAGGAGCCAAACAAGATAAGGTCTGTCTGTCCCTGCTCATCCCTTGTGTTGCCTTGCAAAAAATGGGTGGGAAGGGGTTGGGGAGCAAGAAATTAGTGTTCACAATGGAGAAGTTACAGGTGATAAAGAAGGTTAGCTGCAAAGGTTGGGGACAGCTGGCTTAGGTGACCTCTTGAAATCTCCTTCAGCTGCACACACTGCAATTTTATTTTGGTAGAGACTCACGCTCCAAGTCTGCTCTGCTCTAGGAGACTCGCGTGCTGCAAATTCCAGCACAGGGCAATGCTGATCAATCTGTGCATCAGAGTGAATGACCCCAGGAAGGGTATTGGTATTTTGGCTTTTCTGACAAGGTGTCCTTTTAATTAGTGGCTGCCTCATACCTTCCTCTTCAAATGTGTAAAAACAATTCACTTGTGGCCCGTGTTTGTTCCATGCAGAAGGTGGAACAAAGCCTTGAGGACGTTGACCTCCCAGATCAGCCTGAAAACTGGAGCCTGAACCCAGCTACTGCAGAGGCTGTGGTGCCCGTTTCCTTTGGTTTGCTATTTTTCGGCCATTCAGCTCTCAGTGAATTTCTGTGGCACAAAATTAATTCCTGACAACCAGCCAAAGTACCTTAGAGTCGCTCTGGCCAGAAGTGGTAACTACCAGCAATGCGTGGAGGGCAGTGAACAAAAGCTGAAAGGCTGGGTAAACCTCACTCAGAAGCTAGCTGGTATGTGCCCACAGAATTTCAATGCAAGCGCGGGCTCTCTCTACAACGGAGCGCTGCTTGCCTTTTTGGTATTACAGCCACTGCACGAATCTGGTGGGTGCTGCAGTAGTTTTGCAGAATGATAAGCAATGAATTAGAATCTGAGTCAAGTTCCTGGCTCCCTGTACTGGCAAACGCTTCACTAGCAAGTATTAGAGACAAAGTACCAGAAAATTTATGGACTGTGATGGTCTGTCACTCTGTATGAAGAGAAAAGAAATACCATCCATCTTCCTGAAATGCTTTCTTTTATATGTAGTATGCCTAGAATTGTTTGGCAGGACATACGGTCTTTGCGTGTTGGTAAAACACAGTTGATCTAGGATGCTCCACACAAGGAAATTCTCGTTCTTTGAGTTCTCTCCCCAGCAACGGTGCCTAACCTCAGCAGTGCTGAGCTGTCATTGACTGTGTCTGAAAACTCACCAAAAACGTGTATATCTTAAATATAAATGAGACACAGCTTGCCTCCTTATGACCACGAGGAACTTCAATCTTCCCGTTGCTGACTATGGAGCATGTGCCTAGGTAGGAGAGGCAGAACTAAGATACACTGAGCCTCTATTGAATGACTCAATAGCTGTCGGGGGAATTTGTAATGTGCTGCTTTTTAAAATGCCATATGCTTTTATGAGAGGGGAGCCCTGCTGTGTTCCTGCCTTAATTCTGGAGCAACATTAAAATGGGATTCTGTATGTTGGAAGCATTTTGGATGTTACTATTTGGTAAATGGACCCCGTATCTTGGAAGACTCAGTCTTTTGCAGATAACGTAATACGTGGAGTTCACAAATCTCTGTAATCCTGTGGAATTACATCTGTGAGAGAGGGTATAAACAGCAGAAAGCCAGTACCTGCACTTTGCCATACACACTTGCTCTGGCTAGCCAGTGAGTCCTCATTAGCTATGTGCTTCTAAACCCAAGAATAATTGTTAAATTTAAAACTTGCACAGATACAGGTCCTCTCTGCAGAGGTGTCTGTCCGACAGCAACTGTGTTTGAGTTCTAGTGGTGCCAAGCACATATAACTTGGTTGGAAAGTGGGGATTTTTTTCCCCACAGAGTTTTTTGCTTGAAACTTTAGCTTGCAGATCTTATCTAGAAGAGGGTGGATCTTCTCAGACAGGTGAATTTGTGCATCTCCAACTTACCTTGATCTCTTGGTGTAATTTTCTCTTGTTCACCTCCTCCTCCTCTTCCTCATTTCATCCCACTTATAGGTTTTGTCAGGGCTTTTTTTTTTTTAAGCATGTGATTCAGTTGCCAAATTACAGTAACGAGCAGGTAAGTTTAATCCTGCGTTGCATGGTAGATGAAGTAATTGTACTAGCAACGCTTAATCTTTGTGCGTTTCACTTTTGTATTTACAGTGTAATTAGATCGGGTTTTCTTTATTGTACCTCTAACCATTTTTCTTCTGTAGTAGACATACGTGGAGAAGGGAGGGAGAAGAGGAGGAGCACAAAGGGAGCGGAAAGGGCATTTAACTGTTCCTGGGTTTTCTTGGATTTACATTTACATAAGCGTGTCTGCCTCTGGTGGGGGCTGTGGTTCTTCTCTCTCAAGTCCATCGTATATGTAAGCTGAAATCCACATTTGGGTAGATGCTTGCCATTATTTCAGCTATGCGGGTTTTTGGAAAGGGTTTTGGCTGAAATAGAGGAGGGTGTGGGGGGAGATGCTGGGGGGGCTGTGCAGGTTCATCAGTTCAGCCCGTTGCTTTCTGGGACTCCCCGTTGCCTGCCTTGCTCTGAATTCCTACAGCGCATCTCTCCTGGCCTCGCGTACTGCTTCCTGGGATCTGTCTTTTAGACCTTGAATTTGCTCTTTGTCAAACTTCTTGACTTTCTCCACCAGGAACTTGTGGGCTTGTTTCTGGTGCTTCTTCCTTCTGTACCCTGCCAAGGCATTTTCTGCTGACTTATCAGAGGGTGAGAGGCTAGGACTGTTCTCCGGAGGGCTCTCACAGGCATTTAAGAGCTGTTACCCATTTTTTAGGATGGCAATATCTCTTCTTTTTCTCGGGAGTCCTAGTTTGCTGCTTCGGGTCTGGATGCAATCCTAATTTATGTAGAGATCCTATCTTAAGACTTGTTCAGATGTTAATTTAGCACAGACAGCTTTGCGGTTCTTGCAGTAGAAATGGTAGTTTCTGCATGTGGAGGGAGCTGTGTAAGCTCGCTAAAGACCCTGGTTATATCGGCCAGTTCTTGAATGCAGCCTTTTTAGTTGTTTGGTGAGAGGTTATTTTGGGAAGATGACTGTAATCATGTCAAAAATCAAACTTCAGCCAAGGCTGATTTATTTTGTATGGGTACGTTTTAGTTGCTGGGCATTGCTCACAACAGAAGTTGGAAGAACTAAAGTGTTCAAACTGATTTTTATGAGTGGTCTTTCCTGTTGGTGATGTGTAGCTTTTCTGACATGGCTTCATTTCAGATTCCTGAACTCTACTTACTATTTTGTATTTTGTTTCTGTTTCATATTTGTACTTTTGACTGTCTAACAGAAATGCTTTGGTGAAAGTAATAAAGCCCAAAGGGGAATAAAAACATTTCCTTTTGGCTTAATTTTTTTTTCTATAAATCAGCTATGGCTATGTTTTGTTTTGAACTATTTCATTCCTAGTATGAATTTGAAATTTAAAGTCCTGCCAGTGAGTAAACTTATTAAAACACTTGGGTAAGATAAGATGGAGTACTTGGAGGCTTAAGCCACGCTTATGTCTCACCTTTTGTTCATGGTACCATGGTGGTTCCCATCAGTAATCACGGTGGCCTTGGAGAACAGGGTAGCAGCTCTGTGCAGGTAGAAAACGCTTTCTGAAAGTGTGCGTATCAGGTAGTTAATGTCTATAGTTAATGACTTTGATACCTAAAACCAATTTTTTTGAGTTCATGATGTATGCTCTTTCATATTAGAGCCTGATTTTGCTCTTTTTTTAATAAAAAGAGAAACTGCCATGATCTCTCACAAAGCGATAGTAGGGAATAGTGTTGTAAATCCCTTGATGTGTTGTGAAAGCCTTGTCCTTTCATGCTGCTATCTTCTATTTGCCTTCTGTGCAGCTTAGTTTTTAGTGTGTGCTCTTCCTCTTGCAGTCACTATTCTCAAAAGTTTCTTCAGTTATTTGTCAGAATGATACCTTGCAAAGTATTCCAAATATTTGCTCTGAGAAAGCAGTTTTCTTTCCTGCACACTGAAACTGTGTGGCCATCCACCCGATGAATTGGCTGGAAGCGGGGTAGCATTGAGGGACTGGGCTGATTCTAAATCTGGTTGTAATCTTCTCTGCTTTAATTAAATGCTGTAGGCGCTAGTGGGGCGACTCGGGTATCAGAACATCTAATGTCGCTTTAGGCACTCTAGGGTATTTCTTCTGGCCTGGAACCACCACTCTGAAAGGGTACAGGTTTCCCAATGGTCTGGTGTCACATCTGCCAGTCCCACATGGATGCTGTGGATGTATCTTGGAAACAGCCTATGTTTAGAAACCTAGATCTTTTCCGTAAGTGTTGATAAGAATTTCAAGGAATGATTTTTTTTTTTTTCTGCCTGTTAACCTAGAAGCCTTCATAACTGACAGGCCTTTCCTCAAACCGGATTTGTATACGTGTTTAAAGCCAAAACCCTTAAATACCAACAAGCAAATACATACATCAGTGTGTGAATTCAGTTTGAGATTATTTGACTCTTGTGAAGATGTAATTTCATTGCTATAAGCCTTTTTAAAATTGCTCTGAAATGAAGATCTCGGAGTAATCTATAATAAAGGAATGTTCCATGGGTTCAGCATTGCAAAAACGCAGATGTGTAAGCGTATGAAAAGTGTGCCTTCAAATGTATATCCTTATGGGACTGCAAGTGCTGTAAACCTTTAAAAGACGTGTGCAGATGTGGCGCTTAGGGACATGGTTTAGTGGTGGGCTTGGCAGTGGGAGGTTAACAGTTGGGCTTGATGGCCTTAAAGGTCTTTTCCAACCTAAAGGATTCTATGATTCTATGATTTTCATTGTTGGCAGGATCAAGATTTTTATTATGCATTAAATAGTTTCTAAGCAGCTAAGCAAAGTAGCATCTGGTTGTTTGTTTTCTTCCCTGTTCCTGGCCACAGTGTCATACCTGTTTTAATGAAATAGCACACTGCTGCTGTGATGAAGGCAAAATGAGTGAGGTAGCGAATGGATTGGTATGGTTAGAATTTTTTTCCCCCCTAGTTTCCCACTGTCCTTTAGCACAGTACTTCCTAACTAATAAATACATTGGAACACAGTGTGATAGCTTTGAAATAAATCTGATGTTCTAAAGAAACAAGAAAACATCTCTGGAGGTTTCTAGCTTTGGAAAAATATTTGTCATGTGAAGAGCAAAGTCATTCCTTACCAAAACGTACTTGCATTTTTATGCTTTCCAATCCTCTGTTACTCATCAGAACACTCAGATACATGTTTAAGTCCTCTTGATTTCAAGAAGCCCATGCGTCCTGAATGAGGCTGCTTTATTATTGCTATTATTATTATCATCATCATTCATAAAGAGTATTTTGGACTTTGATAAAGGGGCTGTAGTTGCAAAACCACGTTAGAATAGAAAATATGACGACCATCTTGAGCTGTGGAAAGAATGATTAGTGTGGATATTAGGAGGAAGTCCAGCCTCTGGAAAGTAGTCACATCAATGGTGCAAATTCAGGTAAGATTCATGGAATCTCTGAATGTTGTTGAGCTTGGTAGCTGAACGCCTATCCGAAATGCAGGTGGTGGAAGTTACTTTGTCACTAAGCATTCAGTTTTTATTAAAACTCATTGCATGCATGTGCCTATAAATGGTCTATGTAGATTCAGTTGTTTATTATTTTGAATAAGCATTTAAATTTTTAAATACCTTTCCAGGAGTGAAGGCATACAGTGGAAGGAGAGAAGGGTTTTTTAAGTATATATTCCTTTTCTCTCAATTTTTTCTATGTCCAAGAGAAAGAGAGGAGCATAGTTGGCTGTTTTGAAGAATCAAGTAATAGGCAGAGCTTTAAGCCTAGAAATAAAGAATTAGAAACCTTCACCCCAGCTCAGAAACCCATGCCCATCTCTGTAGCTTCACATGATGTTTAATCCAGGTTATTGCACTGCTGAAAAGCAAACTTCCTTTTGTTCGGAGAGCATCAAATGCTGGCTGCAGTTGTAGTTAGTGCGTCTGATTTCAGAAGAAGGTGCTTATTTTTGCTGCTTCTTTGTCTAAAAATCAGCAAGTACTTCGTATATGGGTCAAAATACATTCTAGTCACCGGTATGTAAATCGAAAAGCAAAAAGCCTGCCTTTCTTACTTACAGCGTGTTGTAACATTGTAATGAAATGGGTGAATAATACTATAATTTGCGCTTTTTAGATAGTTCAGAAGCGTGTTTGAGGATTGTAATCAAATGCCACTTTGTGGCACAACAAGCTGCTGGCCGTGGGGCTGAGCGTGTTTCCAGGGGCTGGATGCAGCTCGGGTAGGAGGCGGCGGCGGAGCCTGCAGCACTGTGTGGTTGGGGCTGGGCAGGGGGGTAGGGCACCGGATTGAAAAGCCAAGCACGGCAAAATGTGCTCGTGAGAAATCATAACCGTTCCTTCTGGCCCTAAAAAGCACTCGGAAAGAGAAATCTTCCCATACTGACTTGTGCCAGTCAGTAGAGCTTGCTGAAGTCTGTGACGGTATTTCTGAGATTCATCTGCCTGCCTATGGCCTCGGCGATCCAGAGGGCATTTGTATGTTTGCTTTACCTGTGCACTTTACCCCGATTATGTGACGTTTCAAAATGGTATTTATATTTCAAGCAACATGAGATTGCGGCTGGATCTTTGAAGGATGCGAGTGGTGGTGCGCACCTGTGAGGGTCAGCAAATACTTGCTGTTCCTCTCCGCACGTGCTCTGCGCCAGCCATTTTAGCAATGCCTTCCTAATCTTTTGTCATAGTAGCGGCGCGTGTGGCTGGACACATCTGGCGGCGGCAGGGTGTGCAAACATGCAAGCGTCTGACCAGCTGTCTCTTGTGCCGGTGGTGCCGCGGGGTGCTTCATCTGCAAAAGAGCCCCCGGATTAAGGAGAGTGCATGAACGTTGGAGTTGGCCATCCCTTCGGGCCAGTGAACACCAGTGGTGCGAGGTTACGCCGTGTGAGGTGCAGGCGTGGGGTGAAGTCAGGGAGGCCTCGTTGGCTGCCTGTGTGCCTGGAGGTGCTGGCCCCTTTGGGTGCCTCTGCTCCTGGAGCAGCAGTCCCCATGGTGGGTCAGCTGGCAGCGCTTCTCAGGGACCTCTCTGAGATGACCCGAGCCCGCCTGCTTAGGTTCTGCAGGTCTTTGATGCTGCAGGATTACCTGTTGTCTAGCACAAGTGGTGCAACCTTATTTCTCAGTTTGCTAAAAGTGAATTGGGATTTGGTATTTTAAGGTGATGATTGTGCTGGGGGGTGAGGTGAAGCTGGGAACTGGCAAAAGGAAAGCTATAACATCCCTAGGTGTCTCCTCTGAAGTGTGTGTGAGGTCTTAATCCACTTAAAGCTGAATGCACTGTACTTAGGATGCTCTGTCAACATAGAATTTTATCTTCCACGTGCCAATAAATATTTTAACCTTTAATTATTCATATTGTTTTATTGTTTTTTGGGTTCTGTATTCCTGAAACAGCAATTTTTTTAAATCTCTCAGCCACTGAGGAAATGGTGTCTTTATGTATGAATTTCTGTTTCTCGTGAGGATAATGAGGAGCCAGTTTTTGCCTCCCATGATATGTGGAAATAAATGAATGTGATGGATGTAGAGAGGCACTTGCTTTTTAAAAAAATTTTTAAAAATCTTAGTTTCTTAGTAGGGTAGGAAGTGGCTCTACTGTTCCATTTTAGCCTCTTGGGGCATCTGGGAAGTGAGAATGAGAGGAAACCTTACCCCTATGCTTAGGCTGACAACGAGGTTTGAAAACAGGCTTCTGATATGTAGATGCCATGACTCTCTTGCATGAAGCTTGAAGGCAGGCAGTCTCACTGCAGCACCTAAATCTGTAACATTGAAATAAAAATAAAAAACCTGGCTCCTCAGTAACTGACTGTTCGTTTCTCTTTTTTCCTTTGCCCTTCTTTGTCTTTAAATTTTTTTTTATTATTTTCTTTCTATGTATAAAAAAACTCTGGCTTATTTGGACAATGTTATTTTCTTATGTCAATGTCAAATGTCGTGTTATCTATTTTCCTTTGATTTTAAAATTTTAAAAACCGTGCTGTGAAATTAATCTGAAAAGCAGTGGGTAGATGAAAAAGGAATATTCTTTTTAACACAAGTAATGGAGCTCCCAGGAGCAGAGCGATTGGAAGCAGGGGGAAGCACGCACGCGAGAAGGAATGAATCTCTCTGACTGTGCTGTTCTAACACTTAAAACCCTTTCTGCATGGGGCACAAGAAAAATGCCGGCTGTCTTTAGTGTTTGGCAAGAACTATTCCCCTTTCCTTGAGTCATTTGAGTGTATCTGTACATTAGCAAGGTGGTTTTCTGTCTCTTCTCCCAATACCTGCAGAGTGAATGCTGCTTGGGACCGCTTCATGCAGTGTGGGGATCACTGAGCTGATACGGAGCAGCACTGCACAAGTTGTAAATTTGGGACTGGGGAGAGGCGAATGTGTCTTTGAATGTCTACTGAGGTTTTTTTTTTTAGTCTGCATTTTTTGTGTTTTGCTCTTTAAATCTTGGGTGGAAGAAGCTGTGTGGATGAAACATAAATGTAGGTGGAAGCAAAAGGGGATGGGGATGTACCAGAACACCCGCCCCTTCCATCTTTACTTCCCTAAGACTTTTATGAGGCTTGTTATCCCTGAGTTTGAGTTTTGCTCATGACTTTTTGTGTACAGGTATGATGCTGGTGCATTTTCTACCTTTTTCTGCCTAATGATAGTGCTCAGTTGCAGAAAGTGTCAGCTTTTATGCAGTGCTTATCCACTCAGAAGTTTCTGTTTGTGTGTGTCTTGCTGGCTGTGATTTTTTTAGGGCAAAGCTAGGAGTAAACTCGGATCTGATGAGAGAATTGATCACCCTGTCCGCCTCCCCCAGCAAGTTACCATCCCACGCCTAGCAGAGGTGAGAGAAGCGTGCTGTGCTGCCCTAAATAAACTTATTTGCTGTGTTCTAAGAGGCTGATTGCTTTCATTGATAGAGCTGTAAGCGAGACAAACCAGCCCGCTTTAAAGCCTCTGCGGCTAATGAATTGGTCAGTATGTTTTGATCTGTCCTATATAGTCTGCCACCTTAGCTACCCTGACTACAGAGTTCAGATCTTTACACCATTGTGTGGCAAACACTTTTAATTTGGTCACCGTTATTTGAGCCTGTAGCTGTTGCTTGAAGAAGCCGACAGAGAGCCCAGCGAGGTAGCCCCTTGCTTCCTGCACTTTTGTGTATCGATACCTGGTGTCCTGGTGTCTCCTTTCCTTTTGCATAGATCACGACACCCGCATGCATCTGATCCCCCATAGAGCTGGTGTCCAGGTGAGGTTGTGCTGCTGTACCTTGTCACGGAGCTTGAAACAACCAAGTAAATAAACAAACAGCTGTATTGATCAAGGCAGCATGCAACGGAATACAGTGGCTTTAAAAGAGCATCTACTTCCACATTTCATTTGGACAGGGGATCACTAAGGATTTGTCACCTGGAAGAATCAGGCTGTGTGTGAGTGTAACTGGGGGCATGTTTAGATTTAGCATTTTTCTGGCTTATTGTCATGTGGCATCATGTACTGCCTATACAATGCAAAGCCGGTCAGAGTGCCGCATGGCAAGCTGGACCTGGGTTCTCTGGTAAAGAGAATTCTGTGCTTGAAGAACTCACCCTTGAAGTACTTGGTGATCTGAGGAAACAAAGTTGTCATCTTTTCCCTCATGGCCCCTCCTTGCTTGCTCTCCAGCCCTGGTCTCCTGCACAGAATTGGTTTCTCTTGTTCCGTTTCTCTTGTTCCATTTCTTTTCTTCCTCCCACACATCTTCACTAAAAGAAATAAAATCAGTATATATGTCCTTTTGCTTTCTCTTTTTAGGCTGCTTTTACTCATTCTACTTCATTACCAGTATGCTTTCTTTATTTCCCTCTGTATCTTTTTCTGTACTTTCTCTTACTTTTCCTGCCCCTTTTTCATTCCCCAGCCACTTCATGCACCCACCCCTTGGGTTCTTGAGTCACAAGCCAAAGGTAGAGGGTGTAGGAACTATCCCAGGGTGAATCCTGTGTCTCCTAAATCTGTACTCAAGCAGTAACTTGCCTCCAAGGAAAAACTTCCAGTCTTGATTTTAAAAATGGTTACTCATGAAGACTGTCCTGGCCATTGGTAAGTTGTTCCAGTGGCTGGTGATCTTTGCTGAAGTACGTGGCTTGTGACCTGAATTTTTTTAGTTTCATCCAGAAGCTGATGGCTTTTGTTTACCAAGCTTTACTTCTAGCAGCTGAAGCTTAATTTGCCTAAAACTTGTTTCCAGGCAGGGACTTACACTGTGATCAAGTTTGTGGGTTTGGTTTGTGGTTTTTTTTTTTTCTTTAAAATGGAAACAGCTGTCCTTATTGAGTCTCCTGATGAAGACTTAGAAACATAGAATCATTTAGGTTGGAAAAGACCTTTCAGATCATCAAGTCCAACCTTTAACCTAACCCTGCCATCCTACCACTAAACCATGTCCCTAGGTACCTCGACTACCTGTCTTTTAAATACATCCAGGGATGGGGACTTGACCACTTCCCTGGACAGCCCATTCCAATGCTTGACAACCCTTTCATTGAAAAAAATTTTCCTAATGTCCAACCTAAACCTGCCCTGGTGCAACTTCAGACCACTTCCATCATCCTATTGCCTGTTACCAGGGAGAAGAGACTGACCCTCACCTTGCTACAGCCTCCTGCCAGGCAGCTGTAGAGGGTCATAAGGTCTCCCCTCAGCCTCCTCTTCTCCAGGCTAAACAACCCCAGTTCCCTCAGCTGCTCCTCATCAGACTTGTGCTCCAGACCCCTCACCAGCTTTGTTGCTCTCCTCTGGACGTGCTCCAGCAATGCAACATCTTTCTTGTACTGAGGGGCCCAAAGGCGTGGCCTTACCAGCACTGAGTACAGGGGCACGATCACTTCCCTGGTCCTGCTGGCCACACTATTCCTGATACAAGCCAGGATGCCATTGGCCCTCTTGGCCACCTGGGCACACTGCTGGCTCATATTCAGCTGGCTGTCAACCAGCACCCCCAGGTCCTTTTCCGTTGTTTTCCACTGGGCAGCTTTCCATCCACTCATCCCCAAGCCCATAGCATTGCATGGGGTTGTTGTGACCCAGGTGCAGGACCCAGCACTTGGCCTTGTTAAACCTCATACAACTGGCTGCAGCCCACCGATCCAGCCTGTCCAGGTCCCTCTGCAAAGCCGCCTTCCCCCTGAGCAGATTGACACTCCCACCCAGTTTGGTGTCATCTGTAAACTTACTGAGGGTACATTCAATCCTCTTGTCCAGGTTGTTGATAAAGATAGTAAACAACACCAGAACTGAGCCCTGGGGAACACCGCTTGTGACCGGCCGTCAACTGGATTTAACTCCGTTGACCACAACTCTGGGCTCGGCCATCCAGCCAGTTTTTTTACCCAGCAAAGAGTGTGCCTGTCTGAGCCATGAGCTGCCAGCTTCGCTAGGAGAATGCTATGGGAGACTGTGTCGAAGGCTTTGCTGAAGTCCAGGTAGAGAACATCCACAGCCTTTCCCTCATCC
>NW_009260028.1:13174940-13192245 GCF_000687185.1 Egretta garzetta
CCTCCCCTGTTACCCAGGACTGCTGATAGATGATGGAGAGTGGCTTGGCAAGCTCCTGTGCCAGCTCCTTCAGCACTCTCAGGTGGATCCCATCCAGCCCCATAGACTTGTGGATGTCCAGGTGGCATAGCAGGTTGAAGACTGCTTCCTCCTGGATTATGTGGTGTTTATTCCACTCACCATCCCCATCTTCCATCTCGGGGGGCTGAGTACCCTCTGGATAACTCATCGGGCCATTAAAGACTGAGGCAAAGAAGGTGTTAAGTATCTTGGCCTTTTCCTCATCCTTAGTGGCAATGTTCCCCCTTGCATCCATTAGAGGATGGAGGTTCTCCCTGGCTCACTTTTTGCTGTTAACGTATTTGTAAAAGCTTTTTTTATTATCTCTTACTTGTTTTCTGGTGGTTGAAATTGCTTGTGAAGCTCTTCCAGACACACTTTTCAGTCTGTAAACATAACCCCTGAACTACCAAAGGTAGAACTGGATCTGGCAATGCGGATACATGATACATGGTCTCCTGTTTGTATCAGCCCCTCACTACAGCAAGGCCCTGTTTCTTTCTGCCGTTCCTCCCCATGCTTCATGACCACCACCTTGCATCTTCAACATCTTGGTCACTCTTTTTTTCTTCTCCTGCCTCTCCTATGGAATTCCCTCTACCTGCTCTGCTTCCCCTTGCTCAAGGAGTGTCCCAGCTTCTGATCATGTGCATATTCTCCTCTTCACCATTTCCCTGGCACCTAATTTTTATACCTTTTGGGTAGGGGGACTGACTGGTTTGAAAGCCATTGAGCAAATATTGCAAGACTGTTAGTGTGGTTCTACTCTTCAGGCTGGCTTTGGAAGAAGCAATGATCCCATATCATGAGGCTCACCAGGCTTGGGAATGAGCTATGCACGTAGAACCCTCCCTTTGTTTTCAGTGGCTCAGTATTTAGAATTAAGAAACCCAACCTCTTTGCTTTTCCAGGTGCCTGTCAAGGCTTTTGTGAGGAAAGTAGTCCTCTTGGTCACCTGGAAGAAAAACAGTGGGGAAAAAAAACAACAGGGCTCATACGCAAGAGTCTGTATTATTAAAATCTTGAGAGATAGGCAGAGCGTAATAGTTTTACTTGTACTACAACAGGGAGGCCCCATTTGCTTTAAGCCTTATAATTTGCAGGGCTTGAAATAAGTCTTGGAGGCTGTTGATTTCTCAAATCACAAAGGTAGCACTGGAAGATATTTGAGGAGAGCAAGTGGTTTGGTTTTTTTTTTTTTTCCACCCTTCAATTTGACAGTCGGACTAAGCCTGTTCTGGGGAAAACTGTTGCTTGCCTTGGAAAGGTCATTCACGTATTCAAATGACAGCACGCAAGAACAGAATTTCAGAGCAGGTGTCCAGAGATGCAATAGAAGATATCTGCTTGTCTCTCATTATACCTGTCATCATGGAAATCTGGTGAACGAGTCTCCAGTTGCCAGCAGGAGAAAGAAGTTACAGTGAACAATAAGTAAGAGGCCCGTGGGGAGCACCCGAGGCATCATCTTTCACACAGACTGGAAGCTCTTTTCTGCTCTGCAGAAAAAGAACAAATAAGTAAAACTTTAGTATGCTACTGATGGAACACATGTGAAGCATTAGGAAAAATTAAAAGGTCGGGTTACTTGCACTTCTGCCGAAGTTGGATCCTTACCTCAATGCCAACAGAATCGAGAGCAGGTTTTATTTACTTGTCAAAGAAAGGAGAGAATCTGCCAGTCTGGCATAGGAATACAAACCCACTTTTGTCTAAAATTGCTTGGCAAAATAGACTGTATTATGTGATTGGAGCATACGTACATTCACGGTTGTGATCTTTCATTATGTGATTCTTTCCCCTTGCACAGAGAGTACATCAGTCCTGGAGGTGGGGTATTATCGGTCACTTGAAAATGTTGCAGGTGGGAAGACTGTAATAGTCCAGCAGTAAACTAGCGTTCCATTGAACAAAAATGTGAAACCCAGTTTTGTTCCATAAGATTCCTCTGTCCTGTCAAGGCAGCTTGGAAATAAAGGCCATCAGAGCTCAAGCTGGCTTGTACCTTTTATTATGGGTCTAATGTAACAGGTTGGAGGGGCAGGAGGATGCTGATCAAATCTTTGTAAAAGACACTTAGAGAACAGTGCTTACTAATCAAACCTCCTCTTACAGGCAGAAGTACTGGGGAGCTTTATCTTGAGTGAAGAGTAGAGAATTCAGCTTGTGCAGGTTTCTTTTAATAGCGGTAGTAGATTTTGATATGAAGTACTGATAATATATTTTAGACAAGGGCTTGTTCCACGTAAATACTCCCATGCAGGCATGTATCTGCATAAAACTTGTCATAAAACTGAAACAATCCAGAACATGTCTCCCTGATGGCTTTGACCTACCTCTCTTTGAATCACCACACTTGCATGGCAGCTTGGTTTTGCAAGATAGCGAGCTGTGGGTTCTTTACGTACCTGCTGTTTGGTGTCTGTGCTCTGAGATTCACTTTCCAGTGTGTTGTAGGAAGCTTTTCTAAGGGCGCCAGATTTTGGCAAGTGTGAGTTCAAATACTGGTTCCTGCGATTCTTCTGTCCTTTCCATTTCCATTTTTGGGTTGCTGTTGGGCAGCAAGGTGGAGCCGTTGCTTGGTGGCACAATCCTGAGAATCATTAAGATATTTAAGCTGCAGCACGTGTGTGTGTGTGATTACTCAGCCTGGTTGCTTGGGCTGTTCGGCCGCTGTGGCGGCTCGGCTGATCCAGGTAGAGGAAGAAAGTGAACTGCGGGTTTTGGATGCCCTTACCTGCAGCAGCCTCTCCTGGAGGTGTTTTTCCATATGGAAATGAAGCATGGCCTGTTCGGGAGAGAGAGCTGCATGGGACCAGGGCAGCTGCCAGTGGGAGCAGAGCCCCTGCGTGCTGAAGATCAGCTTGGCAGTGCTGGTGCTGGTCCAGGGGAGCTCTGCGCGGGAGCACATGGATGTGGTAGTTCCCCTCTGCCTGGCACTCTGTGCAGCCATCGCCACCTGGGAAATTGCTGTGTATCACTGCTCCTGATCCATTGCTTCCCAGTACAGCATCTACTTTTGATGTGAAGAGCTGCTTGGTGGTATGCTATGGGGCATTAGTGCAGCAGTGGCTCCAAGAGTGTCTTGGGGTTGCTGATAAAGCCATTAGCCTTGAGCCTTCCCTTTCTCAACCAGGCTTCCTGCTGTATCAGTAGAGAATTGGCCTTAATCTTTTTTGGAAATTTGCTAATTAGCGGAGGCCCATGATGTCAGGATCCTTAAATTCATTCTAGCATCTTCACCAACGAGATGAGAACTACTTCTGTAGAAGGACGTTTTTCTTAGGGTTGCTCTGGGCAGTGGCTTGCTTGCCACTCCTCCCAACTTCAGTGTTTCCCAAGCAGCGTTTTTCTAAGGTGGATGGCAGCCTGGAGGATTGCAGGGAGAGTGTTCATGGCGAGGCTTGGTGCTGCACTCTTGAGGGCTGCTTTTTGGGTGCTTGTCTGTGAGGGGAGTGGGAAAGCGGAAAGGTAGAAGCCTTGTTTAGCAGCAGAGGTGCAGTAACCTCTGCAACACACTGGAGAGGCAGGAAGACTGCTTCTGCAAATTGCAGCAAGTCCATGGGACTGTGTAGTGGTCTTACCTGGGGCTTTGCACTCCTGTTTTAGTCTGGGGGCTTTTTAAGGTTTTTATAGAATAACTTCATAGAAAACACTTGGAGTTCATTTTGCATTTAGTCTTATGAAAGGTTACTGAGTGAAGTTAACGGTGCAGACTTAAGCCAGTGGACCACAAGTTGCTGCAAAAACTCCTCAAACTAGTACAAGTTCTGTGAAATATAGGTGTAGGTACGTCACAAGCTCATCGCTTTTGGATGCACGTGATTGATACTGTCCTTGAGAGAACTGTGTCGACATAAGTTTCCCTTGATCTTTGCCATGTGATAGAGAATGTTTTCTGTCTTGCTGTTACTTGCGTGTACAGTAGCAAAAGCCTTGGGTTTTGCTGTTCTAGCATTTTGGAGTTGGAAACCCTGTGAATTTCCTAAGGGAATGTGCTTGTTCCATATGTGCTGTAGGATGTGCTTGGCTGGGGCGATGA
Organism: Egretta garzetta; assembly: GCF_000687185.1. Classification (NCBI taxonomy): domain Eukaryota; kingdom Metazoa; phylum Chordata; class Aves; order Pelecaniformes; family Ardeidae; genus Egretta; species Egretta garzetta. Next base: position 13,179,043 of record NW_009260028.1, read on the forward strand.
TTTTGGCCAAGAACACTGCACCAAAATGTTTTCCATGCGACGGGCTGCTCCTGCATAAAATTCAGCAGCTGTTTCCTCGTATTGCTATCTTCTGCAGCGCTGTCCTCTGCCAATTGTCTCTTCTCTCCCCAAGGAGAATGCACACTGGTGAGCTGATTCATCGGGCCCGTGATTAACTGTGCTCAAATGAGTCCTTTCCCCAGGCTTCAGAGCATTGTCCAAACATGAACAGGAGTGGATAGTACTAAGGTATTAGTGTACAGCTATGGTCAGGATTTATCCTCGGTGTTTCCGAGGGTCCTGTTATCCCATTTGGAGGGGATCCATTTCTCTCCCCTTTTGCAGGCAGCTGCCAGATCTGCTTAGTCCGTTCCCTATATTGGGCTTTTTGATTCCTTTTGTCCCTACCCCCAATTTGGCTGTTCCCTGTTGTCTGCTGCTCGAGCCTCTAGAAGCGAAGTGAGCTGCCTGATAAGGAGATTTTTTTCCTTTTGTTCTGCAGCTTCCCTCTCTGGGGAGCAAACACTGAGGTCCACCAGAGGATTTACATCTAGGTGGTGATAATGTGAGCATGTGTGAGATCTGGTATCTCTCAGATTTCAGTGGCTAATAAATGCTCTTGATTGGGAGGATAGGTCAGCATGCACATCTAGCACAGGAGCTGGGAAAGCACAGAAATAGAGCAAGAAATTACTGAAAAAAAAAAATATTCCAATATCTAGAAATAGCAATAAAGATCTGGTTCTCCACTGCCTTGGTTAAAGTATTGCTCCTCATCTCCATCAGTTTTGGAGAGCCCTTATGTCAGGGTGAGCCTGGATGTGAGGAGACATTCCCTCCACCTCTTTATCTCCTTTATGTAGGATCTAGGTACCTGTCCAGAATCGTGGAGGATGCGAAGGTCCAGGGCAGTAGACCTCTTACATGCATGTCTGTAGAGGATTCCTTGTATGGGAGGCTGGTGATGGTTCACAGCAAGGCAGAAAGGGGCCGCGTCCAGGAAGCAGTAGGTTGATCAGCAAAGCATCTGGTGGTGTTACTTGCTGGAGTGCTCTGACCCAAGATGACACTTCTGTAGAAAAGGTCCAAAAAACAATCATAAGGACTGGAGCCCTTGTCATCCACCCTGCTTAGCTGTTGGCTTGCCACCTGACTGACTTGTTTTGGACCAAGCTTGGCCTTCTGGCCTTTAGCAGCACCGGTATAGCTGTAGAGTAGTGCCTCAGGTAGCAGTGGCTGCATTGCCTGGCAGGGTGTGTGCCAAAATGGAGTCCTACCCTTGCCTTAAACTCTTCATGTGGCTTGTGAATCAGCACAAAGGCTGCTGAAGAAGAAATAGGCTTCTACAGCAGTTTGCCCTGAGCCCATGGGATTCAGATCCTGAGAGGCTGATTAATAGTAGCTCTGTGTTTGATAACCTCTGGGTTTTTGAATGTCATGTTTGGAGGAGGAAGGGGGAAAACACACCTATGTGAAATGTTCAGGCTCAGGATATTGCTCAAACTGGAAATCAGAGGACTATATGATATGCTTTTCTGTCCTTATCAGTTGTTCAAATAAACGTGCTAGTCCCTGTTTTTTCTAGTAGTTGTGGTGATTATAACCCCAGTAACAAAGGGACATACTGGAGGGAAGGGAAGATTGAAAAGGCACCTGTCCATCAGATTGTCGTGAGTGAATGGAATGCACCTCACTCAAGAGAGAGAAGCAGCAATATGTTTTATGGAGGTAAAATAATAATTTGACAGAGTTCAATAAACTTGATGGAATTTAACAACGTTTAACAGTGGTTTATCAAGGTTCAGTAAGTTTGATGGCAAGGTTCCCCTTATTAATTACCGCATGGAAGAAACATACAAAGCAAAATTGAGTTAGAATCAAGTTTGAATGATTCACACAGACTGGAGATGCAAAGCGTAAGGAAGACCCTCCCGTTGAGTCATGAGGTTTAGTGGGTCCCTTTGCTTTCTAAACTCATGATGGAGCCTAAGTGCGGCTAGGTCCAATCTTAGTCTCAGACTTGGACAGTGGTTTATGTCTAATGGAATTATCTGTACCAAATTTATAACAATATTGAGTAGCTACATGGATTGATAATGTTTCATTAGTATTAATTCAGCACGCTGTCAGTCACTTACCAAGGCTCTGTCATGAGCAAGGGATCTCTCCATCTTGGACAAGGAAGGATCTCTTAGTCTCAGGTAAGGAATCTCAAACCTTGAGAGGCATCCTTACTTAACGGGAGAGTCACCTGGCATGCAGTCCAGCTGCAATTCTGGGAGAGCACAAACTGGGCCCATCCTGATGGTAACATTTATAGAGTGAAGTAGTTGGCTGCTAGTCAATCAACAAGATGGATGTCTTCATTTTAGTCTGGTCTCTTGTTCTGTGCTTCGGTTATCTTGCATGTCTGGGCTTCGAAACCACCTGTTGAAATATTTTTCTGAGGCACCTTCACTCCCTTGCATGTGAACCAGGAGCTTTCCAGCTCACGAGTTCACCATGGAGCCTGCTGCTCCTTAGCCAGCCTGAACCAAAGTACGGCTAGGGGTCAAGTGTGTCCGTCATGCAGATACCTGAAGCAAAAGTTTATTAAGACAAGCAAAACCCCCAGGCAACAGGACCATACTGCAGTACCGCACGTAATACAATGCTTTTTAGCAGAAGTTGTCTCTTCCCTGCAGTGCCTATGATGGGCTTTGGCTGCAATTTTGGAGCTGCTTTCTGTGGATTCTTCTCTATGGGGCAGAGGATCTCTTTGCCAGGGGAGTCATGGCTGGCCATGTCTGTGTTAACCACGTGTGCAGTGCAGCAGGAGCAGGCCAGGAGGTCAGATCTCAGTTTTATGTGCTCTGTCGACTTAGCATTCTTTGAATTTGAGTTAGCCTCCTCCCTGGACTGACTGTCCTCTGTGTGTCTCTGGAGGAAAGCTGTCCCACTAACCTCTGCACTTTGGACTGTTGCTTCAGGAAGTGTCAAATTGTCCTCTTCCCTGTTTCTCAGGGATGATGCTAGCATGTCCTTGCCCTGTCAGTAGTGCCTGTGTAAGCCTCTTGCAGGAACAGACTTTATTTCTCTTCCTGCTCGCATTAGTGACCTACGCAATCTGCTGGCCTGGATCCCCTCTTGACTCTTGAGAATTAGTGATGTCAGGGGAGATGGGTGTCTTTCACCATCAACTGTTCCAGGAGCACACCCAAATGACCAGACTCTCACCTTCCTGGACATCCTGTTATTTGGGGAAGAAGGCAGAAGTAAGAGCTTTCTCTGAAGTTTTGCAGCTGTTTTTTCTCTGGCCCTGGTGGAGAAGCTTGGTCCGGTAGGATGTCATTGCTCTCGAGCCATGAAATCACAAGCAGTGGGCACAGAGCTTTTGTGTGTGAAGAGGCACAGTCAAGGCCTTCTGCCATCGGATGGTACAGCATCTCTGCTGTCACCAAATGAAATTTTAGCAGCCCAGACCTTGCGCAAAAGAGCGACTGTCATCTGTAAAGTCTTGTGACCCTCAGTTCCTATCACTAGTGGTGAATTGATGTGGGGTGAGCAATTCCAGTCTGAGTGTAGTTACGATCAAGGTTTCCAAGGTTATCTTCTGAACCTTTTACCTCCATGTAGCAGGAGTTATCAACAAGATAACCTGAGTCTTTGCTCTCTGTGGATCTCCAGGCAGTGTGAGCAGTATTGATTCTAGCCTGGTGCCTGGCCCCGGACCACTGTTAGGTAAACAGTGGGGGCAGCCCTTTGGCAGTCCTACCTTGTTTGGACCATGGAAGGGTATTTCCGGGCCATTGGCCTCATATTGTAACTTACTGAGGTGGAACGTGCTGCCTGGTTCTGCCTGCACAAAAGGTAAGACACGAATATTTCCAGTGCCCTCTGAAATCATGAGTGGCTGCTTCTGAGGTGGTAATTTCAGCCTCCCACATCTGCTTCAAGAAGCTGGAGCACCCAGCATAACACTCATCTAGGACACTTATCACAGAGGAAGACCATCATGATCAGCGGCTGGGAGCAGACAGAGTGGAATAGCGGAACAGAACTATGTGCTGTGACTTACTACTGTTTGAACATGTCTGTGCTGAATAAAAAGCAAGAGATTCCCGATGCTACGCTGGATGTTCTTAACCTCCCCTCCTCATGTTTGCATGCCTGTGCATGCACATGTATGTGCACTCTGTTCCCAGTGACACTCGGATCAATCATCCCTTTTTGTCCCTTTTGATTAGTCTTGACAGCATTTTTGCTGGGCCTCCAACCCTTTGGGGCTTCCTTGTGTCCAGGTTTGTGCCTGTGACTACTGTCACATTCCCTTGAGGACACCTCATCTGACAGTAATTTGCCCTTCAGAGGAAGGGGAGTGGGCCTGAGGGGCAGTGTCTCTGCTTTGCTAGTGTGGGGAAGGGAAGGCAAGTTTGGGAAGATCTGTATTAGCTGCTGCCACCTCAGAGGAAGAGGTTGGTGAGGGAAGGCAGTAGTGCCTAGAGTTTTTAGGATGAGGATAGTTGAGGAACCATACAGGTATCCCATATCCCAAGCATGCCTTTGGGGATTTAGGCCAGGGTTATTTTTATTAATACTAACTAGAAGGGCAGAGACCTCTTCTAGAATTTTGATAACAGAAGTCTTCTTGTCAGTCATCACTATATGGAGCCTGTTGTTATGCTGTGTCTCCTTGGCCCAACTTAAATACTTGGGTAGAAGCTCTGTGGATTGGGGGAGATGTGTCTGTCAGCTGTCATGGGGGCTGACAGCCTTCCCCTCGCTCTTGCACTGCTGTGCCTGCGGGTGTCTGTGGTTAGGAGGTGGGGACTCTGAGTGGAGATGACTTTGCAGGAGTTGCCACCTTGCCAGGCTCTCTGCCCACCTGGCACTGAGCTGACCCAGAGCCCTGTGCTGGGCCTGCTGCGAGTCCCTGTGCTCTCCCTCCCCTCTTCTCCTCCCCAGTTCAAGTACCCCCTCAGGCTAGAGGTGCTAGGGTGGGTTGGCCACATTGCCCCCCTGCCTGCAGAAACTTTGGGATAAGATGCCTGGGCTTGGTGAATAGGGGCTGTCTTTGCCTGAGACCTCCTCTACATCAGAGGACCTTATGAAGAAGAGAAAAACAAACTGTTTGGTCCTTGCTGTGTGGATATAATGCAGAGCTCTGACTAGTTTCCCCAGGTTTGTAAAGACAGATTTCTGCAGGGTAGCAGGAGCAGCAGAAGGAGATGGAAGGCAGTATAAACTTAACAGACCCATTTTGCATCTCCTGTAAGGGACAGGTGAAGTTGAGCTCTGAATGGGATCTCCTACCATGCATGGTAATGCTCTTTGCTATGGCCAGTGCTGTAGTGCAGGAGTCTGTCCTGCGACCTGCTCAAATTTGCAGCAGGGGAAGGCAGAGAGACACGGGGGGAGCAGGAGGAAGGGGAGAGGCAGAGAGTGAGGTGGAAGGAAATGGAAGGTGGAACAAAAATGCTGATCCTTTGGGTGGGTTTTTTATGGGTTTTTTTGTTTGTTTGGGTGGTGGGGGTTTTTTGGGGTTTTCGTTGTTGTTGTTTTGTTTTTGTTTTTTTGCTAGGCTGTGCTGAAGGGAGAGCTAGTTGGGAATATCTGGTGGCCTTTGAGGGCATCCCATCAGTAACTGTTATGAATCTGCTCTATGCCACACAACAGCCCACCTGGATCAAGGGGTGACCTAAGCCTGTGTGCTTCTGGGGCTGTGCCACTGCGCTGGGGAAGGAGGGGGCTGTAGTCAAGGGCCTTTGTGGATTGTGTTAGCAGAATATGCTGTGTGCAGGTCTGCTTGGTCAGCAGGACTCAGCGAGGATCTTGTACAGGGCAAGGAGTGGAGAGATGCTTTCTAGTTTAGCTGCTTGCCACGCTATGAGCAATAGCAGTCTTCTGCCCTTGTGGAATTGTTCTTAAAGGCGTGACAGCCTTCCCAGTCAGACTGCTCTTGTTTGTTTGGCTCTCTGCAGACTCAAGATCAGTGCGCTGGAATTCAGCTTGAAGACTCATGTGCACACATCCTTCTTCCCCAGCAACAGGTATAGAAAAGCAATGCACTTACCTGGGTTGGAATTGGAGGTGTTAATGCAGGAGATTGCTGGTGTTGGCCATGGGGGACCAAGGAAAGTGTCTGTTCCCTGAATGTCAGCGTTCCACCGTAGGAGTTATCTGCAGGGTCTGGGAATGGGAAGCATAGCAACTGTGTTGTCTTACAGTATCTCCTGTGTGATGACCTGGGCTGCAGCACAAGCACATCGCATCCTGTGGTAGGGGGTGAGGTTGATGGTGTGCCCAAAGACCTGTTTGAAGATGTCTGTAGCAAGGGTATGCCTGCCATGTTGCCCCCATGTTCTGTGGCCTTTTAGAAGGCAACCTTCATCCCCTTGATCTTTGTGACACTCATCACCAGTCCTCTTGCACTTGCAAGTCAGCAGTCTTGCTCCTTGGTTCATTAGCTGCCTCTTGCCACTGGAGAAGCCTTGTCCCCCTTTCAGCATTGCCTGATGAGCAGTGTGGTTTCCATGCAACTCCAGGTGCTGCTGTGTTCAGTCTTCTGTGAGCCTGAAGGAGGTTGATTTTGCTATAGGAAAGGATATTTGGAAGGGCTACAATACAAAATAAAGCTGAAAGAAGTGGTGGCATTCAGCAATGGTGAAGAAGGCAACAGAAGGCAGGGCAGGTATCAGGGACAGAGAAATTGCACTGAGGCAAGGGAGGCCTCAGTGGAAGGCAAAGCAGATCACAAAGAATTGAGAACTTGTAGTTAACATCAAATACAAAAGTACGTTACTTAGGAAAGTGCAAAGGGTGCTTCTTAACCCTTTGTTTAGCATGAGGTATTCCAGGTATTACATAAATTTGTAACGCTTGAAGAGTCTCCTACTGCTTGGGATGTGCTAGAGAGCTTTGCAGAGGTGCAGCCTGCCCATTGCTTTGGATGCTTGTGTCACCACTGGGGTTTAGAGTGCCACTCTAAGGTGGATCTTCTGTTTTGGTTTCATCCAAAGGGAATCTGGCTGGTGCACACCAAAATAATTCTGTGGTCCAAGTTGCAGAAGCGATAGGGCATTCCCTTCAAAAGCAGACTGGTGCTGTGGATTAATGTGCTATTTTAGATCAATTGAGTCTGTGGTTTCCACAGTGCCTTTGATGTTGGCTATGGCTAGGGCTCAGTGGTGTTCTCAGTGGACTTCCCTTGTTGCTTTTTCCAGCTTCTCATAGTAGGGGCAGGTGCTGGAGGTCTTGCCGGAGTCTTAATTACTCTGAAGGAAGCTACTCTTATAGCTTGAGCTCTTGACTGCAGCATGGCTGTCCTGGGAGTGATCTCCCAAGTTGTTTGTTTGGATGTGTCCTTGGGTGTCTTGTGTTCGTGGCCCATGTTAAGGAACCAGCTCTTACCTGCAGGACATCTGCATGGGTCTGCTCAGAGAAGCATGTCAGACAGCTCTAGTGCCGAGAAGGGTATGTGAGTGTATCTGCAATTACAAGTGGGTTACACCTGGCTGCGTATCGGCCTTTCAGTGCGCAGGTTATATGTGGTCAGTTTGACACATGAGTGCTAACAAAAGCCACAAAACATCTTAATTTGGGCATTAAATAATATAGCAGAAGGGAAAACTGCCAGAGACAAAACCCAGTTCATTCACAATATAAGTTTCCGAGCAAACTTTTCTTGACACGCTTGTTCTAGAATTCAGTCCGGTTTGGAAAAGGGATTATCCAATTCACAAAAGGTTGACAAATTGTCTAAAAAAAAAATTGTCATGTGAGCTTAATGGCTTTTAATCCAGGAAATAAGTATAAATTGGATATGCTCTCCCTTTTCCCACAGATGTACTTCTCTTAAGCAAACCCTAACTTTGTTTCTGTTAGAGTATGTGGTTTTTATTTTGTTTTTAATAACTAGAGAGGGCATACAGCATTTGGTTTCTGTCTTTCAAAGGTTTTGAATGTTTCTGTTGCCTTGCTTTGGGGTACTGTACAATGCTAAACTATTTTTTGATAGCAGGGGAGGAGCTGGCAACAGTGAGAGAATTTCCATTTTTTGTGAATTTTATGTGGCTAAGAGGATTCTTGAATTTGAGCTAGCTCTTTCCTTGTCTTTAGTTTTCTGCAGAAGACTAAACTGAAACCACAGCTGGATGGGAAACACTTTAATCAGAAGGGGGGAAAAAAGTTCAAAACTACATAGGAGAGTTAGGTGGGTTTGCTCAGCTCAAAGTCTTCAGAGCAGCTTGTTCTAAAATTGTGTAAAATTAACTTGAAGTCTTGCTGCATTCCATAGTGCAATAGTGATGCAGCGCAAGGTCTTCAAAGGCAAATATACATGGGTCAGTCTGAGATTGAGGTGGTTGAGGCACATATATTTTTAACTTGGGAAGGCCTGTAATTTTTTTGAAAATCCATAATTTCACCTTGTGGCAAGTTGCAGGCTCGGGTAATTTGCACTGTATGAAAGCAGTAACAACCTGCCACTGGCCAAACTTACTCATTTGATACCAGTGTGTGTGCCGAGAGATGTTTCTGGTACAGTTTCATACTCTGGAGTCCCTCAGCTGCCTGTTGTTTACCCTGGGATGGGGGAGCTGTCAATGTGTAGGTAATGCCAGCTGGAAAAAATACTTGGAGAGTATGGCTGTGCGATGAGACAGGTCTGTCTTCTAGGTAGGGGATATCTGGAAGGAAGACAGGAGGGTCCTTCAAGGTCAGAGGAGAGAGGAGCGTCAAGTTTATAGAGGTCAGTATTTTACTAGAATCTTCCCATCTTCCCTCCCTCCCGCCCTTTTGCTGTTCTCATGAGTACGTTGAGATCTAGCAAAACTCAAAAATCTAAAATAACTGTGGGTAGGTAACAAGTATCTTTACAGAGCAGGAAATTCAAATACTGTTAGCTTCAAAACACAAGTTATCTTCCAGTTTTTGTGGAATTAAGACCCTGTCTTAAATTACTTTATTTTCTCTTTCTCTTTTCATGAAAGTTTACTACAACTAGGAGAAACTTCCTTGACGCAGTTGTGCTTTTCCTGTCTGTCTGAAGTGTATCTCTCTTCCTGCACAAATAACCTACCCCTTTGATAGCCTGTATCCTGGCCTTGAAAAGAAATCTTCCAATAATTTGCATAAGATCAGAGGTACGAGGCTATTGGGGTAACGTAAACACGTTGGCAATAACAAGGCACGGGTCTTTGGGGCAAGAAGGTGACAGCTATAAGGAAACAGAATAAGGAAGAGGTAAGTAGCATTTTATTGCCTGAATATTTATATGACCTGAGCTGCTGCTGTTGCTGCTGACCTGAGGTTTTGTGGAAGTATGGTGTGTCCTGGAGTTGGGGGTGGTGGGTTTTGTTTTGGTTGTAACAGCTAACCCACAAGGTGTCTTGAGTTTTTTCGGGGCTAGATGATTAGAAATACTGCAAGGTGGCAGTTTTTAAGCATGAGGCTGAAGTGTTGCATCTAAGCAGAATGACAAAAAGATTATGCTGAGGAGTTTACTTTCAGGGTTTGTTTGGTTGGTTTTTTAAGCACCTCTTTGAAACTGAGGAAACGTTATTTTGTGTACACTCCTAACTCTTAGACTTGTGTGGCTGAATGGGTAGCATGACCTACTTGTTGCAGTGCTCGTGTAGCTAAGATTCATAAAGCAGACTTTCCAGTAGAATATATTTTCTGGTAATGCTTCATCAGAGATCATGTTTTTTTTTAGATAGACATAAAGGAGTAAATATAGAACAACTCAGGTGCTAAAAATATCCACTTGCATTGACGTCTACTTTTTTTTTTTTCTTTAAAAGAGACCTTTTGGATATTTGGCAAGATGCTTCATATCTGCTCAGAATCATTTTGGCTGCAGTGATTTTCAGGGAGAGACAAGTCAGCTGATCTTAGAAAATAGCTTATCTTGGTTTGATTTAAGAGTGCAATGTGGGAATAGAGCAGATGCTGAGGAAGAGACTTGATGTGGGTAATGGCATGAGAAGTTGGTTTAATTACTGCAGCTGTAGAAGCTGGGCATTTGCAATCTCAGAGATTAGAAGACTGCTCAGCTCTTGCGTTTATGGAAAAAAATGAAAGATACTAAATACCTCAGTTAAACCCTAAGATATATATAATGGATTTCACTGAAAAGATAGTCCCTTGATAGGAAAGCTGTTTGCACTGAATGGCTTCAGTTGCAGTCCAGGATATAGTAATTCTGTCATCCTTTTAAGTGTGAGATGAGGGAATGAATAATCTTCCCAAAGATCTCCAATCTTAGAAGCTGAGATTTTCATAGCAGGAGAACGATTTACTTGAAATGGATTTTGAAGTAATTCTCAATTTGCAGACGATCTGCTGCGGACACGATTCCTTGTGCATAGTTAGCCACTGATTGCATTCTGAGTAGTCCTTTGAGACCTGTGTTGAGAGAATGAACTGGTGAATCAGTTAACAGGTTTAAATCAGTTTAAGATTCAACTATTACTTCAGTGTCCTGCCACATAGAGCTTCAAAATTGAATACTTTGGTGCCACACTCCTTTATTTTCAAACGGTGCACACATTTTGGTACCTAGGAACCAAGCAAGTGTGTGCTACCTTACCTGCAGTCTAGTGCTGTCAGAAGTGGGTTGTATGATGCATAGGGAGGAAGGGGTCGGGGCTTTTTGGCATCTCACGTGTTGTACAGCACTGGGCAGCCACTGGCTTACAGCAAGTGGAGCAGACCCTTCCTGCGGCCCACCAGGCGTTTCAGAGCCATGACCACGCACCCCCTCCCCGCCGCAGCCTCCCCTTCTCCACCGATGAGGCATTGCAGCGGCTGCTTCTCCCTTTCAACTCAATAACAGGTCCGATGTAAACTGCAGTTTAGACATAAAAATAGCTGGCACCTGCTTCAGTCACGCTGGCCAGGGGTGAGCTGGGGCCCTGCTGCCACCCATGCCAGCCCTGGGGGCTGGCGTGAGCGAGCGCGGTCTGGTGAGGTGTTCTCTGCCTGTTACAGGTGGAGCAGCCCCAGCCATGGGGTGGAGCATGGACAACCCCTTGGCAGGGTCGTTGGCTGGACTCCTGCAAGATTAATCAAACACCCATGCTGTGTCACCCTTTGATCGCAAGTATTTTCTGTTTCCTTGGCCGCGTGCTCTTCTATTTGACTTGGATTTTTTCCCTCTGCTTTTAACCTCTAATGTAGCAATTTTCTCTCTTGCTGTGTTTGATCAAGACCAAGCTAGGACAATGTAAAGATAATGCATCCTCTTAGGAATTACAGTGTTATTTTAGGTTACAATTAGCTCAAGCTTCTGAGTATCTATTACTTATGTATATTTCTGATTCATTAAAAATTATATTAAGATGGTATTAAAAAATTTTCCTTGTGTAAACAAGGGATAAAAGACATTAGATCAAAGGTCCAGTGCACAGGTTCTCCAGAGAAGATAAGCTAGGCCTTCTCTGCCTTGGCAGTCAGCTCTGAAGATTTTTTTTTTTAATTTTTTAAAAATTATTTTATTGTTTGCCACTGTTGCTTGGAAAGGAGTATGTGGAACATCTGTGATTTTTTTGAGATCCTGAAGAGCTGATGCATCCAAAATGATTACCTCCTTCCCTGCAAAATGGCTTCATCACAACAAAGAATTTTTTTTTTTCCTCAGGATAGAGGTATATTTCTCTGTTCTTTCCTTGTTTGTGCTACTGAAAGAGATAGGATAGCAAATGCATCTAGTTTCACTGTTGCCCGTTCAGATCTTAGCTACAGCAGTTCAGAATTTTAAAGCTTTCTTTAAAAGGCTTTTACTTTCTTAATGCAGAATGCTAAGGGTCTTGGGCAGGGAGTAAACTTTTAATTAGTCCAAGTGCTTTATAATAGACTTAATTTCTAAAATGCTATTCACGTTCATTAAAGTTCTTAACTAGGTTGCTGTTCTACATCCTTTTAATTTCACTTTTATTTGAATTATGAATAGCGAATAAACAGAAATACGTGGAGTTAGTTTAGTCTAACCAGGGGGGAATAAAATAACTACTGAGGAGGAGGATCCGTCAGCTCCAAGTAGCTGCTGCGCAGGTTTGTGGCCACTGCTGGGATGTGGCTGTCTCCTTGGGTTTGCTGGTGCTCACACTGATAGCAGCAGGCGCTTTGCAAACAACTTGGAAGCTTGAAGGATCTCCAGCAGGTAAGGCGGAGGTGTACAACAGTGAGGCAGATGAGGGACAGTGCTGGAGAATATTTTTAGCCAAGCTTGCTTGACTCATGGCCCTGGTGGCAGTCTCTTGCTAAAAGGGACTTAATGTGGACAGAGAAAGGGGTGTGTATGGGTGAGCTCAAGGAGATGACGTGAGTCTGGCGTGCTGGGCATACGCAGGTTGCTGGGAGTTTTAATCCTGCTGTGACTAACTTGTCATATACACATTTTGGTTTTGGAACCTTACAAATTCGAGGCCTATAAAGGAAAGGTATTTCTGCCAAAGGCTTGCTGCAATTCTCAAATCCCACAAGGTAACTCCTTCCTATTAATTTTATCTGTGAATACCTAAGAAAATTATTAATTTGGAGTACCTGGAAAGTGCTTGTGGAAGATCAGAGCATGGAAGTTAATGATCAATTGCTTCTCATTAGTGGGTGAAGACTTGTGTCTTGGGATTTCTCTGTTTTCCTGACTGAAGGCCATTTAAAGACCCACAGCTCTAAAAGTTACCGATAAATCTATTGCACACCAAATAAAACATCAGAGCAATGGGAGAGTAAAGCTGAGTGATGGAGGCTTCCCCTGAAGGGAGTGCGGGGATCCTCAGCCCCAAGGTTTGGGGCAGGGCACAAAATGAAGGTGGTGGAGGAGCACCCTAGTGGAAGGAATGTGCCGCTATAAAGGTCATCCAGAGGAAGTCACTGGAGGCTGTTTGCAACTGTTAGGGTTTTTTTTAAGACTTGAAAAGTGAAAGGAGGAGGGAAATTGGGAAATTAAGTTTATCCTTTACCCTGAAGATCACTCCTGTTTATGTTTTTCCACACTCACTCCACAGCAGGTGTGTCTATGTAATATTTAGGTGGTGAATACAGCACCTAACTAGCCTTGTTTCTGTGAAGGCAGTTCTTTATGTAGCTCTGTGTTAGTCAGAACTGTGTTGTGCTGTTGCCATAAACACTTTCTATAATGGACATATTCTAAGCAAAAGAATATTCTAGTGTTTAAAAGAAAAAAGATCAAATCACTGGAATTACTCTGAGCATGACAGA
>NW_009260028.1:13192257-13197896 GCF_000687185.1 Egretta garzetta
AGGGAAAGCTTATGTTTATAATTAAAGAGCCATTTACAAAAATAATTTAGGTCCTCTTTCAGAGCCTACTTCTTCCCAGAAGCCAGTTTACGCAATTCTTCTATAAAGCATGGATGAGCTTGCATCAACATTCAAGATTTATTCATAATTTAAATTTCATTGATAAACACAACTAAAACCCGAGCACTTTCAAACACAAAGGAATAAAGAAACCCTGCCTGCACCTACTCAAATTCCCCCCCCCTTACACTTATTCTTTTATGCTGGTTTATTTATCTAGGCCTTTAGTTGGGGATAAGTTGTGGCAAAACCTCAGAGGTAACTAGTCTCTAAGAAATTGCAGATAAGTTATTAGATTTCTTCGGAGTAAACCTGTCTGGGCTGTAACTGGGGTAACATTTCCTGGGACGGGGCACTCTTTACTCAGTCCAGAGATGTTCTGCCTTAGTTGTTCAGGGCAGCTGTGGCTTTCCCAGCTTACGTCATTTCACATGGCCATGTTTTCCCTTTCTGTGTGTCACATTTAAAGCTAGGAGTGAGCTGGAAGCTTTCCAGCTAAGCAGTATAGGGCTATACAGACATCTGAGTTAACTCGCTGAGGACTTACCCTGTTTCTGGTCTCAAGTATCAGAGGCTGTATAACCTCTTTAACCAAGAATAATTCAACCTCTTCAAATTGGACCAGGGTTGTCTACCAAGGCTTGCTGCAATGATTTTGGACATTGCTTGCTCCTCCAGGTGTTGCCAGCCATTGCCACTGCAGAAAGGACCATGTGCAGGTGCTTCAGCCCCAGCAGTTTACAGCTGGAAAATCCTGGTGGAGTTTGCTGCCTTATAAAACAAAACAAAAAATGAGAGTCATGGCAAGAACCCACCTTCATCGGGGGTTTAAACCAACACATTGAGCTGTGAATTGGAGCAACTAAGGTGCAGGCTATGAAGGTGTTCCAGCAGTGATCCTTAGCAGAAGGCTGGGATGGACAAGAGGGGGCAGTAATGTTTTAGGCTGCCACAGCTGAACCTGCTGGAGGATGTTTATACATCAGAGCCCTGGCTCCATGGAAGGCTATAGACAGAGTTAGATGTAACTGATCTTCTGCTGGTGCTCAAGTTCTCTCTTGAAGAGTGAACAGAGAACTTCGTAGAGTTATGAGGCCACAGATACATTCATCCACTTCATGCTTGCTTATCTGTTTACCATCTTTCAAGAAGAAGCTCAAAACTGAAGGGTTTGGTTGCAGGTTGCAATGGAAAATGAAATGCTTTGTTTGCTGCAGAAGTCTTCTTGAAACGGGAGAGAGTCTGTCTGTCATTGGTCTGTCTTGGTCAGTAGTCTGGCTTATAATGGATGCCTTACAAAAGGATTTACAGTCAACACAATGACTGCTATTTGCTCTGTCATGTCCTCCTAATTTCCATTTCATTAATAATTCTGGTCCCTCTCTTTTCAGTCTACTTAAGCCACCTACAAGAGCCATGGCAAGAAGGTTCACAATTCAATTCTGCATTATGAGGGGGGTAACCATTTCTGATTGTTTGTAAACCCCTCATGATTTATTGACGTTCTCCTAGATTTTCTTACTATGAGTGAAGACCTCTTTTTCTGAAAGCACTTTCAGAGTCAATCATTTCCAGTTATCATTAAGAAAGCATTTAGTTTCTAGGGGCTCTCCTTCTAAAAGGTGATGGGCACAGTAGTAGAATGATGGCAGGAAGTAATTTCCTGAAGCTGTTCTGTTAACATCAATATGATTCTATAAGACATTGAGAGAAGTTTGCAATGAAAACAGTTTTACCATCTAGGGTGGAAGTTAATTTGTGATTAAAAACACATTATCAAGCCTTTTTGTTTTCTTTTTTCTTTTTCTTTTTTTTTCCCCTAACTGTCAGTCTTCCATCAACATTGGGATATTATTATATGGAAGATGGTCTTTAGGGAATGGACTGAGCTGTGGGGTCAAGCAGATAATTGGGAGAATCAAAGATACCAATACTTCCTATGGTGAGGAAGGAAACTGACCAGAAAATGGATTCAGTAGTTTTTTAATTAAAAAAAAAAATAATTAAGAAACAAACAAATGAAAAAGAAAGGAATTAAATGTTCCACTTGTGAGATGATGCTGAAGACAGAGTTGTGTATGTCCACTTCCGAGTCCTGTATGTCCTGAATGTTAGAGCGCTGGGAATATTTTCAAAGCTGTGGTATCAAAGTAGCTAACAGGAACATGGGTTTGGAGGTTATCATATCGAATTCAATGCAAGGTACTATGCAGGAAAGAAACGGCTTAAGTGTTCAAGTGCATGCACATGCATTTCTGTTTAATTGGAGGACTTTTTCTGAAATGGAAAAATATGTGTGTACTTAAATGTGACTCTCTTATCCTCAATGTACTGCCTGAATCTGTTTGTTCAGTCTTAGAAGACATGAGAAAAGCAATTTGATGCAATTTGCTGTTTCCAGTTCATGGTGTATATATGTTTTATATATAGTATATATTTTCTGTATATATATATTATATACATAATGTATTGTATATTTTATACAATATATAATGTGCATAATGTATTATAAAATATATTAAATTACATTGTATGTTTATGTATGTTTTATATATATGTATTCTTTTAAGTGGAGAAGATGAGGATCCTAAATAGGAAGACCTCTCTCTTTCTTTAGCGCTCAAGTACCTCTCATGCAGGCATCGGTACAGTAAACAGTTATCAGACCAAAACTCTGTTTCAAATCCTGTTCTCTCATGTAACACTGCTGTGCTTTAGTATCAAACCAGAAATTATTCTCCTACTACGTGCAGTGTTTCATTCTGGGGACTTTGACCTCATTTTTATGAGTTTTAGTAAAATGTCTTCATGAGAGATGCTGTGCACAGGCAGTGAAAAGGCAAAGATCCCTTTGATATGCCATGAAAGCAGTGTTCAAGAATCTCTTCAAGACCAGAGAACATGTTTGTTCCAAGGAGCAGCTTGACTTGAATGATGCGATTTGTTGAACTGTGGCATGCTCTGCTGCATCGGCTCTACAGGCCTCTTTCTTGTGGGATATTGGGAAGTAGGATTAGGTGCTGTTCATGGCTTGCTGAGCTTTTTTAATGCACACTTTTTATTGCCATAGTTGCATGTAAGGATTTTAATGTAGACAAAATGGCTAATGTTATTATTTTAAATTAGGAGATACTTGTTTGCCTTTTAGGTATGCAGGAAGATTACGGTATCTATTTACAGTTTCCCCTATAAATCAGCTTCCCCGCACCCTGTGACTTGCACACAATATATCATCTTCTTCCACCAGCGCTGAGAACTGAACCGGTTGCTTTTGGTGGTAATTTCATAGACCCTTCCATGAATGTTTAGATGGGACAGCTACAAAAATGGTTGGAGCTCTACAAAGCAGATAGTGTACTGTAATGTCCTTCTCATAACAAGGGCCTCCTTAAGCACGTAGGCTTATTGTCACCAAAAACTTGTCCCAGAGCTTTGCTGTTCTGATAGGCTCCAGCTGAAACTTACTGCTGGCCAGTTGATACCTGTTCTGGTATCAGCAGCCTTTTTTGCCCCCAATGGTTTATTTCCTTTCCTGGTGGTTATCTTTACTGTCTTACAGGGAGCAATTGCATCCCCTGTAATCTCCCTGCATCCCTTTACTGTGCGTGCCAGTCTCCGTGCATGCTGTCCATGCTGGAAATCCTCCTTCACCTTCCTGTGTTTAGTGCCTTGTTTTTGACAAAGGGCAGCCTCTCTTGTGTGGTTTTCCAGATGGGATTTTAGCAGAGCCTCCTATGTACTTCCCTGTACTTCCTATCTCTACTGGAAATGTTTCTCTGGAAATACGCAGTCCCAGGACGAAACATGTGTTTTCCCCAGCTGCATCTGGGTGGTGACGCTCAGCCATTTTGCACTAGGATGGGCTAGCACATCCGGGCCCTTCTGCCCCAGGCACTGCTCATCCTCCAGTGTCTAGCTGGGGCTTGTTTATTTTCCAGCTGGGATTGTGCATTGTATATTAGTGACTTTCAACTCTTACGGTGCCAGTCTTTAAGGTCATGGTGCCTGTGTATAACTCAATACACCTTCATGTTCAAATTGCTTCCCAACTTTGTCATCAGCTGCCAGAATTACTTTTTTGTGTGCAAGCCGTCAATTGGTTAGAAATGAAGCAGAAGACTGACTGCTGGGTTTTGTTTAGTGTTTTCATTAGTAACTTCCAAGGTGTCTGCAGCTTTTACTTCCCGTGCTGTCTGCTGCCATCTCTTTTGAGCAAGATCGTTACGGGTGTCACAGCTCCTCTACCAGTCTCCAACTCTGCATGTTTAATGCAGTACCACACGGAAAAGTATTAAATAATCTCTGTAGAAAATCCAGATAGCTGAGACTTAGTTATATTTGTTTTGAGTTACCTCCCTTCAGCAAACCTGTTGTGTTCTGATCTCTTTGTAAGCTGCACGACTTTCTTCTTCTTTGTCAATCTTAGCTGAAATGAGTCCTGTAGCCTATGTGGCAAGTCAAACTGGATCATAAAAGTACTGGCATTAAAGTCTTGAGTTTAATCTACATCTGCCGCATTTATAGAGGTAGTTCTCTATTGGTTTGAATATGGTTGAATTTAATTGAGTGTTGAGCAGTTGCGTGCACTGTTTCTGATTGACAATTTTGAAGACAGAGTTGTAAAAAGCGGTGTATGTTTTTAAAATACTTGCCTGGTCATCTGTTTTCCTTCTCTCTTGATGGCGGCGGTGGAAGATGATACCCTTTGTTCCAAAAACCAGCAAACGTGTTTTGACATAAAACTGGCCTTGGGCAATGTGCCAGCCTGGATGGACTGGCAGCTGGGGATGCCATTAACCGTAAACAGACTTAAAGCTGAGCTAGATGGGTAGTAGCTAGCTGAATGGCTAACTTGCATTTCCTCATATGGTTTGGTTTCAACAGCATGTTTACGCAAATTTGTCTGAAGTAGGCTGGAATTGAGCAGTTTTCGAATGGTAACGATATCCAGGGTAAATATGTATGGTATGAACGTACATGCCTGGTCTTCATTTCTGTTCCTCTGAGAACACCGTCACAGAAGTCTTTAAGTGTCTGAATGATTCAGTACTGGTTACATCCTGTGGCAGACACCTGCTGGGCATCCTAATGGACACGCACATTTTCCTGTAGACCTTACATCCTGGTTAAAATAAGCTGTCAAGGAAGTGATTTGTGTGAAAAGAGTATTTTTCGTTGTTATGGTTTTAAACTTTGCTGAAGGCAGTGGTGGGTTAAAGAAATGCTTTGTTTTAGCTTTTGTGATACATCTGACTTGTTGAGCAGATGTTTGAGGAATACTTTTTTTCTTTGGTTTTTTTTTTATTTTTAAGGAAAACCGCTTTTGCAGTCTGATAAATCTGTGTTTCTTTGGGGGTTTTCTTTTTGAAGTTTGATTTGTAGATTTCTGCACAAAACTTTCATGGCATAAGGCTTGTGAAATTAGATAACACGCTTTAAACAAGCCACCTCTGGGTAAAGTACATCTCTAATTACTGAGACTAAATTATGTGGAAAGTGAGCTTGTGTCTGAAGTAAATCTTCAGTTCAGTAATCTAAAATTAAATAATGATTAACTTCACTGCTTCAGGATCATAAAA
>NW_009260028.1:13197933-13201292 GCF_000687185.1 Egretta garzetta
GCTCTTAATAAAATATAGGGATTAAGTGTGTGTTTTGGGAGTGGATAATTGCTTCTGCTTCATTTTCAACAACTTCTATCAAGACAAGGTTTGTAGGTAAAAGAAATACCTTTTGTTATGCTGATTAGTAAAGTTAGGAAAAGTAGGCTAGTTCTTGAGTATGCAAGTCCTTTCTCCATTCTGAATAGAACCTGCAATTTCGCTGCTAAATATAAATTGAGAACACTTGCCTTTAATTTTGTAGATACGTGCCAGTTGGACCCTCTGAAAGCAATAGTAGTTGGTACCTGTGGAGCAGAGTGTAACATTAGTACATGGGAAGAGGGATTAAGCAGGGTTTTTTCCCCCCAAAGAAAAGAGAAAGATGGGTAATTTTGATAAGAGTTTGAGTTACACTTGTGACCTGGGTTAGCAGCTGCATGTTGTTTGCATTGTATTTTGCTTCTAAACAAAATATTTTTACCTTCGTTTATTGAAGAATGTCTTTTTTGTTTATAGGCAAATGAGAAAGCAAATCTCTTGAAACATAAACAGTGGTACTTCCCTGGAGGGAGGAGATGGGAATTCTCCTGTTGGTCTGAGTGTTGCCAGGTGCCAGAAGTGGTCCCCAGTGGTGGTGGTAAGAAAAAAATCTTCCCCCACATTTCTGTATTTGCGTTTTGGCTGTAGCAATGAGATGCTTTTAGCAAAAAATGGGGGTGCAAATCCTGTTCTTTTCACAGAGCTGTATGAACTGCTGGGAGAGGTGTCAAAAGTCTCCTGCTCAGAGAACTTCAATTTAGGGACAAAACCAGTGCTTCAGCTTGTTGCTTGTTGTAGTGCTTGCTCCTGCTCTCTTGTGTATGCCGTATTTGTCAGTAATCATTGCAGCAAAGACTTAACCACAGGTAAAGCTCCGGAGGACTCTGGAAATACTTAACTATCTTCCCTTAAATGTAGAAGGGGAGCTGTGGCCTTACGGTGCTTCGAGGACCTCCTTTACAGAGTTCTTAGAAATCTCTTGAATTCTGACTCTCTGGTCATCTTAGGCTGCCTTTAATCCAAACATCCTTAAATTCTGTCAAATAATTGGATATGGAAATGTTAAGTTATAGCAACAAACTTCCTTCTTTTTGTCCTTTTTTGTAGTCTCTGCTACAAACAGTGGCAGCAAAAGTGGAAAGCTGATGAGACCCCGCTGACACAGCAATAGTACAGGGTTTTTCCAGGACAAGATCTTAAAACCCCAGAATGGTTAGTGTCAGATGTTGACATTTTAATGATGATCTCTGATACCCTGCCCCTTCATGGGCTATTAGTAGCTTTTTTATAGGGAAGTAATTTAATCTTAGTGATTTTGCAAAGACCTGGAGTGTAGCTTTAGTATTTTATAACCTTTCAAGGTCTATTATAGGACAAGTAGTCTCGCAAGAAACTTGCATTTCTGTGAGATACTTCTCAAAGCTCTGATTCACAGGGCAGTATGTACTGTATCGGCCACAGTCTGTGTTCACGGCATGTCTTTGGACCCCATACAAAGTTACATCCCTTTTGAAGATGTACATTTTCCTGCTGTAGAGGAAGTTAAAGCATTTACCCCAGATCATATTAGGTGGGCAAAGAACCACTTTATGCAAGCCCCAAACATTCTTGGATGAAAATTTTACCCCCCAAAATTAGTTATTGCATCTGAATCTGGTTAATGCAGCTTTGGTGGATGGAGGGAGACTCACTAAGTTGATTCATGAAAGTAGGCTTGTTACAGTGTCATAGTGACCAGCTACTTTCAAAACCGATTCTGCAAAATGCTTTTGCCCAGGCTTATTGCGATTGGTGTAAGAGCAACGCCCCAGAAAGACACAATAGCCTGGTTTCATGCATTTGCTGTTTTGTAGCATATTTTTCAGGGTACATGGCTGCAATTTTTGCTTTTCTTTGTGTGTAAGGACTGATAATGCCATCAATGTGAGTGTTACTGAGAAGCTAAAATGTGCTTGGGGGGCAGGATTTCATGAATTGTGCACAGCTCTTGAAAATTCAAGCTCTGCTTCTGTTTGGAGAAGAGAGAACTTGGGCTTCTCATACCCAGCCCTGCAGGCTGTCAAGCCTGGTGCCTGTGCTCCTCGTGTAGTGCGTGCCTGGGTGTCTTATCTCGAGTTGCAAGCAGGAAGAATCTGGAAATGAAATGTTCTGAATGAAGTGGATGGCCGTGCTGGAAGCTGAATAATGGCATGAATAATTCCTTCAGCCTTCACCTTCTTGATTGTTCAGATAAATCCTGAGTGGGTCGATAGATATTCATATGGATTAGAGAAATTGTACTGAGGGCTTTTCAGTGTCTCGGTGGATGCTGCTTCTGCAGAACAAATCTCCATTTAGTGAACCAAAGCACAACTGGTGCCAACAGGCACACAGTCAAGGAGGTGAGGGACTGAATTACGGGGAGGTCAAGTTATGATAGCGTTTGCCATGGCAGCCGTCCCCTCCTGTTGGGGTTTATGCATGGGCAGAGGCCCTTTTGGTATCACCTGCTGCTATTGTCCTTCTTGTGTGTCTTTGTGAGGGGATTTCTCTTTCTCAGACTTGCCAGTGTTACAAATCATAGCAACTGTTGGAAGATTCAATTTTTGTATGAACTTGGTTGGGGACCACGGGGAGGGGGGAATCTTTGCAATGCACTTGAGGACATAAGGATCTTGGCAGGCTAGACCAAAAAGCAGCTCATAAAAGCAGTCATGGCAGTCACAACTTCAAGAGTTTTCTATACTTCAAGCGAGGAGAAATGTGAAGTACATGGGGAAATCCAGTAACATTCTCTGCTTTCAGATTTAATAAGGCTGTGGTGATGGGCTATTTCAAAGCCCATAAGACAGAGGCCGCTTCACTGGCAGACTGATGTTCTGACAAGCTGCTGCCAGAGATACGATCCCTGGCTGTTAGTCTCATGCGGTGCAGTTTTTAAGCTAAAAGTCAATTTTGCACAACATGCAGGAGTAATGTGCTCTCCTATCTGTTTTTAATAGATAGTGCACTGAGTTGGAACACTATGAAAATGAGAAAGGCCGTGTTTTCCTTGATAGTCTAGAAACATTCGAGAAGGTCTGGGTGTGTTAGGTGCATTATAGCATGGAGACCTCTTCTGCAAGGTGGAAAGTGTTGCTCTGAACTCCTTCAGGAGGGGGCAAATATTGTTTCCATGTCTCCTCTTAACTACTGAGACCGCGTATAAGAAGCGGGCAGCAGAAGATCAGATCACCTTGTTGTGACTTTTATTTGGAAGAAGCGAGCATGACAACGGTGTTTTGTGAAGCACTCTGTCCTCTCGATCTTTGAAAACACTCGGACTGTGTCCCACTGAGCTCTGCTCACCAGAGAGCTTA
>NW_009260028.1:13201515-13208841 GCF_000687185.1 Egretta garzetta
CACGTTGGATGATGCTGGCTACGCTTGTGCCCGGGACCCAGCGCTGTTCAGCCCCACCAGGGTGGTCGCTGCTCTGGGCTGGCACAGGGATCACCTCTGGCTGGGGGGATCAGCTGGTGGAAATCAAGGACCAAGGACCTGTAAACTGGATCTCCTAGGGATGTTTATTTTGAGAAGAAAAAATAATCCAAACTGAAAGTGCTTTATAAGAAGCTGTTCACTCTTACTCTAATTGTTTTGAGGATGTCAGTGTTGCCATGGGACCAATTGTTTTCACATGTTTTTTTAAAATTGTGAAGGCCACGCATTCAGGACCTTTTGACAGTATTCTCCAAAGCAGCAGAAAGTACAGATGGGAATACGAATGCTGTCACAGCCTGTGTTTTGGGACGATATTATTATGCCTTACCAGCAAGGTCAGTTTTGTGTCTAGGGTTCATTTGCCCAATCTCTGTGTCTGTGTTTCCCTCTTAAAAGTGCCTCCCTTTCCAACTCGGTTGTGGTGTTCAAGTTTAATAGGACAAGTAGCCTGATGCGCAAGAGAGGCTCGGCCTGAGACCGAGGGGTTGGAGATCACACAACCGAATACATTTGTGATTGAAAACAGGTGGCAAACGAAGGTACCCCTCTAAGAACAGAGCAAGCCTTGCTCCTGCTGTAATGTAAAGAGAAGAGAGAAGGAAGCTCAGTGCGGTGTAGAGCTGGTGATGCCAGCTGCAGGGCTGTTGTGGCAACCTCTGGTGCCGCACCGTGGTGGAGAATGGGTGTACGTGTCGGAGCTGGGTGGGTGAACGGCAGCCAGCCAGGAGCATGGGCTGCTTGCCCACACTGCGGGGCCTGGCTGCGGTGGTTTGATTTGCAGGTCCCTTTGCAAGGCCCCAGCTTTGTGAGCTTTTGCCTGGTTCGGCCAGAAATCATCTGGGTACTTTGGATCCTGTGTTGCAAGATGGGAGCGAAAGACCTAAGCCTCTCCTCATGTGGTTCTTTGTTCTGTACTGAAGGTATAGCAGTGCCACTTGTTGTCATGTGTGCCCCAGGAGAACATCTTCGTTGTTTATGACTGTGGGCCAGCTTAGTGCTGGGATATTTGGTAACACAAACTTACAGCCCAGTTGCAGGTGTTACTGTGTTAAGGCCGTTCATCCCTCTGTGACTACCACTACCAACTTCTCAGCTTTACTAGCTTTCCTAAGCTAGTCTACCAAAATTACCTATTTGCTTAAAAAATTCTATACAAAAATAATAAAAAAAGTTTAGCTTAAGATATATCTTGTTGGTACAGACCTGGGATCAGTTATAACTGTAAAAGCAGTTATACAAGCAAACCTCAGGAGATGCTGACCTTAAGCATGAGTTAAGAGTGAGCCTTTAGCAGTGACTGGGAGTGGGGACTTGTGAACAGTCAGCCAAACTAGGCATGGGATAAGCTCCCAGTCGCCTGGAAGTAGTGAACTTCGTTACCAAAAAATACTTATTAATGCCATGAAGTTTCAATTATTACAGGTATTTCCAAAATCTGGCTTACTATAATAAAGGTAAAAGGAATTTAAATAGAATGAATCAAAAGGAGTAATTCACGTTCAGTGGGCTTCAAAGTGAACAGCACAGACTGAAGACTCAAGAAGCAATTATACATTGCTGAGTAAATAGCATGAAGGTTCTTGTTATATGGTCTTGATTGGAGAAATATTGATTCTTTTAGATTAGTTCTGGTAATTAGACCAGTCTGCTTGTTTGTTTATTTTAAATTAAGCTAGCCTGCTTTGCTAGACTCATTGTCTATAAATGTGTTCTATATTAACACATTGCATTGAACTGCAGGCAGTCTTTAATATCCTTGAATATCTGATTTTTTTTTGCAGATGAGCTATGGGTTATTCTGGCAGATAAAAATTAATCATAAGAGTATAAGTGCTGCTTCTAAAACCATTACTCTGCCTGACTGAGGAGCTTTTGAACAGCAGTGCCAAGCTAGCAGCAGTGACATCCAGCATTCGAGTGTGGCACACAGGCTCTTTTGAATATGAGGCTTTGCTACAATAAACACCTCTGTTTACTAATTAGCTTCTAATTTTTCGAATGATGGGGAGCAATTTTTGACTTGGCAGTCCAACTATTCTGAAACTCTGCATGGTCCAAGAGAAGTGGGTGCCCACTTTTATACTGCAGTTTCACGTTTTGCATTTCTTTTGGTGCTTTATAACTGTGCCAGGTAACAGAAAACAATCTCTGCTCCAGTGATCTTTTGCATCTCCGACAGAAGTGGAAATGATGCAGTGGAACGTAGAGAGATGTAGAAATTTCCACGCAGGCAGCTGCCTACCTGGCTTGGGTTAGGTCACTGAGAAATCTCCCATGGTCAGATCAATATCAGTACCATGGCACCTGTAGGACTGAAAAAGTACTCACAGTGTCAGAATTATTTTAATGTCCTTTTGTCTAGGTCCAGTCAGAGCTAGTTTACATGAGACGATGATAAAAAAGAGCAGAGAGTATCTGTGAAAACTCTCGTGCTTTTGCTGTCAGCTGTGGAGCAGCCCTCATGCAAAGTAGCTGTCTGAATTTTGCTGGTGCGAGGCAGGCATGCATTTCTAGTGGGCTAGTCATTTCAGTGATCCCTGCAGCCTTCAGTAAAAGGATATTTAGGTCACCTCCCTCTCAAACATTGCTTTTAAAAGGCTACTGTTCAGAAGAAGCTGAACAAGTGAAACTGAATCGCAGCAACGCTAACCAGTCCTCGGTTTCTGATCTTTGTTGGCAGCATCTTTGAAAGACTGTGTGTGTTAGCACAGAAGGGTCCTCTGCTCTGCAGAATTCAGAATCATTTGAATAAACTGTCTACACTACAAGAGGCTTATTTAGCAAAAGGATGCCAAGCTACCAGGAGATGGAACATCTTAAGAACTGGGGAGAGCTGGAGATTTTTTCTTTTCAGGTCTTTCTCTCATGTGGATTTTAAAATAGATGGGCTGTTTGCAGAGTGGCTGCCCTTCAGCTTCCCAGCTGAATGGCCGACAACAGCCTGAACTTTAACAGCGTACAGACTTTCCTCTTCTAAGTTAATTTTTTGAATGAGTGGGATACTGTGTTTATAGAGTGTTCTGGTTATAATTTATAAAGATTTCACCGTGTGCAAAAGCACATATTTGTGCACATGCAATTTATCTTTGCATTCAAAATGTGATCTTCAAATTTGTGTAGGACAGAAGAGCTTTTTCTTTTTGTGGTGGTTTGTTTGGGGGTTTTTTTGTTGTTGTTCAGGGTTTTTTTTTTTTTCCATTTACCCCCAAAAGTTTGTGTGGTGTGTGGCTGCTGCCAGTATTGGTATTCAGGCCAGAAGGGGCTGGTGTGATCTTGTCTGAAAACGCAGAACAAAAAACTTTGTCCGGCATGTGTTTGTTTTTGCTATCAGTCTTCTTGATAGTCCGCTCTATCTTTCTAAAAAGATACCTGCTTTTGTGTATATGCAAAAAGAGATCTGACCACAAGGATAATTATGAATTCAGACTGATAACGGCCTTGTGAAATATTTGTCAGTGAAATAATCTGAAAGAACTATAGCCGTTGTGTTCAGGTAGGAACACGCTGCTGATGGCAGCTGAGGTGATGGGAAAGAGAATAAAATTTGGATCCTGTACAAGGAAGAAGGGGGGGGGGGGGATGTGGGCCCCTGCCCTGCTGTACAGCTCTACTTTTCTTGCTTTTTTACCCTTTGGGTTGTGAATAGCAGATTGCATGCAACACTATACAAAGCAGTATTGCACTGAACATCCTCCTCCTCTTCCTCCACAGGATCAAGCTCCCCGGTGCAATTCAGGCTGCCAATTCAGCTTGGGTGAACCGACTGAGGAGCTGTTTGGGTTGTGTACCTGTTGGTTTTCCAAACCACGTTTTTCAATTAATGTTCCTTTCTGACTGCAAAACAATGGGGTTTTATGTTAAGCTGCCCCGGTGACAGACAGGCGCCCAGCAGAACACCTACTGCTGCTGGTTTTAGTATTTTTACTTCCCTCTCTTTCTCTCCCCCCTGTGATGGAGATCTTCCAAACCCAGATACTTCAGAACTGCAGCTTTAGTCTTCCCTCCCCCTCCACGCAGCCCCCAACTACCTCCTGGGTCAAACCCTGGAAAATTTGCTGGTGGAAGCTTAGACTTCCTATAAAGAAATGTCTAGAGGAGGTATCCTTGTCCATGTAACAGATATCAGTCTGGTGACAGTAGGCTGGTTGGCCTTCCTCACTTGTCACAGATCCGTCAAAAAGGCTGGGGACTGTAAAGTTACAAACAACTGGCACATATTCTGCTTTCTCCACTGGTAAGCTGTGGGCAGTTAGCAGTTTGGAGGTGCGTTTGTAGGGTGAAATAATGCGAATGCTCTTCTGGGGGATTTCTGGATTTAGTATAGCAGAGCACTTGCAGGGGAAAACTTTCCTGCTGTCTCTCCTGTTCTGCAGCTGTGATTCTTACAGCGTGTGGATAGCTCTGGTGCCTGTACTTTATGTGTTCTTCACTTATGTATTTAATAATCATCACTATAAAAAATAATTGTATTTATTCAATGTTTTCTGTCCTGGCAGTTCAGACTGTGGTAGCAAACACTGGAGCAGAAGCACGGGGTGTAAGCGAGCGAAGCCAGTGTGTTTGCTACGGGACATCCCTGAGAGCCTGCCTGCTCCTGCCAGTTTGCTTGCACCAGTGATCATGCGTTGCTGTGGATGCGATCATAGACTAAATCGTATCACTCCTCTTTTGCAGAAAGGTAGTGGTTTATACCTAAAACTTAAAGCAGCTCAGCAGTTCTCAAAAGGCAGACTTTCAATTTCTTCCTAATTACTATGCAGCACTTCAGAGAAAAGCTTTGAACTTCGGTAGGGGCTTGTAGGCACGGATACAGTGTTTGGTGAGACTTCATTTAGCAGCAGTCAGAAGCTTCTCCTTGTTCAGCCACAGCACATTTGCATGTTGACAGATATCTCCTGTTGGCTCTCTTTGTGTCTTATGTTTGAGGGTTGATTTTTTTTTTTGCATAATTTTCCATGCAGAAAGGAAAGTATATCATTCTTCTTATAACACTTATCTCAGATGAACGCAGATGAGACTTTTTTGTTTATCCTTATTTTGCATCCCTGTTTTAACAAGTAAGGAAACTGTGCCACAAAGCATTTTCCAGATTCACACAATCTAGAAGGAGATGGGTCCCTAGGTAGGTCCCTACAGCTTGGTGCGTAGATGCACTTACACTCCTGAAATTTCTTTTGTAGTTTATTTTTATCTGAACACAAAGGATGAATTCCCACTTGCCTTGAAAAAATTCGACCACTTGGAGTGAAGAGGAGCATTTTGTGTAGTCTTAGAGATGAGTAGACGCTACTGAGGTTTTTCTTAATCATCAGAGACTAAGATTGGCAACATTATATAATTACATAACATTGGTCTATTTTATACAATACAAGAGGCCTATTACTCAAATAATTTTGTACTAATAGGGCTTCTGTTAGATAACTCCTTTTCTGTTTGTTATGTAAGGGCTGGTATTATAGAATCACTGTTTGAATACCAGCACTATAATTTTAGAATTGCTTTTATAGTAGAAATACCAAGTAAGCCTTGCTCCAAATATAGGCAATTATTGCAATATCCTAATTAATTTTTTTTTTAAATGAGGGAGGCCTCTTAATAATTGCTACTTTGCTCTTGGATTTTATTTACAAAATCCTGAGGTTGTCCTGTGCCCAGTCATATTCCGTTATATGCATTTTCTGTAATGAATATTGTGCACTGGAAAAGTATTGATCAGTGGTCCTAGAAATTGGTGATTGAGCTTCACCTATGAAAACATTGCCAGTGCCAGTTCATAGACTCTGCATGTCTGGAACCCTCCTGTCATCTTTGAACTATGTGTGTGTTTGTCTCTTGGGTTTTGGGGTTTATTTTAATATAACTTTATTTCTGTAACTGAGAACAGAAACTGTGTGAGCAATCTCAAAATGAGGTTGGGGAACACAGTCAATAAGAATGCCTTTGGAACCCCCAGAAACTGGTTAATCCCAAGCAAGGAATTTAGTTGCAAGCTATCTCCTTCACTGACAAAGCTCTAGATAGTGGTTAAGACTTTTATCTGTGTGGTCACTTGAGAAATGCAGTTGAGCTATAGGTGAGGTTGGAAAAGGTTTTACAATAGACCTGGACTTCGTGCAGGGTGTAAGAGGGCAGGAGGACCTATGACTTGGTGCACAGAGAGCACACAAAATTTTCCTTTAATTCATGAATGCTGTGATGCTTCTGTCCTGGTTGAGAAGTTGGTTTCCACTGGACCCTATTCACCACACTTTCTGGACTATGTTGTATTTATTTTGTGTGTGCTTTTAAACTCAGAGGCAGAGGCAGGGTCTTACATTCTTTTTCCACCAAGCTCCACTGAATTTCATATCAGATAAAATCTCCTATTTGACTGGTTTTTAAATTCATGGTCTCTCTTCCCTCCCCCCCCTTTTGGCCAGATAATTCCAATTATTGTCTGTTTCTCTGATTGTAAAAAACTTTCTATTTATTGTATCTTAAGTGCTTTTGTACTGTCTCTTTCCACTTTATTGAAATCTCCTAAAATCTCTGAGTCCCATTACAGAGCAGCCAAGGGTGTAAGAGGAGCTAACAGCGTGCCATAGCTTTCTGTAGTGCTGCTGCTAAAGTTCGGTCAGAAAATGGGAGCATCGGAGGGCTATGACTACCACTTTAACTTTTCTTTGGCATTTAAACTAGATTTTGTTTGGATTTTGCTGCTTCTCATTTCTTTTAGAGGCCTAACTCTTACCAGGTGAGGATCAGTTATGCCAGTGAAAACTGTATCTGCATGAAGGTCTGTGTTGGTGTCATGGTAGGTGAATGGGAAGTGCACTCTTTGGTCCAACTGTTGTGTCCCTGTGTGGATGTGGCCTCGAGTCTCTCTTTATCTGGACTGTCCAGATTATAGTGCAGAACAGCCGGATGGGCCCCTGAGCCTTAATCACACCATGTTCCTGCTGCCTGGGTAGACTATAACCGCTGCTGCCTTGTTTCTTTCCTCTCTAGGCTCTGGTATCTCCTTTTTGTTAAGAAAGCCAGTGGAATGTGCCTGCTGTGGCTCAAGCCTCCCAAAATCCCTGAATTTGGAGCAGGGAGAAGAGCAACGAAATACTGTCATCTTTAGTTGGGTAGAGCTCTCTTCTGAGACCTGTAGAGAAAGGGTAAGGGCAGGGGTGTCCAAAGTTCCCCTCTGAGCAAAGCACCCGGGAGCCTGTTCCCTGGCTGGCTGCAGTCTCTTTCTTTAGTCTGTGCAGTTCAAAGATG
>NW_009260028.1:13211731-13212629 GCF_000687185.1 Egretta garzetta
TGTCCCTGTGGGGATGTGGCCTCGAGTCTTTCTTTATCTGAACTGTCCAGATTATAGTGCAGAACAGCCGGATGGGCCCCTGAGCCTTAATCACACCATGTTCCTGCTGCCTGGGTAGACTATAACCGCTGCTGCCTTGTTTCTTTCCTCTCTAGGCTCTGGTATCTCCTTTTTGTTAAGCAAGCCAGTGGAATGTGCCTGCTGTGGCTCAAGCCTCCCAAAATCCCTGAATTTGGAGCAGGGAGAAGAGCAACGAAATACTGTCATCTTTAGTTGGGTAGAGCTCTCTTCTGAGACCTGTAGAGAAAGGGTAAGGGCAGGGGTGTCCAAAGTTCCCCTCTGAGCAAAGCACCCGGGAGCCTGTTCCCTGGCTGGCTGCAGTCTCTTTCTTTAGTCTGTGCAGTTCAAAGATGTCCCGTCATCCCGCCGCGAAGGCGAGCGGTCCTCCTGCCCTGCACAGACTGCACTCTGGATGCAAACCAAACCCCTTCTCTGCTCTCTCAAGCCTTGTGTTTGCT
The DNA here is from genome assembly GCF_000687185.1 of Egretta garzetta. Taxonomy (NCBI): domain Eukaryota; kingdom Metazoa; phylum Chordata; class Aves; order Pelecaniformes; family Ardeidae; genus Egretta; species Egretta garzetta. Next base: position 13,212,250 of record NW_009260028.1, read on the forward strand.
CTTCATGGAGAAGAGATAGGCTTTGGTGGGTTGGGAGGTTCCTTTGTGTTAAAAATCTAGATTTTGTTAAAAATTTTTTGTCAGCTCTTTAAAAAAAAAAAAAAAGTGTCAAGCGGCAGTGCTGAACATACGTACCTTACCACGCGAGCGAATCCAGTTGATTGTAGCCTGGTAATTTGCTGTAAGAAGATTACTGGATTAGAGCAAAAGCTTGGTTTGTCAGCAATGCCACCTGACAGTAATATTTATTGAGAAGTATTACCTATTTTAAATATTAGTCCACTTACACCCCAATCATACCTTCATTCTTGAGGCAAGAGGGGCTTTTTTTAGTTCTGTGTTTTACAAAGCCGTGTAACAGAGAGGACACCCAGCTTTTT
>NW_009260028.1:13212690-13214515 GCF_000687185.1 Egretta garzetta
CCTCGATGTGCTTTTGTCATCATAATCCCTACTCCATGTCAAGACTGATTTGCTTTCCTAGCCAAGACTCGCATCGTCCATTTTTGCTGTTCCATTTCTCCTCCTCCTTTTTTTGGTTTTATTAATCAATAACAAATCGGGAAGATGTTGGTAAGCCAGTCGGGTATATGCTTGCTAGCTGGGATCTGCACTACGCTCATCGCCCTGGCTTTAGCCTATTACTTGTACTGGTAAGTTGGATTTTGTGCTGCGACTGCGGTGGAGGCCTGTCCTTTAAAATGCTTTCTTGGGGTGGGCTGGAGATTGGTGGTCCTTTTTAAGTGCTCTCGAAGGCTGATGTACTTACCTACCCTGGCCACGCATTAGTACCTTCCCTGATTTGTCCTGGTGCCCTCTTTATTTGTCATGGGACTTGTTTTTCCATTGTTGGAGTTTTTGTGTGGTTTTATTCAGTGGGGAGCATAGTGGCTAAGGATGCTATAGCATGCATTGGGTAAGGTGGCAATTATGTCCTCCCAGTTTGTAGTGAGAGCTTTTTTAAACTTCATTTGCTCTTACTTTGTGCTCTTGCTTGGTGTTTGCATGGCTGTCTCTCTTGGCATGCAACTTGGAAATTGGGCTGCAACAGGCTCACAATGCATTAGGGGCATTGCAGGACACCCATGTCTTCAGCATTTCAAGATAAATGGATGCAAATTAAGGACTGCTGTGGTTTTTTCCTCCCACCAGGAGCTCAGCAGGTTGCTTCCCCTTGGAGGTGAGCCCCAGCTCTGGGAGGGTGGTGGCATGGAGCCTGGGCATACCTGGGTTTTTCACTGTGCTGGAGGAGCATGCGGCCGTGGGCCTGTGTGGGTTTGGGAAAAGTAACAGCAGTGCAGGGCTGCCCTAGATTTCTGGGTTGGCTTTGTTTCTATGCGTCTCTACGTATGTCCAAGACTTTCAGCCAAAAGAAATCTTGGACCTTCTTAGAGCTGCGTCTGGAGCAAATAGCAACTTTTAGAAACCCAAGTACAATCTGTTGACTAGTTTTAGTGGAAAAGTTACATGCTACTTGCAACTGCGAAAGGAAAAGCCTGCTGGAGTTGTAATTAATATGGCTACAATTGGAAAACTTGCCAAGGGGTGTGATGTTGCTGAGAACAAGTCTCCAACCTAACATGTGGGTTCTTTGTTTGTTTTATAAGGTGATGAAAAGACAAATAAATTGAAATCTCTGGGGTGATCATCTTGGCTTTATTTTTGCCAAGTACTTCCTCCAGGCAGTTGCGCCTGTGCTATTTACAAGCCTGCAATCCTCTCTGTGTGTACGCACACACTTCTAATATTAATGAGTTTATTTACGTTTAAGCGTTATATCGAATCTCTGCAGATATGTATGCTTTCAGCTACACGGTGTGGCAGCTCAAATTAAAATGTATGTGATTACTAGCCTCTTCAGTCCTCAAAATGTTCACAAAAATAAGACATAGGCAAGTGACTTTACAGTTTTAATGTTAAAAAAACAGGAAAAGTAGAATTTAAGGGTGTTAACAGTCTGGCTAAATGTTTTTTTTGGTTCGGGTTTTTTTTTTTTACCAAAGAAAGTACATGTGGTAAGTATATACATGAACACAGTGTAGTTCTTAATTAATTCTGCATGTCTTGACTCAATATTGGGGTGTAGTATATACATCTGATATTAGTTATGCTTTTGTATTTATACAAATAAATTAGTGCGCATGTTATACGTAGGCATAGCATGTACATCTCTCTTGTAATTCTTTTTTTTTTTTTCCCTGTTTTGTTTATTCTTAAAATTCTTGAATTGAATCCAGGTCAGATCTGG
>NW_009260028.1:13214544-13231298 GCF_000687185.1 Egretta garzetta
AGGAATTAACTGGTATTAGGTCAGATCCTCTTCTTCAACAACCTCAAGGTTCAGGAGAAAATTAATGACGTCATCTATTTGTTTGTCAAAAGAAAGCTCATTCAGGCTTCTTTTATTAGATATGGATGAGACCTAATGCGGGTACCTCAGAGTGCTTTTTTGGATTTGTTAGTTGGAGGTTTTTAACTCTTTAATTTGATGTTTGAAGAGAGCTGACTTTGATAAATATTTTAGTTTATTAATTTTTTAACATAAGTCTGCTCTGTAGGAAGTAGCTAGAAAGGCTAATTTTTTTATTTTTTATTTTTTCTTCCTCCTCTTCTTCAGTGTGTTAGCTTGGCCACTGCAATTCCCTCAGAATATCCTCAGAGCTGGGGTGATTTAAGATTGGAGATCACCAGTTCGGCAGGGAATCAACTTTGCATATTGAGAGATTAACCCGGTTTTTCTGTAATTCCATCTGTGATCTTTTGCTTCTCCTGGATTGGAGCACCCTTATTAGCTTGCTGGACAGGATGTATTTTGGTCACCTTCTGGGCTAAATTTAGTTTGTATTCTCTAAGGAATTTGTCTAAGGAAGTGAAGAGTCTTGGTTCCCCTGGGATCTATGTGGCACCCTGCAGGCCTGGCCCTGGCTCACTTGCTTGCGTGTCTGATGCAAGAACACCACCAACTTCAGAAGCAACCTTGGGAATCCAGCATGGCCCTTCCCCACCCACCCCACCCCACCCCCCCAAAAAAAATTAAAAAATAAAAATTGCTCAGATACGTAAAGGCTGGTGCTCAGGCAGCAATGAAAGATGTGCAGAGGACCACCACAGTAACAGTCTCCTGAAGGTGCAGGTATAGGAAGGTGCTGTATAGGAAATAGTCCAGAGGGCTCTTATGCAGCTACCCCTCTACGTCTCCATACATAGGCTCAGTCTGATATCAGGTATGAACGCCTCACAGGATATACTGCAGCAACCCGTAGTGCAAAATTGAAGTCCACAGAAGTTATAAGAGCATGAGACACCCCGTTTTCTTCTTTGGTCAGTCATTACTGACTCAGGGAGTTTGTTTGTTTAAAGTCTCCCCGCAACACCAGACCTTAAAAGAATTGTCGTTTTTTACCAATCAACAAATCGCTTAGCACATAAATAGTGGATTTATCATTCTGTGTGTGCTTGTCATCACTTAATATATAGGATAAACTCATAAGAATCCTCTGCTCTAATTTTTTGTCATTTTAATTGACCCATTCCAAGCTACAAAATGTTTGAAACAAATGCCTTTTCTTTTCTTTTTCCCCTGCTGCCAGATCTGCCCTCTTAAATTTCAGCTTCTGGCCACCAAATCAGCCTGAAATACTAATGTGTTTAGTTTGATTGGTGTACTTTTCATTAGAACTTAAGGTAATTTAACCCAGTGATTTTACCATGTTCCTAGCCCTGCCTTGTAGCTTGAGTGATGTCTCAAAACACTTGAACCTGCCGTGAATGTTTTGATGTCATTAATGCACTTTGAGTTAAGAGCCAAATAATCCAGATCACAAAGTTTTGGCTATGGTTGTATTTTGTTCTGTAATAGTTCAGCATTTTTTGAGACAGATTGAGAGCACTGAGGCCTATGCTAGACTTGTGTGTATATTCAAGCGGTTTTAATGAGCTGTGTAATTTCACTGCCCATTTATTTTATTTGCTTATTGACTGCAATTGTGCTTTGCTCTCTCTGTTTCAGGTACTTGAAGCAATAGTTTAGCAAATGATCTCTAATGATGTGTATCTTCATCTTAATTTGGATTTTTTTTTTTTAGTATTTCCCATCATTGTATTTTTGGAGTGCATGTACTGTCGTTTTAGGCAGAATAACCTGGAGGTTGCTAATTTGTACGTGCTGGAGGGGTGATTTGCACACAGTGGGGGCCGGTCGTTTCCGTGTTGGTGGGGAGCCCAGTGCCGCTGGCCCTGGGGATGGTTGAGCGCTCTGGGGAGGTACTGCAGTGTAAATGCTAAACTGGTCAACCATGGGCTTTCAGCCCTGCTCCTGTCAAGTTAGTGCTTGGTTTGTGTTTTTCTTCAGAGTAGCGAAGCAAAAGACTGCATGGTGACTGCCTATTAAAATATTGTTTTAAAGAAAGATTGTCTTCCAAGGGAAATAAATTGACAAAAATGTGTAGCTAGGTCATCCATTCCTGTTCCTGCACGGGTTCCCCAGCCCTGAGGGGAGCCACAGAGCGGATGGAGAGCACCGCTCCCCTGGCAGGCCCTGCTGTCCGTGCTGACCGAAGGGGAGAGAGGGCCCTCTCAAGGGTGGGGGGACTCTCGGGACAGAGATTTAAAAAAAAATAGGCCTCATCTATACTTAGTGTTATTATTCACGTCTCTAGATGCTAGACCAGGTCCCTGATGCTTTCCTCAAAATGGCGGAGGAGAGGAGCATTATGCGCTGGCCAGCACGTTCTCTGTGAGGCCTGTGGAGCACAGCTGCCTGCACCAGCGTTAAGGGAGGCCAAGGAAGGACAGGCCCGAGCCTGGCAGAGGAGCAGTTCAGTTTTCCGGGTGCATCTGTACAGATTATCACCCAACTCATGAAGTGTGACATGATATATTTCTCTATAACGTCTATTATCTGTGGATAGTGTGCCCATAATCTGCGGGCTGCTGTGCTTGAAATATCACCACGTTTGTGTAAAAGCCGCTGTATGCTCTGCTGCTTTATTTAGGCAGCTTAAACTGAAGTAGTGAGAAGATAGGTGTCCTACACTGACTGGGTAGTTGTCTATGAGATAAGTGCCTAGAGATTAAAACAGCCAATGTCTTCCTAACACACTCGTAGCACCAAACCATGCAATTTTAAGAGCGTAAAGAACTCAAATATATCAAGAGTTTGCAGAGAAGTTGAAGCTTTGAGCAGTGATCTCAATGTGGATTTCGGTGGGTTGTTTCTGTGCTGTGGCTGTTGCTTGTGGATCTGCAAACATGGAAAGCTTGAGTATCTAAAAATTCGTTACCCAAAGAATTTCATGACCATACCCATGTGCATAAACCATGAGTTTGTCCAGGCTAACATAGCATTGCTGTATATTTAAATTTGGTGATGTGAAGAGGTTGGGCTTGGCAGATTTTCAGCCTGCTTTGCTATGGAAATAAAATTTAGTGTTATGCTGTTCAAATATATCTGTGTCTCTCCTCAGCGATATGTTTTGAACCCATTGAGGGGTTTCCGGCCATGCTTGGCTGGCAGGTGGCAGCAAGGGTGTCTCCAAAATAACTGGAATCCTGCAAATTTCATGGAGATAGCCAGGGAAAGGAAAAAGGGGCTGCTAAGAGCCTTGTCTTAGGGAAACGTTACAACATGAAGTTGGGTCGTCTTTGATATCCAGGTCTCTACGTGAATGTGAGCTTGTAAAAGTGTCTGTCAACACCAACATACAAGTTTGTAGGGAATCAGGCTTCTAGAACTACTTGCTAAATTCTTTTCTTTGGCAGGCTGATTTCTAATGACGAGTAGGTGGCTACTCAAGCTCAACTCTGCAACTGGAGCAATCATTATGCATGAACTAAATGGAGATTTCTATATATTGACTGGAGTTGGTGCTTATAAAAACCATGAGATATTAAAGGCTGGAGAAAAGACTGGAAGAGCAGCTGTTAATACTGCACAGACTGTTTTTTACCCTTGAACGCAAACCAAGTTGACCTGAGGGACTTTGCTGATGGTGCCCCTTGCAGTGGTTGCTCTGCCGCAGACCTCTGGTCTGGAGAGGCAGGCGCTGTTCCCATTTCACTGGGGACGTGCAACAGTTCAGTTCCCCGGGCACTTGGTCCCCAGTGGCTGATTTAGATGCCCGTTGCAAACAAATGATGTCAGACTGTGATATGAAAGAGGAGCGACTTAACGCTCTGAAATTAGGAAGATGCAGTGAGAGACACCCATCATTTTAATGCTAGCAAAGAGATTAAGAGTAGCAAAACAAATGCTCTAAGCAATACTTAAACTTGCATCTGTCTTAAGATGGATGAACTTGCTTTAAAACAAATCTTAGATTTGCGGAGCTGGTAGAGGAAAAAATGAATCTGTGGCTGAGTTACCTGATAGGGCATGTCTATACTGCAGCTGTGATGTGATTAGTTTTAAAGAAGGGGTGAAATGCTTGTAAGAGTAGCCATGGCAACATAAAGCTCACTGCAGGCTGCAAAAACCACCTGGGAAGTAGAGTGAAAACTCAGGCAGTTTAGACTTAATTATTATTGCTCAAAGTGCATTGCCTGCCTTCCTGTAGAGCTCACTTGATGACATTTCAAGAAGCAAAGAGGTCTCAGAATGGTTTCCCATGGTCAAATATGAGGTCTCAGCATCCTTTTTCCTATGGAGATTGTAATAGCGGGTTTGTAATTTTACAAGCATTCATTATAAAAAATTAAAAAAAAATACATATAAGAATATAGTTGGGTGGAACCTCTGGTGTGTGCTGTTTGAATTTGAGGTGGCTTTCAGCAGGGCTTATTTCACAGGTTGGATTGCTCAGGGCTTTGTCCAGTGGGTTTTGAAAATGTCCAAGGATGGAGTTTCCTCAGCCTATCTGGACAGCTCGTTCTAGTGCTGAACCACTCACTGTTCCTATGTTGTTAATAGAGCTAACAGTAGTGCACATGGGTGTCATCTTTTACTGTCTGGAAAGAGAGAAAGGAAGCCTTGGTGAGGAGCGGGCTTTGCTGTTTAATTCCTTTTGGAAGAAGTTCTGGGAACATGAAGGGCTGCTGTTAATGAGGTGGTTTTAATCTTCCCAACATTTGTGTTTGGGCTCCTTGAGTTAGACCCTTGCGAGCTGTCACTGGGGGAGTGTGTGCTCTGGCAGGACTTGAGCCCCTAATATAGAGAGTACATCTGTGATGGCTGTCCTGTAGGTGCTTGTCCTGGTTTTGGCTGGGATAGTTAATGTGATGCCTGTGGGGTGGATCCGGTATTGTCTCCGTTTGCCCTGGCCATGTTCAGGTGATGCAGCCAGACAGATGGTGAACAGGCGAGAGAAGCTGTGTCAGCAGTTGGGCTTTGTGATGTGACGTCCCAAGAGGACTTCATACATACCCAAAATTTCGGGAGCTGAGGTGCCTTCTTACTAGTCCATGTCCAAAGGCCACCTTTTCCAGAGGCCGCTTCTTGGGAGAGGCCAGTTCACAATGCAAAGTAAATGTCTGAGATTTTGTGGCCTTGAAATCAAAGTAAAACTGGAAGCAGCCCATGGGTTTTCTTTGTTGGTTGCCTTTTTGCCTAGAAAGGAGAGAATCAAACCATATGCAGGTGTCCGTGGCTTGGCCTTGCCTCTGTGAAGAGCTGATCTCTCATCCTGTGTTAGGAGCCTAGCAGGGAAATAGATGCTATCAGCAGCTGGGGTCGCTCTTCCTTCTCCCACTTGTCCTATGGTCTGAAACGTACGTTCATCGGTAACCGTTTAAAGATGACATCCCCCACATTGCTGTCATGTATGTATTCTGTTTGCTTTTGCACAGTCCGATTTATTTATAGAACTAGAAGCTGAATGCAAAATTTTGATATGCGTAGTAAAGATCATAAAGTGCTCGCGGGAACTGTCACCCAGGGAAAGACTGAGGAGACTAATTGGCTGTGTATCTGGGAGTAGGTAAGATGACAAAAATGCCGTTAGAGTGTAGATATCAAGAATTCATTAACACAGAGGAGAGGGAGAAGCTTTGCGGAGAAGACTAACTGGAAATGATAGTATGAAACGAAATGTCAGGAAAAAAATGTTGGTCTTAAAATATAATAGCCCTTGTTCAAAATTTTTTTTAGCAGACAACACAGTTGAGGAAGCGGCTTGTAATGACAGAAAATTGATGAGAACTTGAGTTCTTGGGAAATTACTGTAAAAATAAAACTCGCAAACCATTAGGATACTATTTTGTATCTGGTGTTCAGAAATAGCATCAAATGCACTTTACTTAAATAGACCATCTTTCTACTTGGTACGCATATTGCTATGGCGAGGGGAGAATTAAAAACAAAACCTTTGTTGTTCTCAAGAGATCAATAATAGAAGATATACTTCTGAAAATAGACATTTACGTGGAGAAGGAGACAAGGTAAGCCAGGGACATTTTAGGTTTACTATCCTCTTGATGTGTCTGAGAAGTATTTGATTGACCAGTGATTTGCTTTGCTCATCCTCTGGGAGGAGAGCTGGTGGAAGAAAGCTGATGTACTGGGCAGAGCTGGAGAGAGCTGCTCCAGTGTGACGTGTGGATGCGGCTTCCTCCCTGTGGCCAGCGAGTTAGAAAACAAATAGCCCGGTGTACTTTTTTTTTTTTTTCTGGCAATTAGTAAGCTCCTCCTGTCTGACTAAACCAAAGCACTGTAGTGATGACATTAAGTGTGTCTCTGTGGTGTGGTAGTAGCTAGTTATCAAATTGATGTCAGAACACTAGATTGGCATTTTATGCTGTGGATTCAGCAAGTAGGGGGGAAAACTAAAGTGATGAGGATTTCTTCAGACATATAAAGAACTCCGGTAGTTGCATGTAGCGAACTGAGGGAAATAACATACTAAATGTACTGGCATGGAGATGGTGAGTGATGTGTGGAAGACCTGTTCATGTTGTGAATTCAGACATACGGGCTGTAGGGGGGGGAGCGTGGTCTGGCAGTGATGTCTGCTCCCCTGTGCTGCTTTGTTCCTGTACCCCACCTTAGTCTTTCAGCAGTTCAGCTATCTGCATTTCAAGGCTGCTATCTTCCCCTTCCTCTTGGACACCTGAGCACTTGTGAACCCGGTTTGGGCATCCTCCCTGCCCTTGGCTCCATGGGGATGCAGGGAAGCTGCTGTTCTGAGGGAGGTTTGTGCTCTCCCTGTGCAGTTCTTGGATTGAACTTACCATTGACCTCAGTAGTGGCAGGCCCCTGTGCCAGTTTTTCTGGTTTGCAGTTGCATGGCTCACTTTGGAAAACGTCCCTCCATTCAGGGGAATGGTTCCAAGGGACAGCTGGGAGCCGTGCACTTTTGTCATTGAGGAAACCATACGCTGATCTGGAAACAGGCGACATTTTCCAAATGATCCCTTTATGCAATATTTAACTTGTACTTCTTTAGACCCTTCGCTGCTCTCTGAAGAGTGCTGGGTTACTGATGAAATTTATTTGGGCTATCTGGTAAAAAAAAATCCTAATATTTTAAATAAGTCGCTTACTGTGGCTAATTACTTTGCTATTTGCTGCCTCAGCCAGCTGCTAGCTGGCTAGTGCTCTGGCCTCTTGCTGTCAGCAAACCTCTCTTCAGTGAGGGTGGAGGCACCCTGGAATTTTTAGCAACTTAGGAGTTGTACAAATCCGAGCAGGTGATGCAGGAAAGGGTGCTCCAGCAAATCTTCTGTCAAAGTGTAAACACCTGCATCAAAATATAGGAATACTAAAGTTTCTCACTGAAATAGTTGTATTTTAACCTGTTTGGGTTTTTTTTAACAAAAGTTTTTTAACCTGATTAAACTTCGGAACTTGGGACCTAATGAGGGACTTCATTACCAGATACAAAGCAGATGTTCATCTCAAGTTAGAAAGTAGGAGTCAAGGCGATGACAAACCATTTAAGTGTGTTAGTCTTTAAATATTTGTGTTTTCCCCGTAGTGTTAATTTAATACTCAAAAAATGCCGCTGTCAGCATCCAGACATAAATCTCACCAAATCTGCTTTTATGGTACCAATCGTAATTGTAGCGCCTTCAGATTTTTGTAGTCATACAAATGAATTTTCACCTGTGCAGGCAAACTACCTGGCTTAATAACTTCAGAAAGAATGAGGGGCTTTGGAGGGATATTGAATTACTCTGAAAATCCACTCTGGATGGTATTCTTCTCACTAAGGAGAGTAGCCAGAGCCTGAACATGTTCACTTTAAGAACAGAAGTCTACTATAAGGGGAAAAACCAAGACGTAAGTACCAGGGAAAGTCTGGCCCCATTTAAAATTCAGAGACCTCATTTTCTCCTACCTGTTTTTTCTTCGGAGATTGCAAGAGGCTCTTTCCTTTTTCAACTCCCAGTCGGGTTTTCAACTTTGAATGAACTAGTCGAAATGAAGAAATAGTCCCACTACACCTGCTAGCTCTATCAAACTCAGAAGTAACTAAACCAAAAAGTCTGTCTTTCTTCGCAGGAGGAACTGAAAATGCTTACATTTGAGGGGAAGATGTCAGTATCTGTATTTGTTCCATGGGAAGGGATGAAAATAATAGAACTGTGAGATGTAGAATGGGATTTCCTGATGGTTAAATCTTGACTTGACCTCCAGACAGGTGGGGCAAAAGTCCTGAGCTCTTCAAAATTATTAAAGTGACACTTTTTTCAGCTATGTTGAGACCTCACTGAGACAACTTACAGCTTCAGCTATTTCTGTGGTTGATTATATAGTAAGATTTAGTCTCTCTTCTTTCATAAAACAGTCCAGTTGCTTAAAGTTAATTTTAAAAATTATTATTATTATTTTTATTATTATTTTAGTATTATTATTAAATCAAATTAAAATCCTGGCTTGTATTTCTGTCTCACGATACATACATACATTGTTGCTTTTGCCTACCTTCATGTAAACTGGTGGGGGAGTTTGTAGGGCTGAGGCCAGCTGGGGTGCAAGGCAGGCTTCTGTACTTCGGCCCCTGCTCTCTGAGCCCCTCCAGGCCCGTCACAGCCACGAGAACTGCATCAGCACCTGGGATGGGTGCTTCAGCAGTGCCTCCCAGTATTCAAGGTGTTTGTGAAGCAGTAACAGTAACCTGCAGAGAGAACAAAAGTAGGAGAAACCAAAGGTCTATTACAGATACATTTTCTGTAGCCTTTGTGAAGTTAAATGCAAGGTGAGAATCAATTGCAAGCCAGTTAAGAACTGGGAAGAATTACATTTTTGTCTGTCCTTTTTGGGAAGAGTATATATAAACTCTTCATTTTAACTTTCTTATTGCTCTGTATTTGATAATCTTAGTCTTGGCTCAACAGGAAAAATTCAGCTGGCATCAATTACTTTTGTGAAGAGGGAAGAAACTTGGTATTCTTGCCAGGTTGCCTGAACAAAGGAGGGTTTGTGCTTCTGTCAAAATGCAAATTTTATCACAGATCTGTGGGATGACAGGTACTCTCTAGCAATTGCATAGGTGTGTAAACTGTAGTGGGACAGAATAAATAATGAGCTGACTTGAGAAGGACATTGATTATGGCCACCCCAGCCTTTTGGCATTACTTGTAAGTTGTGGAGTCTCCTGGCTTCCGCTTCCCACCCTTTTCTCTGATTCTAACGCTAATTTTCTACAGAACATTTCTTTCATGCTCTCGAATACTAGCATAACTGCTGGGTTAAAACAAAATTCTATCAGGCCTACAACTGCTCTTCTGGAAATTGCTGGTATATCCTGTGCATGTTACATATATATATATATATATAAAATTATGTAATTTATTTTTATGTATTTATATGTGATTATATATATAAATAGAATTTGTATATATATAAGCAAAATGATTTTCAAAACCATGCCTAAGTGGAATTTTGCCCTACTGTACTGAGACCTGCTGGTAGCTGAGGAGCGTTGTTTGGGGGTGTCAGTACGGTTCCAACCCACCAAATCTACAAGACCTCCAGAGCATCCACAGTGTGAGCCATAAGCCTGGCTAAAACAGGTCATCCCATTCCATCCCCACCCTTCCAGGGAGAAGCATGTTGCTTCCTGCTCCCCTGCCCAGAGGTCTGGGGTCCTTTGCCAGGGGGAAAATGGAGATTTTCCAGTCCCAGACTCAGGAATGGCATGTGTCTTTTCAGTCACTTAATCCCGCTGCTGCATAGTGGGAGAAGTATTTTATACCCTTTCCTTCCTGTGAGAGAGGGAGGTCTCTCAGCTCCTCCTGAGGCTTAAGGAAGAGGTGGCGGTGGGGGTATGAGAGCGGATCTCTGTGGACGGTTGTGGGCTGTGGCCCAACTCTGTCCACCCCCCACTTTGGCCAGCTGAGGCACAGAAACCTGAAAGCCCCATCAGTGTGGCACTAGACACGAACTGATACAGTCACAGCTTAGACAGCAGCAGAGAGCATGAGCAACGCAAGCAAGTGGGCAATTGACAGGTGCCTGTGGGGATGTGCTTTGCATCTGTAATGTCCTAAAGCTGCATACTGTTGTTAGGGAAGAGATTTCCCATGCCAGCAGCATAACTGTGGGAGTACGTCAGAAGCACGCAGGTACTGTGGTTATTAGAGGTTTGTTGGCTTACTTTTCATGACAAGCATTCAAAACTGCTTAAATGTCTTGTGGTGCTGGTGGTGATTTCATTCATTGCAAGCGGAGTGGTTACATGATGTGTGAGCTGCTGCCAGGGTGTGCAGCAACCTCCATCTAGCTGCTGGCTCTCAAAAGTATCCTTCCCTTGCTTCTAGGGGTAAAGAGACCCACAGTGTTTACCAAAGGTGCCACTGAAGTCCTTTCTCAGGTATCACTGATGAGTGTACCTGGCTGAGAAAAAAAAGGGAGTATTTAGCACCAAGAGCATCCCAGTACTGCTTGGCAGGTATTGCATCCCAGTATTGCCCATTATCTGCCACTGTTGAAATTAGGCAGGAGGCCTTGCTGTTGCACTCAGAGTGAAATTGCAGAGAGCAGTTAGCAGGACGGAAAAATACTTGGCTGTCCTTTAGAGAACTGGAGTTGGACCTGTTAGACCTGATGGAGTATGCAGAGTTCTCCAAGAGCTTCTCTCAGCCTATGCAGGCTGGAAACTTGACAGCATTTTTCAGAATTTGGGGTTGATATACAAACTGAACACCAGATGGGCAGGCAGTGCCTGTAACGCTGTGCACAATGGTTGAAAGGCTTAAATCAATGCTGTGGCACGCAGCGGGACGCTTGCACAGGCCCGGGAAGTTGCTGATATGTGTAACGGAAAGAGGAGAGTACAACATGAAGGAAGTTCCCCAGGGAACTGGGGAGCTAGCAAGGATTAGCATCCTGCTTCTCCCTTGAAGGAGTTTTATCTAAATTGGCGAAGGGGGGAGAATAGGTGCCCCCAAAGAAACAGAAAGGGGCAGGGGGGAGCTTTACAAGCTCCCGAGAGAAGGAGCAAGACTGGCAGAAGATATTTGACAGCCATTTCTGAGTGAATCACGCTTAACTGTCTGTCTGGAGCCACAAGGAATTTGCAAAACTGGATAATTGCTACTATTTATTTCTTAAAATATACAGAATATGAGAGTGTTCTAGCTCATGCGTTTTGGTGTAAAATAACTTGCTGTGGGCTGGTATTTTCCCCTGGTTTTTATTCCTTTTTCTTTTAAATTGCAGTCTTGCTTATCTTCTCCCCCTCCATGTAAGAGCCTGGTCTTTTGCCCCTAACAGTTGAATTTTCCCCTTTCCATTAAAGATGAAACCAGGAGTAACGTGTGCCTACCTGCCTTTGGTTTTCAAAATAAGGCAGATTGTATGCCATGTAGATCAAGGTGAGTTATGTGGGGGGGGGTTCTGTTCTTGACAGGAAGCAGGTCAAAGAAGGAACTTGAGTTCAAATGCTTGGAGTCTGGTAAATCTTTCTAATTAGTAATATTTGAGGTTAGGGCAAGGTTTATTAAAGTTGAGTTCTACAAGGGCTTTCCTAAGTATCTGTAAATACCCGTATACCCACAAACCCTGTCCTTATCTACGAGAAATGAGGCAAACCTGCAGAACTTGCAAATTATTATCTAATCTAAACTTAATATGCAATTAAGGTTTTGCAATTAGAGCTTTAGGAAAAATTAACTTTACGTGTTGTTTATACTGAAGCGAAAGCACCAGACTGCAGACCCAACCATGACAAATGGCGTGCATGTATACAGGGGAGAAACAGCACACAAACACCTACAAGCAGTTGTAAATGACATGCTGTAACAGAAACTATCCTGAGTTTACTAAACCATAAGGCAATGTTTGTCTTCCTGAAATAAAACCAAGTTACACGCATGCACAACCAGGTTTTGATGTAGTGGGCCTCCTTCACCAGAAAGCTCAATGGAGAATCCTGTGGTGTCTTGCAAGTACAGCGAGGCTGTTCTAGGGAAAAACTGATGTCAGCTTTGTTCGGTGATATTCAGCCGTGACATCGATATGGTCTGGGCTGGTTTTACCCAGTGAACTCATGACAGAATCTCTCTAGTCTTCCCTGGTGTGAACAGAAAATCCTTGTGAAAATACCATTGTTCTCTTCATTGATCGAGATGCTTGTGGTGAGGGAGGTGTCTCAAGAATTTCTGCTTCCTTGTGTTGGTTGCCTTGCATCTGGCAGATTTCTAAGCAAGTCAGGATTCATTTCGGTTATCTGATCCATTTGTTTAAGTAGAGGCTGAGTTAACTGAGTGTGTATGCTGAGGAGAAATTGAATTTGTGCACACTTACTCTTTTTTTTTTTTATGTGCCAAGTACAGTAAAAGGAAATGGTTGAAATTAAATTTGGAAAATAGCCATTTTAATATTGCTTGTGTTTTCAGCTGTAATATTGTAGCAACAAGTTAGAAAAATGTAATTTCATCTCTAGCAGAGTCACAAGCACAGTGCAGGTGGCGAGGAGGCTTAATCATGTCGGTAACACTTCATTTAGGGTGGGGAAGAGGGAAAACTGCCCCTCGAGTACAGTGATATGTAGGACCAAGAGCTGGTTTATCCTCTTCTGGTTCCATCAAGTTGTTTGAATGTTTTTCTTTGCTTTGTTTACATACTTTGTGGTCATCTATCTACAAAATACAGGTTCAACAACTCGTTTTCTTGATTTTTTTGTTTGTTTGTTTGTTAGAGCAAGCAACCCATATCTTGATAGGAAGGTGCCCCACATTTTAAAAGCAGGAAGGAGTGCTGAGGCTGAAGTCCTGGTAGGGTGTGGACCTCTTATGGATGCTCTTCCCAGGGCAGTGTGTGTGGGGGGGGTGTTGCTGTGGCAGGAGGTGCTCTGAACACATAAAAGCCTCTCCACAGTGGGGCTGTGCCCTAATGCGGCATTTGTGGGGTGAAGGGACGACTTTCTGTGGCCGCTCCCCAGTGGAGCTCGCTAGTTCTCGTAAAGTATTCATGTATGCGTTTTATTTTGTAAGCTACTCTCTCCTAAAGTTTAACTAGTAAACTTACAGTCTCTTGATAATAAAATTAAAGATTTATAGAGTGGAGGAGGCATGAACAGGGACTAGTGTGTCTGCTGGGGATGTGTGCTCCTCACGTGGTTGTCATTGCTCTGAGTGACCATCACGTCATGCTTGGAGTTAATGCCCACACTTTACCTATGGTAGAAGAAAGTGAAATAACTTCTTCAGGACCTCTCCTTCGGTATGCCTATTAAATGACGGCGAGTGTCAGAGCAAAGTGCACTTTTTTTTTTTTTACCTTGAAGTATGGGCTTCTCATTAGGATGAAGAGTTGAGCAAAAGGCTTTCTATTTGATGGAAATAGACTAGTCTCATCAAAAATCTCTACAGATACTGAGCCAAACCTACTCACACTAGTAGAAGTTTCTATGATTTGATGGACTTTAGATCAAGACCAAAATAATGAATGTATTTCAGACAGATAGTGGTGATAATCTTTTACTCTTGACCTTTTCTAGAAACTGGTTGTGGTGCTGTTTCAAAGCCAAGATTGACAAAGGAATAAGTTCTCATCTCATTTCATGATGGTGACTCAGTAATGTTTTTTTCTTTTTGAGATCATAGTCTTTGTTCTCACAACTCAGAAACAAGTTTGCATCTTTGTGACCTAAGTTTGGCTTAAGGCCCTCTTCCATGCACTTCAATTTTAGAAATACATGACAAGCAGGGTTTTTAATGAACTCCGAATCAGCCTTGCATTTCACTGGGGGATGTGCAGGGAAATTAGACCTGTAGTCTGTGAGAAACTAAGATAATCTTCCTGTTGTGCTTAGGTTTAAAAGGCTAGGTCTGTAGTAGACAGTTTGTAATGCTGTGTGGGATGTGATTGAATAGTTGTCTATTTTTGTTGTCTACAGCGTATCTGGAGAATCTTTAGTACAGACTGTTCAAATGGATACCAAAACTGTTGTTATACCTTATTTCCTTTCATTTGCTTATTGGCAATACTGACTGCTGCTGTTGATCTAAGCTATGTTTTCTAGCCCCCTTAAACAGCTGTTGTTGCCAGTGGTTCTTTTAATGCTATATTTCTAAAATAAATCAGGCCTGAGTGGAGACTGCTTTTAGTGGTGCCATGGCAGAGTGGGCAGGAGCCTCATGTTGCTTTTTTGAAGTCTGGGGCAAAGTCCTGGGTAAATACTCTGTCTGTTGTTTTTGTATGGCTTCTGCATCACGTGGGTCAGGCTTCCAAATTCCTCATCCCAGAAGGAGATGGCGGTACAGTGCGGGAAGTGGAAGACCATCAATTACCTACTTTCTTCCTGAATATTTTCCTGTATTTGGCATATTTGCTATGAATATATCATTACACTTTTACAAGCTGGATAGCCACTGCACTTTCGTCTTTCAGCTAGAAAAGCATTGCATATTCTGCAAGGAAAAATAATTTCTTACAGGTAACTGAGGTAATTACTTCTAAGCATTGAACGCACCTCATAAGATGATCAACATATTTTTGTGTGGTATGTCCCAGAAACGTCCAGGAAAACAATCCGCTGCCCCCGTGGCAATGTAGTACTTCTGAGGGATGCTAGAATGACTAGACTGGGACCTGTGCTTTTATTTATCCACCAGACGGGTACAGGCAGTGGCACTGAAAGCTTTCCCTCGCTTCTCTGCCTCGACTGTTGGGTAGCTGGTTAGTATTCTTGGGTTTTCTGATCTTGTAAGGGGAGGTCAGGGAGAAGACGCTTATGCTATTGATTTTCATAGCTCCTTTTAAAAGAGAAGTAGCCTGAGTTGGGTCATCAGAGAAATCTGGAGAGTAGAAAGTATACTGAGAGAAGAGGCATTTTCTTCAGCTCCCGGCTGCTGCTCTTTGTACCTTGCACTCCTCATACACATGAGGCAGCTCATGGAACAGATAGTTCTCACTCTGAGTAAAAAAAAAAAAAAAAAAAAAAATTTAATTTTCCTTGTGTGTTTTTGATGAGTACAGTTTGTAGAATTCTGAAAAATGGAAACTCTTGATGAGACATGGCCAACAAAATGCCTTTTTGTGCTCCTGACTTGCAACATTATTAGCCTTTCTTCATAGACAGGGCCAGATATCAAAGAGGCTTACAAAGCTCAATCTGAAAAATACAGTATTTTAAAATATGATGGTAAAAGATAGAATTCACTATTGTAAGGGTTTCACTCAATTCCTCAACTAGCAAAAATGTTATGAGGTAGGTAAAATACCACATTTCAGGATAGGGGCAACACATTCAGAGCAAAAGATGTCTGTAATTAGTTTCATAAGTGGAGATAAATATGTTATGGTAGAGCAGCAGCAGCTGGAAAATGGCAACAGAGCATGCTCAGAAAAACTGAAGGCAAAAGGCTGGAGATCTAAGTACTGGCTGCCACAGTTTTTGTTGTCGTCAAACGCATTAATTCTCACTGGGTTGGAATATTAGAGTCAGTGGACTGATTTCTAATTTCATGCTCATATTCATGCAGACCTCATGAACTTCAGAGGAATTGTACGCACAGGACAGCAATAAATTAAAACCTGGAGCTTGAACTGGAAATACTATATTATAGAATGATTAATGGCTTAATTTTTAATTTTGAGTTCATAAATAACTAGATTTCATTAAATGGCTGTAGTGTGCTTAGTGCACGTTGTGCATCTGATTGGGTGGTTGGGGTTTTTTAACCTGATTTCTTAATAAAACAAGGCTTATGCAATCACACTGTCTTTGTCATTCTTCCTTCTAATGGCTTTTGAACTTGGTGGCTCATTTCAGTGGCATTTAACAGGGAGGTAGAAGTCTCGAAACAGTTTAATCATTAGGACTTCCATGAATGTAGAAAGCTGGGTAAAGGAGAAAAAACGCAGTGGTCCTTCTACGGAGAGGCACATGGTATCTTTTAGATACCGGTGAATCCCTGTGAACGTGGAGCCTCAAGCCGCAACTCCGTACCCAAGAAAGCTGTAGGACATCTGCCTCCTTGCCCTTTGTTTGAGAGGTATATAACAAGGGAGGGAGCCCAGAAGGATGCAAAGCATTTAAGAGCTTTCTCATCAGAGAAGATAAAGATGAATACTATGGGGAGCGGCCTCTGACTTTATGAAAGCCAAAGGACCCTGCAGGATAAGGCACTAGAGGGCAAGGAGACTGTGCCGTTTGGTTTGAGCTGGGCTTCGCGCCGGTGCTGTCCTGCAGCGCGGCTGTGAAAAGCAGGCGCCTGGCGAGGATGTGAAAGCGGGGGAGTACTAAAGCTGGCGGCAGTTCTGAGTGCGGCCGCATGGGAGGAGATGGGGGGTTTTGTGGTGAAACATCAATGTCATGAAGTTATGAGGTGCTTTAGGAAAAGAAGGGAGAAAAAGAGAGATTTTACCAGCAGATCTTTGAATATGCGGATGAGATGAATATACTTTAATAAAAGAAAAAATGAATAGTGCTGGGACTTGCTGTCTTAAGCTAGGGCAGATGTTTAGTTCCTAGACACTTCACTTTGCTGATCTTAATATACTTGTCAGATGCAGAAGTGTTGCTTCTCCTCGTTCCAGCAAGTACTGATTTCCCCATCCTCTTCCCTGCCTGACAGTGGGATTCAACAAAACAGATGCTGACCACTGTTTGCCTGTTGGTCAGCGCCTGAGTTTCCTGGCTGTCCTACATGGGCAGGAAT
>NW_009260028.1:13231413-13251076 GCF_000687185.1 Egretta garzetta
CATATACAATTAAGTGAGGGATTGGGAAAAGGGCTGCTGGCAGGTTCTGTATCCAGCATGGAAACTGGAAGGATCGGACAACAAAGCTAACCCATTTTTCAGGTGGTCCCTGTCCATTTTAAGAGGAAGTACAAGCAAACCAGTTCTGCTTCATGGAGCAATTGGGCAAATGCTGTCCTCAAAAGGTGCCAGAGAGGAACCAGCCATGTGCTGGCTGCTGTTCTCTTTACCCTGTAGCAATACTGGTAAGACCTGCAGTCCCCAGATGCACAGGGGTGCAGTGACCCCAGGCGCAGGCACATGAGGTGGCTGTGCTGTGTTGCCAGAACCAGAGCAAGACTGGTACCCAGTGTGTGGGGCAGGGCTGCAGTGCACGAGTGATAAATCCTGTTTTTCATGTGTAACAAAGCCAAAGCAGCAACTGTTTGAACTGTTTTTTGAGAGAAACGGGGTGAAGAGAATGACTCTGATCTTGGAAGTGAAGATCTTGGTGGTTAATGTTTGGCAGCACTTAATACAATGACTTGAAGAACATGCCAGTGGAAAAGATAAATGAGTCCATTGCTGTGTTAGGGAGTCAAATGCCAAATACCACAGCTACCTCCCATACGGTACGTGTGAACGCTGGTGCGGTGTTTTGGCTGTATGAGGCAACTGTACCCTGCAACCCCTTGGGGAAGGGAGAGGAAGGAGGGCTCCACTTCTTTCTTTTTAAACACAAGTCTCTGCTTCCCAACAGCTGTTCTTAAAGCGGTTTATTAGTGGAAGGAATGTTTCTTCCATTCTTACAGGAAAATGCTGGGAGAATTTAGATTATTCATCATAAGCTTCAGTATCGGCTTATTCAACTTGCTTTGCTTTGCTTTCTGTGATAGGCATAATAGCGGCTCTATTGAGACAGACCTTTCTCTCCCCTCTGTAATACGCTTCTGAAGTGGGTATATTACTAATGATGCAAATAGATTTTAGTTGTGCAAAAGCTAGACACTGTGCCTTGAAAGGCAGTACCTGGTTTGTAGAAGAGACAGCAGAAAACAAGCTTTCACAAGTCAGACTGCTGTTTTATAAATAGCTTTATAAATAGCACCATACTGTAAGCAGGTGGCAAATGAAAATGGCTTGGTGCCTCACAGCTGGCAGGTACTTTATTTTTGGGTATTGGGAACTTCTGCATCACCTTTGGATGCTTGACTTGTGAAAAGTATGTGTTACCATCTACTGGTTGGTCTGGCATTTGCAACACTTGTAAAAGCTGACCATAAATACTGTTAGCAAGCTCTGGCTGTGGCAGAAAATCAGGGTCATGCTGTTATTTTTTGGGTGAGACGTTGAGGCTGGTTGGCCTGTTGTGTAGGGCTTCTAGCACCTAACGGGTTGAAAAGGCCAGTGCCAGATAATGCAGGGTTTGGAATAAACTCAATCTGGTGGCTTGGTAAATATGTGTTATTGGGTTAACTTTGTACTGGCAGGATTCATATTAGATCAGATGTGTCTGTCTAAGCTACTGTGGCTTCCTAATGGTTCAGACATTGCCTGTCTTTCTGCACCAGGTATAAATATGGCATGTGCTCAAAGTGCTCTGGCTAATTCAGTGGAAGCAAGATTCTGCACTAAAGCCCTTTCCAGGTCAAGTTTGTACTGCTACATGGCCTAAGGCTTTTCTATTATTTTACTTTTTTTCCCCACATTAACTGTTACGTTTCATCATGGAACTGTGGCTTGACAAGGTGAGAAGTTATTAAACTTGTTCCAGCATGGATTTTGGATGTGGGAATACCTAATTTCCATGTCCATGCCTTACTGTTTGCCAGACTGATGCTCTGTGTGACCAGCCCTGCTCTTCTCATCCCGAAATTCGCTGCGGGGTGACGAGTCTGCTCCCCAGATGGACTGCTGTACTCTTCTAAGTCAAAGCAAATGCATAACAAAGTCTCTGTAGCCCCCGGCAGCCCTCGCTCGGTGCTTCTTTGGGAGAAGCGTGTACAGAACAGTGTCTTTGAAGGCAGGCCAGGAAGGCATCAGTTTGTTTATGCAGCTCCAGAGGTTCGGCCTCCCACTTATCAGTATGGGGGGCCGAGGGTCCTGTTGCAGTTCAGGGACAGCAACCCTTGAAGGTGCAGCAGTCACCACGCAGCTTGTTTACTGATCGGGGCTCGACTGCTTCGCTCTGAGTGCAAGGGGTCTATGTTCCCCCCAGCATTAAGTCCAATTACATGATCTTTGTTTGAAGAGAGGTGTGAGATTCATCTTCAGCAAACAATAATCTTCTTGGTGGGCTGTAAATTGCAAATAACGATTCCTCTCGGTTTTTGGCAAGTGATTTGCACCATCAACAGCTTATTGTGTGGCAACCTGAAGCTGACAGGCTTGGAGAGCAGAGTGCTTATTAGGTTGGGTTCCTGTTGCTGAAGTGGCACGCACTGTTTCAGGGCTCCCACTTTGCCCTTCCGTGGGGCTTGTAAATCCAGTCTCCCTTTGATTCTTTTCTTTCTCTTTCAGGACAATTATTCTGAGTGACGGCCCTTGCACGCGCTTCTGAGTGGTTATCATGGGCTTCATTGCCTTTCTGAAGACCCAGTTCATAGTTCACCTCCTCATTGGGTTCGTCTTTGTTGTGAGTGGACTGATCATTAACTTGATTCAACTATGCACGCTAGTCCTCTGGCCCATAAACAAGCAGTTTTATCGCCGAGTAAACTGTCGCCTTGCCTATTCGCTTTGGAGCCGTGAGTATGCTTGAAGGGGACGTGAGGGCAGGGGGCGGGGAGGGGTGTGGGTTTTGTTTCTCTTTTATTAATTAAAGAAGAAAAATATATACACATGTATATGTACACAGACGCGTGAGAGAGAGAAGTGCTAAGTTAGGCTTTTTCAGAGCAATTCAAAGCAACCATCTTTTCTGAAAACTGGAAAAAGGTATAAAGGTCAAATGCCTGATACCTATTTTTGCTCTGTTGTTTAAAAGAAATGGGAAGTAAAGCTCCTCCCCACCCCCAACCCCATCGTGACTGGTAGGAAATTGCTGATTCTGTCTCCATTACCATCTTCATCGGAGCTTGTGCGAAGTGATGGGGGAAGGGTGAGTTCGCAGGGTCTGCTTCAGGTGTTGGGCATATGTGCGATACTGACCACTTAGGAGCCCAAGTTGACTGCGTGGTCTGCAGAGAGAGATGCCTGTCTTGAAGTATCTCGTGTAGATGCCTCTATAGCTGAACTGTGTGACACCTTCAGAGTCCTTTTAAACCCTACGGTGTCCAGCTGTGACGCCAGCGTCTCCTCTTGTGAGCAGTTTGCCGCTCTTTTCTTCTGCCCCCAGGACAGCTCTACAGTGAGTGCAGCAGCTTTGCTCTCCTCTTTCAGACCTTTGCAAAACTTCTTCCCTGTGGATGGCTGTTTTTTTCCTCCTCATACAGCTTAACAGGGGATTAGATTTCTGAAATGAATGTTTATAAGGCTCCTTAGTCCAAATGTCACCTCCTGTTTCAGCAGTGAATCATCTAATTCGTTTCCATTCTCCATCCCCTCCCAGTATGCACGGCCACTTACCTTAGTGCTCAGCTCAGCATCCACCTCCCACTTTGGGTAAATGAGTCACCTAAATGAGTACTTAAATTACAGTTGAGTGGTCCACTGACAGGCACCCACATTTCTTAAATCATCGATGTGAACTGCTACCAACAAAAACTCTCCAAAGTATCTAGTTCGCTTTCTTTTTAAGCTTGTTGTCCTTGTCCTTCCTGTGCTTTTTGTCCTACCTATTGAGAACATTGTCTGAGAAGCACAGGAGAAAGGAAATTAAATAGAGAGTGGCAGGCAAACTGTCAGGAGAAAAGGTATTGCAGTGGAAGGAACTTACAGGTAGAAACTTCGTAATGAGCTTGGTTGGAGGAGGGGAGGGTATATGGGATTTTTTTTTTTTTTTAATTTGCTTGTAAGAATTTCTTAATGTGCTTTTAATAATCTGGAATATTATCTCATCCTGAAAACTATTGTTGCACTGGCTTTTCTGAGGATATGAGCAGCTTGTGCCTGTAAGGCTTGTAGGTTCAAACCCATGCTTTCTACATGCTACCATTTGTGCCTGGAAAAATCATGTTTTAAATGCTATTATCTTATATCTTGTATACACTGGAAATGACCTACATTATTGTTCAAAAAGGTTTGGAGTAGATAATTGGGTTGTACCTAGGATAACCCCTTGTGTATAGCCTATTATAAATTAAATCACTGAGAAATTAAACTATGAAAATTAACGTAAATATTATATGGGATTGCAGCGTGCTGATGGCCTGTAATGGAAGAGCTGACAGAATATGCACTTCAATTGTGATTTATAACAAATTAAGTAAGCTTAAGTAAATGCAGCAGTTCAAATGTTGCCATTCATAATGAAATATATTTCATTATGTGGAAGCCTTTTGGCAATGAACCTCTAGGTTGGTGTTCTATTCTGGATGCTACGTTTTGCTCCCTTACTGCAAGCTGTTTAGTTTTAGGCTGAGGGTGTTCATTCAAGAGCTGTCTGTAACAGAAGCTGCTCTGCCCGTCCAGCAGAGATTCAGTGTGAAGGGGTAGCTACACAGATGATCGTGCATCTGGCTATGTACTATAGCCCACTGAAAATCAGGCTGTATTGATAGAATCATTTGGTTGGAAAAGACCTTTAAGATCATCAAGTCCAACTGTACCTGTCCACCACTGAACCATGTCCCTAAGCATCACATCTACTCGTCTTTTAAATGCTCCAGGGATGGGTACTCTGCCACCTCTCTGGGCAGCCTGTTCCAATGCTTGACAACCCTCTTAAAGAATTTTTTCCTAATATCCAATCCAAACCTCCCCTGATGCCACTTGAGGCCATTTCCTCCATCCTGTCACTTGTTACTTGGGAGAAGAGGCCGACCCCCACCTGGCTACAGCCTCTTTTCAGGCAGTTGTAGAGGGCGATAAGGTCTCCCCTCAGCCTCCTCCAGGCTGAACAACCCCAGTTCCCTCAGCCGGTCCTCATCAGACTTGTGCTCCAGACCCCTCACCAGCTTCTTTGCCCTTCTCTGGACATGCTCCAGCCCCTCAATGTCCTTCTTGTAGTGAGGGGCCCAAAACTGAACACAGTATTCGAGGTGCGGCCTCAACTGGTACAGAGAACCGGGGCACGATCACTTCCCTGCTCCTGCTGGCCACACTATTCCTGATACAAGCCAGGATGCTGTTGGCCTTCTTGACCACCTGGGCACATTGCTGGCTCATATTCAGTTGTCTGTTGACCAGCACCCCCAGGTCCTTTTCTGTTGGGCAGCTTTCCAGCCACTCATTCCCAAGCCTGTAGCATTGCATGGGGTTGTTGGGAGCCAAGTGCAGGACCTGGAACTTGGCCTTGTTAAACCTCATACAACTGGCTGCAGCCCATTCTTACTGTATCTCTTCTCAAATACATAAAGCACAGCTTCAGAAGGGGAAGGAGATAGACTCTATCCAGTGTTCATGGCAAACGTTTGGGGAAGAATGTCTGTCGGGCTCTGGCCTCAGCGTAAACCCTTTGCAGCACATGTGATTCATGATGGGTAGTCTGTACTTCAAGCTCTCCTACATCAGCTCCTTTCAGATGACTCATGCCTTTGGAGAGTGCAGTGCATTTGGTTTAGTCTGGTTGCAAAAATTATCTCTCAGATGTTAGTACTTTAAACTGAGAGGTGCGCTGTGCCTCTCATTTGTTTTGTTGCTGGGTGGCTTGTGAGGCCGTAAACCCGCCTGCTTTGGTGTGTGGGAACCCTGGCTGCAGGAGGGGGTTTGTTGTAGTGAGGTGTTGCTCGTCCTCTATAGGAAGTATCCCAAGCAGCACAAGTGATATCGTCCCTTCGTTCAGAAGGATGGGCTTCCTGTAGCATCGGCAGGATCAGTGCCACGTAAAATAGCTGTAACCCCCACGCCAAAAAAAAAAAAAAAGGAAATGAGCCCACTCCTGGTTATAATTACATCACTTATCAGTACACTTGTAAAGGACAATCTGTTTCCTCATATTAATTCTCTGGCTCGTCAGCCCTCCTCTCTCAGTATGAACTCTGGCAAATCTCTTAGCAAAGCTTCCTCCACTATTTTAGAGTGAGTAGTACAAGAAATGCTCTGTAGATTTTTTTTTTTTTTTTTTTCTGATTTTGAAGAAGAAACACACACATTTTATTTTTGATGTGAAAATGCAGCAACTGTAGCAGGTACTGGAGATGTTCCTCCTTAGTACATAGACAGCAACGGAAGGGGAAAATCACTCAGGGTGCCACACTGTGTTTGGTACCACTACTCCATTCTCCTGGCCACCTGCTTGGAAGAGCATAGCTCTCAACTGAGGACACTCTTGCTGTCCTCTTTCTGCTTTTACTGAGCCAGGACAACCAGAGCAAGAAAGGTAAGTGGTTGCATCATTCCCAAAGGAGACAAAGCTGGAAAGCAATGGTAGAAACTTCTAGCTGGTATAAACTATTTTTCTGTCTTTCCTCTGCTGTATTTTCAATTTACCAGGTTTCCGCTCTCTTGATCAGCAAGTTGCATAACTTTGTCATGCCTCCAAATGAGTGAGTCTTGAAAATGATACAGGGGAATAACCTGGCTGATAAGTGGTCACACAGGGAATACAAATGAAAAAACTAGTGCTGTAGAGTCTATGTATCTTCAGCAGAGCAGGATTGGTTTTCCCTATCATTCACCAAAATACTGTGTGTGCTTTCTCTTTGATGTGGTGCAAAATGGGACCCACTCTTTATTTAGCAGTATGGGTAGATTATCCTGGCGTGATCCCACTGATCAGAAGCCCTTGTGTAGGAAGGTGCTGCTCCCTTTTGCAAAACCAGGGCCTCCTGATGGAAAGCTGAAATACTGTGTGGCAGAACCTGATGTACAGAACCAAGGAGGCGCCTTCCAGTTTTGGCCCTGCAAGTTTGTCATAGTAATGTGGGAAGAATGGGACTTTTTAACTGCCATATTTGTGCAACCAAATTTTGATTGCATCCGTATCTCATTGAAATGAGAAAATACCAATGACTACAGTTCGCATGGAAGCAAATCTTCCTATTGGGAGAATGAACTATTCTCATATACTTTTTATAGTTGTCTCATGATACAGGCAATGCCTTCCATCTGCCTAGTTGTACTGAAATGAGAGAAATAGGCTAACCATAGCAACTACATTCAGTGCGTGCTGAATTTAAGTGGAAGGGGTTTTTTTTAAGATGAAAAAAGGGGAGGTGGAAAATAAGAAGAGTGGGTAATGAAGGAAATGTTCAGGATGGAGTAAGAGAGATGCTGGGATATTGAAAAGCTGGAGAAGACAGAGGAGAAAGGGCTCATTCTGTCTTTTGTAGTAAAAGACAGATGCAATTTACCATTCCTGGCTTTGCCTGGATATTTTGATAAATCAGCTTGATTATCTGGTGCTTCTGCCTCTGTGTTGATGACCATAATACTGAACGATTGAGAGTCCTGTGTTCTAATATTAAAATCTATTGCAGATGATCTATGGCACTGTATACCTTTAAAAACCCTTTATTGGTCTGTTTACCTCCATAAAGCTTGTTTCATGCTGAGTAAAAGCATTAGGCTGCATCTATGCATAATTTGTATTCCACCTGGGAGAAACTATACTCATTTAGCAAAGCAATCAACCACTCAACTGTCTGTTCTCAGGCACAAAGTTTTGGGTTTTTTTTTTTTTTTCCAGTGATCCTGAAATTTCACATTCATAATATAATGCCCAAACTTGTCACTGTTAAATACTTACTAAATTATGCATAATGCATATATATAGTGCCATAAATACTGCTTAAGGATGGTGATGTTACTGGGTCTATACCTGTCTAAGCTCTCATTTCATCTCTGCTGGGTTGGATTGAAAAGGTGACGGTGTTGGGAGTCAGAAGAGACTAGGCATTGAATGGAGCTGGAGATGAAACACTACCAAAATGCTTTTGGTAAGCGGCACCCCTAACTCCTTTCTCCATCTTCTAATGTTTGTCAGAGTTGGTAATGCTGCTGGAATGGTGGTCAGGCACAGAGTGTACCTTGTTCTCAGACGAGGCCACAGTGAACACCTTTGGGAAAGAACATGTCATCATCATCTTGAATCACAACTTTGAAATTGACTTCTTGTGCGGCTGGACTATGACAGAGCGCTTTGGAGTGCTAGGGGTACGTGGGGCCATGAGCTTTCCCTTTGTCTGGAGGATGATAGGTCTATTTAAAGCCCATGCACATACGGTTTCTCTGCGTTTGAGTTTCCAGATATAATTCCATCAGCCCTTCATCATCTTAACTTTAATCTCTTTGTTTGCTCTCATTGTACAAATTGGCAAATTACATTTTTGGATTGTTACTTTTGTTTTTCTCCAAGAGTTCCAAAGTTCTTGCTAAAAGAGAACTACTATACGTGCCCCTAATTGGCTGGACGTGGTACTTCCTTGAGATTGTTTTCTGTAAAAGGAAATGGGAAGAAGACAGAGATACGGTTATTGAAGGATTAAAACGTTTGGCTGATTATCCTGAATATATGTGGGTAAGTGTCAAGTTCCTCCTCTCGTATCGACTGCTAGAAGTGAAATGGTGATGGAGATACTCATGTGGTACTGTAGCTTTATATATCAGGAGAATGTCTGCTCACTGCTTTCTTCAAGTGTTGGCAAGAAAAACCTGTGCTCCGCTCCAGGAGGTCTTTTGGGATATGCTGGTAGGGTGTTGCTCTGTTTGCCTGTTGGTGAGGGAAGTCATTTGGGAAATAGTTCAGAAGTTTGCCTAGATGTTAACTTATAAATCAACTTGTGTAATACTGTTAATTTTGTCTGAACTTATTTTTACCTTTTAAAAAAAAAAACAAAACCAAACCAGCCCATATTTGACTACTAAATCTGTATAACCCTAAGCTGCATTTTCTGAGGTAGGCTAAAAAGACACGTAAACAAAAAAGTGTTTTCTGGAGAAATGAGTGAATTTGGAGGCGGGGGACAGGGGTGCAGGGGACACACAGACCATGGATTTTGATAGGAAGTTGTAGTTAGTATGTTCATTGATCTGTGAAATGACAGGTTTCCCAAAAAGTGTCTGTGTAGAACATACAGCAAGCCCACATCTGCTTTTGCAGTTATGCTTTTCCTTTTTATTTTGACATTATTTTTGAAGTCAAGGGTGAAACATCTATGCTTCATTATGCACAGTGTTGTTAGATTTTACTGAAGCAATGCAGTGGTATAATAAACCTATTAACCTTTTAGCTTTGAATGCAAAGGTTTTGATAAATTTACTGGTTTGCTTTTATAGCAGCATGTAACATACAGTTACTTGGCTCATAAAACATTTTAAGAGGCTTTTTGTGCTTTTTAAGTGATTTTTCAATATTATCCAGTACAGCTTGTTAAAATTAATAGTGAAATAGTAAGCCTTAAGTAGGACATTGTGAATGTGTCATTAGTGATTTTCCATCATTACAAAGATATAAAAAATAAGAATCTGGAGAATGTATTTTGAACTACTTAATTGCTTGAATATATGGATATGAACTACATTTAATATATCCTCCTGATTAATGTTACAGAAAAAAAAAAAGAAAAATCTCAAGGCTGTACTTTAGTTGCAAATCTATACATTTTAATGATTCTACAATTGAGAACCAAGGACTAGTCTCTAGGGAAAACAACTAGAAAATATAAATGCAAAATGTAGTTACCATTGATTATTTAAATCAAGACTTCCTGCTTGGTAATTTAAATCATGATTAAAATTGACTTGAGTAAATCAATTTCCTAATTTTTGTGCATTCTAAGTGCCACAATTAGGGCTGTCTGTGCAACCTTCCTTTGTGAGGTCTTTCTCACACGTACACTGTGGCACAATCTGTACCTCGCTCACATACTTGGTCCAGAAGGATCACTGCACCGTTGAGTAGAAGACGGTGAGAATTTGGTATAGAGGAAGGAGCTTGCATTGCAGACTGGGGTTGAGATTGCGGTGTTACGCTCTGTACCTTGTGCTGTCCTCACCAGTTGGTGGTGATGGTTGGTCAGATTTTCATCATGGATGTGCCCTCAAGGGCCAAATGAAGATTGCAGGATCAGCTCCTGTTCTCTCACTGCGTTCTGGCAGGTCTAATTCTTGTGTCTATGGCTTTGCGGTTTTAACATTCATTTAACTTACCTTTTGTGGTGCGCAGTATGTGGATACGCTACTACAGACAAAAAGTCAAGCAGCCACAGTACTGACAAATAGTAGATGCATAGCAATGCATTTGACGAGTCTTTACTTTGAATTGCAATGTTACAGTGTTGCACGATGCTGCTGTGAGAATGTAGTAGCAACCTGCTCTTCTCCCCCTCCATTGCTTGCCAAGGATGCAGAGGTTTGCGCGTTCAAATGCAGCAATCTTTCCATTGCTGGTGCAATGGGAATGATGTCCACCTTTCAAAAAGGCCAGGGATAAACAGAAATTCACCCTGGGGCCTTCAGAAGGGCTTTGTTTGTCTGCTCTTGGCTTTGCATTGCTTCTGGTCTGTCTCCCTCTCAACTAGAACAGAGGCAATATAGAGGCTGGAAAAGGACAGATCGATGTTTTGTGCTGCTTGAAGTCAGTATGGGAAGATTTAGGTCTTTAATACTACTTAGGGTACCACAGTCAGATTGGTGCCTTACAAGATGAACAAGGTCATGGTTTTAGGGAAAGGCACTGTTTTTTATGAACACAACTGATACAAATTAAACAAAAAACAAAAAAAAACACAAAAAACCAAACCAAACCAAAAAAAAACCAGAAAAGCTTTCAGACAAAAAAAAGTCTGTCTTCAGATGAGTAATTCAGGGTGCACAGTACAAATTTTAAATGAGATAGCTAGTGATTAACATGTATTTTCCTAAAGTGGTTGTGTATGATACTTGGATTGCTTTTTCTGATTTGTAGATTAGTCCATCACCAGCCAGCCAAAGCCTTCAGGGATTTTTCTTTTTCTAAGTAAATGTTTCAGGTATAACCGTTTAGACTTTTTGTCACCTTAAATTTGGTACCAATGTTGTTAAAATTAAATATAATTGTAAATGAGTTGTGAGGTGGTGCTTATCCCTAGTACTTGATGATCAAATGAGACAACTGAAGTACGTGCGCATGCGTGGATGTATGTTTCTCTCACACCAATCTTCAGTATTCTGCTTGGTTCCTCGTGATCACAAGATGTCCTTGTTTTTGCCTTTTGTCTCGTACTAGTTTCTCCTGTACTGTGAAGGAACTCGTTTTACAGAGACCAAGCATCGTATCAGTATGGAGGTAGCTGAATCCAAGGGGTTGCCTAAACTGAAATACCACCTGTTGCCCAGAACCAAAGGTTTCACCACTGCTGTCCAGTGTCTCAGGGGAACAGGTACCGGGCAAGCTGCTACTTGTTTATATTAATTGCTACGTGTTGTTTAGCGTACTCCGTGTAGCACAGTGTAGTATACTCTATTGTTCATTACGTCCATTACAATTAGTGAGTTGGCAGTAATAAGCATCCAGCATGTCAGCCATTAATTTGTGGCACGTAACTCTCAGATACCAGTCTTAAAAAATAATAAACCTTTCATGTATGTCGTTGTTGCTTAGTTCATCAGGTTATCCTGTGTTTTAATAACACACATGCTACGTAGATGGGAATGTCAACTGGCTGATACAGATAAATACAACCTGTAAACACGAAGTAGTAAAGGACTCTGCTACCTGACGTTAATGCAAGGCTTGCACAAGGCCTTGTCTAATGCAAGGATGCTGACAACGTGGTTGCTAGAGTTGCTGATACAACAGCCATATTTTCTTTTTTGTAACAGTTTCAGCAGTGTATGATGTAACACTAAATTTCAGAGGAAACAAGAACCCGTCTTTATTAGGAATTCTTTATGGGAAGAAATATGAAGCAGATATGTGTGTAAGGTGAGCATATAATGATGGAGGTGAGCCCTAAAGATGCATGCTTTGGTATGTTGAGGTGTATTCAGGTTTTATAAGGTAACGTCCTTTGCTGCAGTCCCCTTTTTTAACTTGTCCTTCAAGCTTCTCTGCAGGCTACAAAGACCTCCCTATGTCCCCCCTGCTTTAGTTCGCTTTCTAGTGTGAGATCCCATGATATCGCCCAGCAAGTCAGAGGGCACCGGGCAGACTTTTTAAGCCTGGGTATGACCACATTGTCATTATGGGCTTTCCCCAAGTTTTGTGCAGTGAGGGCACTAGTCCACGTTTTTCCTTTCTCTGCTAGGAACAGAAAACCAACTGTTCTGCCTCCTTCCCGGTCCCCTGCAAGCATATGCATAATATAAATAGCCTGTCCAATATAGTAGTCTCTTGTAGTAAATGCTGTAAAGCTCCATACTGTGCCAGTTTCTCTCCTTCTCTCACATGGTTGATTAGCAGCTTGGAAGTTAAATAATGCTGAAATTCAGACATTGTATGAATGAGGTGGTACATTCCTCATTGCTCCTTTGGGTAACACACACATGTGCACACACATTTTTGCACACACACAGAGGCGTGCTTTCTCTCTCTTGCTTTCTCCTTGCTGCCTTCTGCTTTAAAGGGTTCCTTGTGATCATAAAAACTACCAATTTCTTCTTTTCCCTTTTATGTTTGGACCTGACAAACAACCTGGTTGTGCTTTCCACAGTTCTTTTGACAGTTCAGTTCTACTCTCTAGGGACTTCACCCACACTTTGGAAAACATTGCTTACATTCTGGTGATGAGCTTGATGTTCGTTTTTTTAAAAGAAAAAAAAAAAAACAAAAAAACATTGCAACTTCCCCCCACACCTTCCCCTCTGGCCATGGGTCTGTGCATTGCAGATGCATGGCACTGGCTGTATAGATACATTGTCCTTCTACAGGACAGTTGTGTCTTGCCAGAGCCTCCAAAGGTGAAAGACTTGGTAGGGAATCGCACAGGTTACTCATTGTGTTGAGGTACAGCAGCAACAGTTTTATGGAAGAAATGCCATGCTAGGGGAGGCAGAGTGCTGCAGCCCTAATGAGGAAGGGAATTATGCACATTCCAGTTACGTTCTCAGATACTGCAACTTCCACAACATCTTAGTCTTTCAGATGGAAAGAAGGCTGCAGAGGTGATGGGGAGAGAGATGGGATCACTCATTTGCAAAGGGTTTTATTTTTACTATTTACACTTGCTAGACACATTCCTGATGAGGAAAGTGAGCAGACAGCTTACCAGCTAGCAAAACAACGGGTCAGGCAGTTGCATCCATACTGAGGGCAGATGCATGTAGCATGTCTAGCTAGATCTTGGGGTACACATGCTTGGACATAGGTCTTTATAATTATACACTGAAGAGCAGCTGCATTCAGTTAAAGATCCTATGGCTTGATAATGGAGATGCAAGTTGGTTTTATGTATTGGTGAGGTAGTGGGAAGGGAAAAGAGAAAAGTAGTTTTCAGTAGTCATTAGAAGAGGTTTGGGTTCATAGAATTCTGTTGAGGATGATGGTGCCAGGTAAAATTATTAATTGTACCCTATTAAAGAAACTAATGACTATGTTCAGATAATTTTGGCTTAAAAGATGTTTGTGGACTGAATCAACATTCTCAAGATGCTTTTCTACACTTTTCTCTGTTTTGGAGAGGAAGCTATGAGAACAAGGAAACTATTTTTAACAGTCTTTTTGCTGAAAATTGAACGTTCCCTTAACATGCCAGCAGACTTAGCTTAGCTCAGAGAAAGGAAGCACATAAGCTCTTGTTCTGGGTATATGCGTATGCAGCTACCTGTGCAGAGGTAAGACTCTTCGCTCTCTGCAGAGGATCCAGTCTTTCTCTCCTGGCTGGCTCCAGAGAAAATAATCTGCTAAATTACCAAATGTTATTGCTGTGAGTACCCTCTAGTGGTGACAGCAATACAGCGACAACTTTACCAGAGAGTTTTCAGCAAATGACTTTTTACTGAGCTTTTATTGAGCATTGTTTATAGTAATTGAGCAGCTCCTCCTGTTAGAGCTAATGAAAGTAAATATTTAAAATCCAGTGTTCCATTCATTTATGAGATGCAGAAATTATTAGAAACGTATTAGAATATCTTCTCTCTGCTGCTGCAGACTCCAAGGCTTTGGTTCATACTGTGGGAATATACTCCCCGTTTGAACAGCCACAAATAAGTTGTATCTGGGATCACTGTGTCTAGAGCCCTCCCAGAGGTCACCTTTCTATTCTTACTGCCCTGCTGCAAGAGGGCCCTGATACAGTCCAAGTGTTGCCAAAATGTGTTCAAGCTGAGCCTAAGGTGTGTGCCTGCCACCTACAAACCGAGCAACTTCTTTCTGAATTGAATTGATCCAGGACTGAGATACATTTGTGAGCGTGTTAGTGGCCTATCTTGGAAAATAAAAGAATGCAGGAAA
The DNA here is from genome assembly GCF_000687185.1 of Egretta garzetta. NCBI lineage: Eukaryota > Metazoa > Chordata > Aves > Pelecaniformes > Ardeidae > Egretta > Egretta garzetta. The sequence continues at coordinate 13,245,806 of NW_009260028.1, forward strand.
GTGGTTGGCTCTCCACTACTGGAAAGAGGCTCTTAAAAGGTGCCTGTTCTTGGTGAGATCAGGTCAGTACCCGGAGCTGGATGTAATTTTCATATGCACCCAGAACTGCGTGCCTCAATTTGTACGGCTGGAGAGACAAGGAGAGAGTACAGTTGCTGTAGATGTTTTCCTTAGAGTTGGTACAAAGTGAATTTTTAAGCATCCCTCCCATTCTTTCCAAAATGGGCTTCTCACTAACAAAATTTAACAAATAATTATCCTGGGAGTTGCCACTCTTGTCTTTTCCCAGCTGTGGGTCCCTCAGTCTGAGCTTGCTGGGAATCAACCAGTGGCAGTTCCGGTGAAGGAAGAACAGTGTTTGAATGGGAAATGCTTGTTTTACTGATGTGCTCTGAAATTGATAGGAGCTTGTACAGTTTCTTTTGTCTTAAGAATCTTGAGTTTTAGGTGGATGGCCAGGTGTTATTTAAGGCCCAGTTCTTCTCTGCATTTAAGACCTCTGCCGTCAGCAACAGTATCACCTTTAGCTTATGCCCTTCATTGAATGGAAGATCTTCCCTAGTAGAGGCCTAAAGTCAAATACCTGGATTTTTCCCTTAATTCTTTCTTTTTTTTTTTTTTTCTTCTTTAATCTCTCTACTAAACTAGGAGATTTCCTCTGGAAGATATCCCTCAAGATGAAAAGGAAGCTGCAAACTGGCTTCATAAGCTTTATCAGGAAAAGGTAAACAGCTTGCTTTTCTCCTTTGCAACTTTCACAGGGTGGTGTACTCTTCCACTGGATGGAGAGCAGAGTTGGAAATACTATGTATAATTTGGCAGACGTCCTTCAAACTGCTGGAAGGAGCAGTACAGAAGAGCCCCATGGCCACAGAGGGCTGGCTAGTGAGTCTGAGGTCTAAGATTGTCAGGAAGCACAGTGGGATTCAGAGATACGCCTGAGTTGCAGAAAACTAATAGCAATCCACTGTCTTTTTATATTCCTCAGCTCTTGGGTCTCTTGTCACTCTGTCATACATTTCTAAAAGCCCCATTTTCCCTGTGGGTGTGTTTAGACACTCAAGAAGAGTGATAACTGTATGTCAGGGACAGCCAGTCCCAGCTCCTAGCTGCAGTGGCCCTTTGCTTTCATGTTTCTTCCACTGTCACTTTTCTTCTGCCACCTCTGCAGCGGTATGTGGCACAGTACAGACAGTCCCTGGGATCTGCTGCGAGGGACTGATGTAGCACACGGCCAGCGTGCCTTCAAACAGCTCAAAGCTTTGCTTCGTGTCTTTCCTTTTTTTACCTTAGATAGTTAATTTCTTGACCACAGATTTAACAGTTCCATGGGGAGGAGGACAGACCTGTGATTAATGTTGTCCAGCCCTAATTGGTGGATTGTTGAACTTGAAATGTGTATCTTGATTTTTGTGGTGTTTATCTTTGTGGGAAAGCAGAGGAGCACAGAAACCTTACCTGCCTTGGGCTTTCTTCTGCTATGATGACCTGTGCTGCAGCATTTCTAAGCTTACACTTCATCTGTAGGTAGGCAGCTGATTGTTTGTAAGGGTCAGGAAGTCCCCTTCTGAGTTTCATTTTGTTCATTTTAAGCTAATTTGTTTGAATACCTAAGCTATAATTCAATTAAGTGGGGAGAAGTTATCTTACCTCTGTAAGGTAAGCAGCTATCATCATCTTCTCCCCCCACCTCCCATTCGCAAGTGTGTCAAACTAGCTTATGGGACAGTTAGTGTAATACTGGGTTAGAGAGCTTAAAAAAAAAAAAAAAAAATTGGGGATCCTAGAATCCCGCCCCCTGTTATCAGGGACATGCCATCGTGTAATTCATGTAATTCCCTTGTGAAAAGGCTCTTAGATGCAAGAATTCCTTCCAACGTGGCCTGGCTGGAGGAGCAGACATTAAGATGTACGTTACAGGGACGGTCTTTCTCTGCTTAGCTCCTGCTTTGTTAAACAGTAAGTGCAGAGCTAAGGAGCTGCGGCACAGAGCGTTCACTCCGCTTGGTGCCATTCCTTCGGCAGAATGCTCTGCTTTGCTCGCAGATGGAGGGCTTGGTGTTCCTTGCTGGTGTTGGCTGTACCTCCATTCAACTTTGGTGTGAGGTGTTGCCATGGAGGCATTACTTATATATGTGGGTATTTTATTTATTGATCTTACAGTGGTAGCAGTATGCTGTAACTGGAATCCTTAAAGTACTCTTCCCGCACGAAGGGTATGTCCTCAAAAGGCTGTGCTGTTGGCAAGGAACGCCTTGTGCTTTTCAGCCTGTTATAAGGGAATCTAAAAGAGAAACAGCTTAAGCGGGGAAAAATAAGAAATAGCCAAACGTGAGTTATCCTTGGAAATGGCTTGGAAACCTTGCAGAACGAACCGAGGGGAAGCTGTGGGCATGCTGCTCTTTCGAGTGATGTGTTTCATGATTGCGTCTCTCTGCGTGCTCAGCTCAGGATGCAGCTGCTCTGTTGAAGTCTTGGGGTTATGGATAGCACAGTGCAGTCTCTGCTGGTTAGCTTGTGCTTTGCTCTTCTGGCTGTATATACAGCATTTTTCTGCTGTGCTTTGCTAAATCATGCTCACCTTTTTGGAAGTAAGAACAGGAAGAAAAAGCATCCAGTGAGGAGGCAGGTAGTGTCTGAACTGGCCTCTGGCCTGACGCTGCCCTAAATTCCTAAGCAGTTAAGAGAAGAGGTGAAGGTATTTGGTAGTGGAGAGGCTGATGCAGTTTCAGTTTCTGATGGTGGCCAAGACTGCCTTTGAAGCAGTCAACAGAAATGCCCGGATGAATGACAGCAGATGGAAATGGATGCTGTGTACCCTCAATGGGTATTTACCACAGATACTGTCCTTTGATTTTGTCCTGGAGTTCAGTAGTCTTTGATTGCTTGGTGCAAGCATTACGAACATGTTTTCTTTTGTGTTCTCTTTTTCCCAGGATGCTTTGCAAGAGATGTATAATCAGGAAGGCATATTTCCTGGCCAGCAGTTTAAACCTCCTAGGAGACCATGGACTCTCCTAAACTTTCTTTTTTGGGCCACAGTTCTCCTCTCTCCTCTCTTCACATTTGGCTTTGGAGTTTTTGCAAGTGGATCACCTCTCCTTATCCTTGCATTCCTGGGACTTGTTGGAGCAGGTAATAACAGCAGAGAAGATGCTAAGCCCAGAGTGACATGTAACAGGATCCATTACCTCCAATAAGTTCTGTGTATTAATTACTATGAACAGGGCTTGCAGAAGAGTACTTGGAGCTCGCTCTGTAGTCTTTGTATTGTATAGCCTGTTTATTATTTCAAAAGCTTTAATCCAGGCAGGCTTGCCTTCATATTTTAGGCAATATCTATAGTAATCAATAGCAAGCGAGTCTCGTAGCCTGTTATTATGGTGCCTGAAGGAGAAAATACTTGCACACCTTGTCTGAATTTAAAAAAAAACCCAAACAACAAACACAAAAGCAAACAAAAAATACAAACAAGAAACCCTAACAAAACCCCCCCCCCACAAACCAAACACCAACCAAATGGGAGCAGGGGGTGGGATGTGCTTCAGTGTTCATACTACCTGTCCTTTTAATCAACATAGAAGCATTAATTATATCTTTAAGTCTGGATTGTCCTCTTTTAGTGACACCTGACCTGTGATCCGTGTGTTGCCTCATACAGCACACTGTTGGTCTGTAGTCACTACTGTCGTCAGGATTGGGTTAACTCATGTTGGTTCTGCTTGTGTGTTTACATGTAACTTCCTAAATCCTTGAACTGGTTTTAATATGCCTCCCATTTCTCTGTTATATTTTCAAGCTTCCTTTGGAGTTCGCAGACTGATAGGAGTAACTGAAATAGAAAAAGGCTCCAGCTATGGCAACCAAGAATTCAAGAAAAAGGAATAACTGACAGCTGCAGTTCAGCACATATAACCAGACTATGGTATCCGATTAACTTCAGTTAAAAAACAACAACAAACACTTAGAAACTATCTTTTTCTTAATAACTGATGACTAATATTAATGAATAAAACTTGAGCCAAGAATGAAGAAGTTGGAGGCATCAACTGAAGAGAACGCATCAACTTTCTGCCTGTTTAAGGATTACTGTAGTCAAACTATGGGAGAAAATCTGGGGTGGGGTGGAAGAAGAAACTGATTTTTCTTGCTTTGTTCGGGGACCTGGGGGTGGGGGGAGAAAAGAGGGCATTGGCCATGGCCACGTGCATCTTCAGATGACTGAATACACTGGTTTCTGTCAAGAGCACTACACTCACTTTTACAACAGGAGCCATTGAATGTTTCCTCTTGCTAAAGCCAACGTAATGTTTGTTGATTTCCAACTTTTTTTATTAATGAACCAGGAAAAAACAACCCTTCTTAAATTAATTGACAGATGTTTATTGGGTTAGAGTGATTTTGGAAAGGCTGTGTTGTCATGGCTACAGATGAAATCCTATTTGTATGTTACACTGATACTTTTTATTTTCAGGCAATGTCTTAAAACTTCTGTAACGCGAGAGAACAGTTAGTGGAGTTCGGAAGCGGTGCGTTATTGATCAGCACATGCCGTAGCACAGATCCGCTAGTATTAAACCAGTATAAAATTCTCATCATATCTCCTGCTAACTGCTCAAGGCTGCTTAGTTTCAAAATATTACTTCAGTCTTGAGTGTTATTTGCCCTGTTTCACATCATACATGTATGATAATCTTGAATCTGTTTGGGCTTGTTTTGTTTTCTGAATTAATGGTGACCATGGGATTTGGAGTTGTGCAAAGAAGGAAATGTATTCAATTGTCCTGACGTTTTCTCCTTTTATTTCTGTTTGCATCTCTCATCGCCAAAGTCCAGTTCAGCCAACCTCTCTCAGTGAACTTGGAGGCAGCAGCAGAAATCAGTACAATAGTTTTCAAAATGTCGTCTTTTACAAAAATGAAAAGGAGAGGTCTGTAGCAATCACATTTCGAATACTGGCATTCTTGAACTTTTAATGAGCATTTCGACATTGATTCAAATGGGACCAGGATCTTACCCTGTGTTCTGTAATGATAGGGTGTGCTGCACTTTCTACTTGGTTGTGCTTTAGATGTTAATGTGAAGTATGTTGCAAGGTGAGCTGTGCTGTTAAGCATTAGAAAGAGTATGGGGTCTCTTCAGGGATTTTAAATATCTTTAGTTTTGCTTGTTGACTTTTGGGTTTTTTCACTGAAAATTAGAGATCAGAATCATGGCTGTACCTGTCTTTTTTTTTTTTTTTTTTTTTTTTTTTTTTTTTCTTTTTTTCAA
>NW_009260028.1:13251087-13258514 GCF_000687185.1 Egretta garzetta
TGCTGTATGCATAGCTGGAGAATTATTTGCAAACAGATGGGAACTATCTGCATGTTCAAGTCTGAAGGCCACAATCTGCATTTGGCTATGCTCAGAAGTTGGGCTGTAGATCTACAGTGGAGGGCAGAAGCTGACCCTCAAGGTCTGTTGTTTAACCCAGCTGCCACTAGAATATTTATCTCACTGTTGTAAAGAGCAGATCTTATCAAAGCGCTGGTTATTTTCATCTTTGCTTTAGTAACCAAGATAAGAGAGTAGTAATTTACTTTCTTCTCATATTTACTCTAACTGTTGGAATGTAACCTCTTCTCCCACAGGTTTTTGTCTTTTCAAACACTGGAAGAGAAATTTTGTAACTTAGAAAAATATTTTACTTGGGGTCATTAATCACTGTTCTGTCATGCACTTGATTTTTATTTGTGGTCTTTTCAACAAGAGGATTTGAAGGATGACCTGTGCTGTCTGTCTCCTGTTAGACTTATCCTCACTGAACCATCGTACCGATAGCCTCAGCATTAGTATGTCATCTTTGTCCCCTCAATAAATCTTCCCTAAGACAGGTGACGCAAAACTGTTGTTAATGTTGGAGGAATTTGGAATATGCTTTGGGAACTGAGGAGAACAGAGCCTAGCCATGACTGTTTTCCATGCTGGATGTTTTTGTACTCTCTCTTTAAATAGGGTTAGGCTTCCAAATGCTGATAAATATAACTCTCTGATTTTTCCCCATTTTTTAATTGGAGGACTAAAAGCAGTGGGCTTTTCTTTTCTTTATTCTTTTTTTTTTTTTTAAGTAATTCAGTAATGGATATAACTCTTGCTTCTTAGAAAGATGTTACAAATGCTGTATACTTGCTTCCTGAAGATGATATTGAGTATATATAAATTATACTGGCTTAGCAGAGTGAGGCTTGCAAAGCAGGCTGACCATTGACTATGTTTTATAATTATATTTTGAGCAGTATATTAATGGACGTGATAAGAATTTCACAAAATAAATCCCTTTTTAATGCTGAGAAGAGGGGAGATGCTTAAAGGAGAAGGGAATTGATAGCCTTTCTCTTTACAGGATTCTTTTCTCCTCTTAGTGCATGTAACTCCCTATTAGGAATCATGGGATTAGTGCATGTACATCAAGGGGAGAATAATCAACTTTTCATATTTTCTTATCATAAATTATTGGTCATGCTTTCTTTTTGAAAATATAATAAAAGCATCATCAAGTACTTAAATTTTGCTCTTTTAAAGAGACATATCAGTAACCACTTGGAAGATTGAAATATACAGGAATGCACAAACCAGTACAAAACCAACACAAATCTCTTCGTTTTGAATTTTATCTCCTCAAATAGGGGTTTTTATACATGCGTGCGCACACACACGTACACAAATTATGTATAAATTAAAATGACTGGAAATAGCTAAAGTTAATGTCACTAATGAAGATTAGCAGGTGGCTTGGATTGGAAAAGTTGAGCATAGATTTTATATCTTATTTTCTTCTGGTTTAATAGAACATAGCTTGTATATTTGACTACCAAGCCCTTTAAGAGCAATAATAAACAAAAATATATCATGTTTTTTGTCTTTTGCTTTTCAACCATGCTAGGTTCAATAAACTTTAAAGCTATAGGAGCATTTTCGCTCTCCACCTTCCCAAATTTTCATTTACCACTTGATTGTTTAGACTAAATGCCATGTTCTCCAGTATGGACTTGCAAGCGGACTGCCATGGAGTTCAGCACTGGCTCCGAAGATGAATGGTTCTCCTACTGACACAGACAGATGCTAAGCCCTTGGCCTTGGCAGCGCTTGTCATTGTCACAAAGAACAATGACGTTGCTCTCAAAGTGGGATTTGCAGTTCCAAGGCAGCAGCATCCTGTTGACCTACATCTAAGAACCCAGTGCGAGAGCTTGGAGATGGCTGGCATTGTGGCATCTCTCAGTTGGGAAGGCACAAAAAGCTGATGCCAGAGAAGGACCAGATAACTGGTGTCTGGAGGTCTTGGCTTGGTAGGGATTACAGTTCTCTGTTGCTTATTGCGGGCTGAGTGTACTTTTGCAATTGACTTTGCGTCACTGAGAAAAATACCTGTCTCTGGCACGAAGAGTATGGGCAACGTTCTTTTGTTCTGCTTTAACTTATCTTGAAGGGCTCTGCACTTAATTGCTGACCAATGAATACGACTACTACCTTTGTCCTAACTGCCTAGTATTCACAGGAAAAGTGAGCGTGTCTGCTCACTTCCATGTGATATGATACCACTTGTCTTCATCTACTGATGTCTGTATATTTACTTGCCTGTATCTCCTGCAGATGGCTCGGTTATGACCTCTTAGGTGGAACTTGGACCTTTTCAGTTCAACCAGTCCTAAAGAAATGGTCTCGCGTAGCTGGGGTTTTCTCTTCCTGCATTTTGGCACTGGTTGACACGCTCAGTAGGTCAGAAGTGACACAGTTGTGTTTAAGTTGTGTTAAGCGATAATGCAAGTTTGCTGCTTCAGAGCAAAACTTTTACCAGGGAGGAGAAGTCCTTCCCAGGCCTACTCATGTAGGCCATCACTCCCTGGTAACAGGTCCCTCTGGCACTGGTGAAAGCAATAGAGGGAGCTAGGACAAGGTCCTCCCTACCAGTTGGAGTAACTAGCAAGCGGGAGTCACTGTACATCTGCTAATTGCTGAAGGTACAGTTTCTGTCTGGGACTACCCCAAAATCTGGTTTTGCTTCATGTACGTTGTGACTGAAGAGATGTGGGGCTGGAGGCTTTTAATAACGCTGAGTTCATGCTACGCTGAGTGCTTGAGGTTGAAGACAGATAATATTCACATATTTTGGCATCTTGGAGAAGTATGTATTGTGAAGTCTCGGGCCAAGATTGGACAGACCTAGCCCGAGCGTGTTTCATTCAGAGGAGTGCAATGCAGATAAAAGTGAAAAGCCCACTCCTAGATTTCCTTTGAAAATTGGATACACTGGTGTAGCTCGCAGCCGTGTCCTGGATGCTCATGGGCTTACCTCACTTGGTGTAAAGTTTCTGGTTCACAGTAGATGATTACTACACGCTCTGCTTTATGCCTGTGGAAAGAAGCCCATCCCTGTAATGGTAATGCTGAATTTGTAGTTCGACCCAGTTTGTCACAGCTGCTCATTTCCATATTTCTGAATGTCTTGATCTGTAATGGGCTGCTCCAGAGCTGCCAAAGCTGAGTGAAGCCAGAGTTTGGAACAGGTAGCAGTCACGCTGAGAGCTGCAACGTGCGTCGCTGGAAGGAGGAGAAACACCAACAGATCTGGCCAAATTCTTGCCCTGAGAAAATGGCTCGATGGCCAGGAGCCTTGCAAACTGGAGATAAGCGTGCACGTGGGCAGGCAAACTCTGACTCTAATACGAACATGCAACCTCCCTGCGACAACTGGCAAAGTCACCCTTGCCGTGTCCACATGACTGGGGTTTGTCTTGAAGGGCTTATCTCCTCGCTACAGGTGGCAACCCTTACTCTGCCACGCTTCCCCCTGTTTATCTTGAAGAGCAGTTTATCTGTTTGTCTCAGCAGTCTCTGCATCAAGATCCCTGCAGATTGTTGATTGGGGGTTTTGGGGGGGGGGGGGTTCTTTTTTCCCTGCCACGGTTTTGAGGGAAAACTTCCTGGAAGTCAATGTTACAGTATCTGCACCACATTTGGTAGCCACTAGAAAATGTCATGAAAGTATTTCACGCTTTGGAATTGGGAAGAAGGTGGATTGGCATCCGTAAGCCAAACGTGTCGTGTTGTATCTTTTTAAGAGGAAGTGTGTTTTAAACACAGACATGTTAGCAGAAACTGCAATATAATAGTACTTACAAAATCTAAATTGGAAGTATCCTGTAACATGGGGGCTACCACTACCAATTTGCAGTCTTAGACAAGTTTTCATTCTTTTTTTTTTTATTTTGGCCAACGCACCCCCCCTCCCCCGCCCCAAGGCATGAACTGGTTCTGCAGACCTCTTTTAATACATGCATGTGCATCTGTGCAGCGAGCCAAGCTGTGCCCCTCCATGCTATTTTGCTTCGGCTTTGCCAGAGCTGTACCTTGTGAGAACCGACTGCTGCTTGCCCCAACACCAGGCAGCAGCTGTCAGCTGGCGCATCGCTCGCTGGCCCTAATGATCACCAGCAAATACCATAGCTTTAATGAAAAGCCTTCTCTCACCATCCTGAACCTGGTTGCTTTGTTACAAACATGTCATTTGGAGGGAAGTGTTAAGTACCAGATGACCATTATTAGCCAAATCTAACGAGTAATAAAACTGTACACAGGGTATGCATTTATTGTGCATGTGTATATATTTTTGTACATTTTTACAGTTATTTCCTACACTTGCCTTTATGAACTTCAGCAGAGATGCATCTGAATCTGGTTAAAAACAAGAAGCTCTTAAGAAAACCCAACCCTGTCACCTACTGTAGTTTCTACTAAGAACTGTGCCCAAACAAATACGGAGATTTACAGTGCTATGCAAACATTACTTTGTAAGTTGTCTCTTAAATTTTGCTTAAGTAGCTCATGCTGTTTTTACTGGGCTTTCAGAAAAAGATCAATGCAAAAGACTCATCTTGTAAAATAAAATAGCTTTGGCTGTGTGAAAGTACCGTATATTAGAATCTCATTCACGCTTTCAGTTGCTTATTTTAACTGTACGTGATTTCGCATGTAATATGCTGGCATAGAGGGTGTTTTTAATCGTGCTTGAATGAGAAAGGGTGACAGCCCAGCATCTGGTTTTTTGCAGTGTTACCGAGTAAGTAGCCGATAAAGTAACTGGGAGATCTGCATCCTTTTCCTATTTGCCACTCTGGGGTTTGTAACTAAACGTGCGCTAAGGGCTATTTTCTTTTCTTTTGGTTGGTTTTAATCCCATTTACGCTTTCTGGTCTTAGTCCTGCAAACTGATCTGTACGAGGGCCACATGTCTGCAGCAGTAATCCGGGTGGATCGTCTTGTGGGGGCTGGGAGCCTGGGAGTAAAGAAGCAGCTTAACCCCACGGCTGTTCCTGCACTAAGCAGCCAGTCCTTGAGAACTGCAGACAGATGCGTTGCTGTAGCATTTGCAGAAGCCGTATATAAAGTTTTGCATGGTTCCTCCAAATGACCAGGATGAAGGGGGAGGGATGTTCCTTTCCTGAAGAACCCTCCAAAATAAACCTAGAGCTGTATGATCTGAGAAGTTGAGGTACCAGCAGGGTGAGCTGGCTGTATGGATAGATGCTGTAGATTAAACCAGTTTTTCAAATCTGACAACTTTCAACTTTCCATTTTTCACTGGAAGATGCAGACCTTCCTCAGACCCTTCCTCAGCTGTATGCCGCATCATAAGCTCCCGTATGAAAGCAAACCAAGACCCACTGGAAGATGGCTTGGCGTTTTTGCTTCCTTCCCCATGTTTTTATCAGAAGGCTGCCCAACAGAAGTAGATCTCTACAGTTTCTACCTCTAGTATACCCCTGGCCTGCTTCTGTACCTCTGCTTGGTCCCCTATGGCATCAGCTCTTCGTTACAGTATTCATGTCTGCAACAACTGATAGGCATATAATGTCTTGTTCCTCTCTCATCTTTTTGCTAGACTGTGTGAGCGCTGAGTTCTTGGTTTCTCCGTAGGAAGCATTTCTTTACTGAGAAGGGTGCTCAAACACTGGAACAGGCTTCCTAGAGAGGTGGTCGATGCCCCAAGCCTGTCAGTGTTTAAGAGGCATTTGGTAAAAGCCCTTAATATAACAGGCTTTAATTTTTGGTCAGCCCTGAACTGGTCAGGCAGTTGGACGTTCTAGGTCCCTTCTAACTGAAATATTTTGTTCTGTTCTATTCTATTCTGTAGCTATATCCCCTATAATGCCAACATCATTATGTTCCTGCTGTGATAAAGGTGTGTGTCAAAGGGGCAGGTTTGCGGTGGGCTACGTGGTGAGCCTGCTGGGGCTGGAGCCGTGCCACCGGAGGTGGCGTGGCTAGAGCAGGCATTCCTCCTCAGTGCTGGAAAGGCAAAAGCACGTTGCTTCCCGAGGCATTTGCTAGCAAGCAGACTACCAAAAGCAGATGCCACCTTGCCACCTGCAGTAAATGCCTCTGCACATACACAGGCACATAACTGACGGGATATAATGGGCAGGGACTGATCGCCAAGGACGCAGTACAGAGCATGGTTGACTCTGAGGGCAGGTTGGTTTTGTTTTCTTTACGGTGACTTGTGATGTGAACCGCCTTTGTTTTGCATCTTGCTGATGTAGGACAACGTTTGCAAAAGCCGAATTCAGTGGTGGCCTAGCTGTCTTGTGACATCGCTTTTATTTACTTGTCCAATGAAGTTATAGGCGGCTATGTGCTAGTAGTTGCCCCATTTATGAGGAAAATCAGTAGAAGAGAGAAACTAGGCAGGGTTTAAGAACATGTATAAATCTCCTCCCACCTTGGCTGCAATGAAGTACAAACTCTACAGGTATTTTCAAGAGAATGCTATTTCTTCTATGCTTCCCATCAGCTCACAGTTCCTTGTCAAGGGCAGGAAAGTACTTACGCTCTCCTTTTTTCGCGTCTTTTCCTTCAGCTGTAGCAAAGTTAGATAGTCAAGATTAAGGCTGGAAGCTGCATCTTTTAATTGCAGACCTCTACCATGCAGATACACTTAAATATGCTGTTACAGGCTGCTGCTTTTGGTCCATGGAGAGAAGGCTCTTGTGGCAGTGGTTCGGGCTCTCCCCTGGCCTTCACGTTCCCTGCATCACACCGGGGACGGGTGAGCCCTTTCATGGTGGTTTCCAGAAAGGAGGACAACACTCTGCCTTACTCCATCTTGTCAAAGCTCTTCACTTTATAATCCAGCCAGGCAGGACTCGTGGAGCAGAATACAGGCCCTGCAGCTTGTTTGGCCATCAAACATTTCCATTTACACGGTGACATTTAAGATGATGAGTTTATTTGAGCTAAATCCTGTTCAGACCATTGTAGTGACTGGGGTGTCTATAATTATCTCCTTGGGGATTAGCAGCCAGAAAGTAGCCCCGTACAGCTGATAGGGTTACTCTTACCTCTTCATAGGCAAGAGAGGACAGTAGATGGGGGACTGCAGACCTAGTGGCCACCCTCTTCTGCACTTTGCCCCTGTACAACAGAGCTGGTTTGTAGGTTGCAGAACTGGGGTCCACTGTGCCGCAGAGCTGGGTCGATCTCCTGAGGCTTCCCCAGGGAAAATCCTTCCCGTTGCGGTTACTCCTCTCTTCACGCACCTCTGCAAAGTGTCATGTTTGAGCAAACGAGGCCAACTTGCTTGACGCGCGAGTGGGCTTTCTTCCAGCTGTAAGGAGTCACTTTAAGCAGCTGCACAAAAATGAGGCATAAGGAAAACTCAGCCGATGCCGAATGGGCCAACTAAGCCCTCCCTCTTCGTT
>NW_009260028.1:13259286-13266831 GCF_000687185.1 Egretta garzetta
CCTGTTCTGCTGCTTTGTTCCTCCCGTGTTATCCCCAGCATGTAATTGTGTCATTCCCATCATTTACAAAGCTTTATTGCAAATCTCTAGTATTTTAAAGGTGTGTATGGACTTTTGTTTTTTCAAGAAGTTGAAGGCTACAGAGCATTTAGTGGGGTTATAATGGCATAATCTGCCTCTTCTGCAGTACAGAAGGATGGGGAAGCATTGCTTGCTGTCTCTGCCAGCAGGTAGGTTCAGAGCAAGACTCACTGTCTGAAACTGATAAAGGAGTTTGCCTGACAAATCCCCTATTTCTTATCTGATGAATTTAATGTTAATGGCTCACTAAAGGATGGGGAAGACCTCAAACTGCTAAGAAATGCTCCTGTGAAAGGGCTTTTGAATATTCTGCAGCTCCAAGGTGTGGACAAGACACAACCACGCGCTGTGGAGTGGAACCCTGTACTTTTGGGGTGGGAAATGTGCTCAGACCAGGCTTGGTTCCCTGTCAGATGGGAACAAACAAACAGTGCCCCAGCCCACCCACCCACCCACTCGCAGCCCGCTTCAGCCCAGAACCACAGCAAGATGGGAAACCTGCAAACTCGTTATTTCCTGAGACTACGCACTCTTTTGCTGGCAACCATACAAGAAGGCAGTTGGCCTATCTAAATTAAGTACCGCACATAATGGAACATAAATTATTCCTGTTAACTCCAATGTAATAACGTGGTTAGGGAGAACAAATTGCACTGAAGCAGTATTTTTTTTTTTCTTAGTCTCCGAGGGATCTCTCAGTAAAGCAACCTCTGGAGGTAATATTAGGTCTGGGAATTTCACAGGCACTAATAGGATTTGGCACATGACTTCTTTTTCAGCCTGATGGGAGTCAAGCGTTTTAATTCCCTTGGGCTTCTCTGAGATTTCAGCATGGACTTGGAAGCGGCACCCAGATCGTCAGCACACCCAGAAGTGCCTCCCTGGCTGTCCCCCAGGCAAGGAGAGATTTGCTAACCCACCCGTCAGAAGGGTAAACGGCCTTTCCAAGGAAGAGAACTTGGTGTGCAACCTGGGACAACACAGTACTCGCTCCCACTCAAGACATGAACCAAAACAAAATACCCTAACTTTGCATAGTACCTTTCCAAAAAAGAAATAATAGAATTGCGCTCTTCCACTCGGGAGAGGAAAACTGTTCTCATTTACCAACAACACATTCGGCGGGGGGGGTTCAAGCTCAGTTTTACTCAGCTTCAGTTCAGGGCAAGGTTCATGGTGCCTTTTCGTCTTCAGACACAGCTGAAAAAGGCTAATGCAGGATGGTAAAATTAGTGAATGCTTGATTGCAGTGCTACTAGAGGATTCTGGATGTAAGTAGCATCATCCATTGGAAATATTGACTGCCTTATTATTTGGGGGGCAGCGGTGGTCAGAACAAGAATCGATGAGACATCTCATTGTCCTTTCTCGCCTATTAATGATATCTTTTGTTTTACAGCTGTCTTAATAGCTTTACTAAGAGCACCAAGGTCTAATAGGATCAAGCCCTGAAACAGAAATCTGTGGTGGAAAAAGCCTGTGCTGCCTGGATGTCTTTGCAATCTCAAAACTTAGGCTACTGTTGTGCCTCTAGTTGCTTAGCCCTTCTCCTCCTCTGTGAAATCGCATATATGCTGAAATTAAGAGGTGGTAACTGTCAGTTTAACCCCCCCTGAGGGGTACTGCTACCGTGGTAATTAGGGTATCAGGCCTTTTCTTCAAAAGTGAAGGCAAGTGCTAACAGATCAACTTACCATTTGACGGCTGTGTAAGAAAAAAAAAAGGCTCTTCCTAATGGGACTTGCTCCCGTGAACACTTCAGGTGCCAAAATCCATGCTCCATCCCTGCTCCCAGGCCTGCAAACATCTGCTGTCTTCATAACTACATTCCAGTGCACGTGTAAAAGCTGTCCTCCCTCCATCCAAACCCCAGATGAGTTTGATTGTATCTGTCATGTCACTGTAGAATGTAGTTCTGCCGATCCAGAGCAGGGGAAAAAAATAAGGACTCTAAAGCGAAGGATTCTTACCTGTATATTTACTTCTAGGCTTATTGTGATGGCTTTCTGGGCCTCCTCAAGACTTCGTTATTCTTGTAGTACTTCCATTTTGCCACCCAGGGAGGACCTGCCTAAGGTAAGCTTGCAGGGGAATCTCACTTCTAATTAATATTGCATTTTAATTTAATAACTGATAGCTTTTGACATGCTAATTTTGAAATGAGCTCTCCCTTGATGAATTCAGCGAAGAGTATTTAAATAATGGTGTAACTCACTTTAAAATTCCCTCCTTCCTTCTTCCCACCAATTTTTAATTATACCTTGGATGTGTGAGCTCCTCCACACAGGCTGGTGTGATGGCCAAACGGAGACCCTTATTGCCTAGAAAATCAAATTAGAAATTTTATGGTCTGGCTCTTACCAACTTCACTGGCACTCTGCAGAAGCTAGTCCTAAGCAGGAGGACAAATGAAGAGAAGTAACAACCCACAGCTACTCTGTTATGATACGTTTGTGCAAGAACATTATTAGTTGGTAAAGGTTTATTTTATTAATGTTCTCTTTAACGTGTTTTCTAAAGTGACTTCTAGGAATGACCACACATCTATGTTTCTGATAGCATATTGAGTGCAAATGAATAGTCATGATCGTGCGCTGGAGGAGAGGGTTGTCTTTTGTCCCGTCTGTACAGTCACCAGCTGAGGGTGTACGGGTGGATGCACCACAGTCTGTAGCTGTTAAAACAACTTAAGTAACAGTGATTTACCTCCTGAGCAGTGAACTGGGAGCTCTCTGGCTGTCATGCAGGTGAAATAAATCATGGTCTCTCTAAGCCTTCGTGGCAGGTCATGACGCATTGCTCATATCTGGCAACGCAGTCGCCTTGCTAGCAGTGATACCAAAGCTCCTGTATTCAGGTTTTGCATGGAAACATCCCGTGGTGGTGTCTTACCTCCCCCCTTTTCCAAAGTACAGCCAGTGCTCAAATTTTTATCTTTCCACACTTCTAACTCCTTCTCTCAGGATGGTATAACTTTCCAGATAAACAAGAAGAAAAAGCCATTTTCTTCTAAGGTCTTAAGTCTCAAGAAGAAGCCCAAAACCACCTTGGGGTGTGACTACCCTGGGTCTCTGCCTTGGACTCTCCCCCGCTCAAACTCGGGCACAAACAGAAGCCCAAGAGGTTTCAGTTGAACATGAGGAAGAACTTCTTTACCTTGAGGGTGACAGAGCCCTGGCACAGGCTGCCCAGGGGGCTGTGGAGTCTCCTTCTCTGGAGATATTCAAAGCCCGCCTGGACGATGTCCTGTGCAACCTGCTCTGGGTGAGCCTGCTTGAGCAGGGGGGTTGGACTGGATGATCTCAGGTGGTGCTTCCAACCCCTGCCGTTCTGTGACTCTATGAAATGAGAATGAAACTCCACATACAAGCCTCCTCTCTCAAGAGCCAGGATACTTGCTTTCCATTTTCATGCAGTAAGAGCTGACGATCTCGCAATAGCTACTACGGCTGCACACTCGGCAGGACTGGATAATATGAAAAAGGGGACTGCTGTGGGGGCAGGTTCAGAGGCCGGTGATACAGAAAAGTAGCATCCATGAAATGCTGGAGAGAGTACTGGATGCTATCAGTTTGGATCATGACATTCAAGACCAGCTCATTAGCCCTAGCACCTCCCCGCTGGCAGTCGAAGCGTTTCTGTTTTGCAGCTCAGGTCCAGGATTGGCATCCTGAAAATACTCCAGAGCTATGGGAGCTCCTGTGGTTTGAGGGCCTTCTCTGTCTCCTGGTGCCTGTCCTCCTTTCTGCTTGTGCTGGAAGTGTGCTGGTTGAAAAGTTGCTTGGATTTCAGCAGAGCCATAAAAGGCTCTGTGGTCACTGCACTATTACTTGTTACTTTCTGTGTAAGTTTGAGTGACTCAGGAAATGGATATAAATGACCTGCTAGAGGAGAAGAGAAGGAGGCAAGTGATGGCTCAGCTGCAAACATGACCAGGTTGAATTCCTCTTGTCTTCAGGATTAGCTTGGAGTAAGAGCTGATATATCTACTTTTCTTCTTCTTTCTTTTCTTTGTGTGGTATAGGGGGAGAAAGCGCAGTTGTTTGCACCATTAGACACCTAACATTATCATCCTGATAATGATGTTCATACTTTCATACTCAAAAATTTCATACTTGGAATGTGTTCTTCTTTACCGTGGTGGGTAAGTGTACTTATAACATAACTCAGTATTTGATCTGTGAGTTCAGGTGCCTTCCTCCTCATGCCTGCAAGGTGACGCTGCCTCTGATAACTCAAACACGATGCCTTTTTGTCGTATCTTCCCTGGATGAGTAGGATTTTTGAGAGTTGTTCAAAGCAAGCTGTTCGGGAGAGGAGGAAATTCTGTCTTAAGGAGTGCTAGAGAGAGGGGCATTGCCAGGAAAGGAGGTTTCTTTGAGTGGCAGAAGGCAAAGACTGAGGTTGAAAAGACTATGAAGATTATGTTGGAGAAACAGCATGCTAATGATCCTCCCTTCCAAGCTAGGGTGCATCTCCCCCTCCTTGCTCCGGCTGCTCTGCCCTGGCTTCCCGGCCAGTTTTTCTGTAGACTCCTTCCTTAAATGATGTCCCTTTTCTTTTCCCACCAGTTCTTCAGGCTGTTAGCTTTTCCTGACCCTTCTTGAAGGTCTTTCATCCCACGTTTCAGTCTCGTCCCTCTGGTTTGCCTTGGTGTGGTCATTTAGGGGTTTCAGAGGAAGAACGCAAGCAGCTCTTCAGCAAAGTTATTATCGTTTCCCCTCCATTTCCTAACTCTGGTGACGGGGGGCAGGTCACACAAGACAGCGTTTTCTGCTGCAGAAACACAGACAGGCATCTGTGGATGGAATGAAAATGCTCTTGAATAGAGCTGGTATGGAAATGGACTTCCCATACTGGTTTTGTTGCTATTAAATAAATTTCAGCCTATGATTTTTTCCCAACAATACGAAATAAAAAGCCCAAATTCTGATTATTATGGTTTGTGGCTGACATGCTAGTTTAAAAAGACAAGGTGGCTTTTAAAGTGTTTGTTTTGAAAAAAGAATTCACATTACAATATTATCAAATCATTTCCCCAAATGTAAAAATCTTAACGGGTTATTTCTATGTGTTTGCAAGTGGCTGTGAATTTGTGAAATCAGTCAGTTAAAACCAGAATTTTCTATGGAAAATTCATTCAGTTAAAAATAATCACCTGACTGCATGCAGAATTGCTTTATTGGTTATAACCCAGAGATGACAAAAATTTAAGTATTCCTCCAGCATTAATTTTTTCCTTGCTTTCATACACAAATTCGTTAATCATAGAGTGAATCAGCCACATTTTTTTTCTCTTGCAATACAATAATGTGAAAAACCATTGCTAAGCTAGTATCAGATGCATACAGCCATAACTTCTGGTTTCAGTGTTAGGATTGCCTTAAAATCTCAAAGTCTGGGCAAAGAAATGAAAATACATAAAGCATAGTGGAATTACTTCAATTAATTATTTAATGGGGCAAATGCGTTGTGTCTCATTTTTTACGGTAATTTGGAATTATCTACAGGAATTAGCTGAAAATACACCTAAAAATACTGTCTGCTGACACAGGTTCATGTCTGTGTGCCAGAGTGCTGTTCAGCAATGGGCCACAAGCCGGTGGCACGAGGCTATGTGGTTTGGTGCCAGTTTTCAGACCGCTGTCCGCAAATTGAAATGAAAACATAAAACTCTGCATCTGCTTCTAGATCTGACTCCTCAAGTAATTCTTCCTTTGGGCTAAGGTTTCCTTCAGTACTTGTATAAAACAGTTAATAAGTAGATTTATTTTTTTTTTTTTTTATCCCAAACACTGTACAGAGGGTATGAGAAGAGCAACTGCAGGCCATCTCACTGGAAGTCCATGAATTCCAGTATCAGTTTCTCCCAAAATGTTCATTACCAAATTGTTTGGAGGAAAAGGAGAGAAAACCCTACAAGCAAGAATTTCTGTTCTAACCTGATCACTGGAAAATGTCTTTAAACTTTTCCCATAGGTAGAAGTTGATGGTCATCTTGAAGAAGGAAGGTTTCTATAGAAATTCCTTTTGAATTTTTCTTTCCAGACCTTGCTACTGTCTAGACAATGACAAAGTTGAACATTCAAATACTCATTCTGCCTATGATGTTTCTCTTCTGTAAACATTTGCAGGTCAGGCAGGATTTGAACTTCTGGTAAAATACCAGATGTGTAACCTATATCTCCTACCATTTCACCCAGAACTGTTCTTCTGCCTACAGGCTCTGTTTTAAGTAGTGGTGATAATATGTCAAAAATCAGGGTACTGTTCCATAACTATCTCTGGCATGATCCTACACTAAGCCGTCTCAGGAAAAGCAACCCAACCTGTTAAATGACTGGTTGTTGTAAAAGCAAGAAGAGTTGGGCACATCGCAACTGGTACTAATTTTTGCACCTCCATTGAAAAGCTCTGGGAAGACATCATCAAGACCCTCCATGCAATTGAAAGTTGGCATAACGATGATCTAAACGACTTAGATATTGCACTGTGTCTGGCATGGAGTTAGCTTTCTTCTTAGAGGCTCATATAGCACTCTCTTTTGAATTTGTGGCTAAAATGGCGTTGGTAACACACCAATGTTTTGGCTGTTGCTGAACAGAGCTTGCACAGCATCAGGGCTTTCTCTTTTTCCCACTCTTCTCCTCCAGTGAGTAGGTTGGGGTGGGCAAGATATTGGGAGGGGACGCAGCTGGGACAGCTGACCCCAGTTGGCCAAAGGGCTTTTCCATACCTTGTAACGCCATAACGTCACGCTTAGCAGTAAAAACCAGGGTATGGGAAGAAGGGAGATTTTTGGCTTCCAAGGTATCTGCTGTTCAGGCTGGCTGGGCATTGGTCTGCTTGTGGCAGGTGGTGAGTGATTTCCTTTGCTTCATTTTCTGTCTCTTTCCTTCACCTATTAAACTCTATCTCAACCCACGTGTTTTCTTACTTTTATTCTCCCTCTTTTCTTCTTCTGTCCTGCTGGGGATGGGGGAGCGAGCGAGTGGTTGTGTGGCTGCTGGCCAGGGTCAGCCCACCACACGGAACAGAAAGAAATGTTATAGTGTAGCCAGATGTAGAGAATAAAGATATGTTTTTCCATGAAAAAAATCTTTATTTGGAGGTCATCAACCGGGAGCAGTGGGATATGTGGATTAGGGGGAACAAGGAATTTTACATTCACGACTGTTACTGCTAGCAAATCCTGGGATCCTAGCATCTACCATGGCGACCCTGGGCCTCCCTGATCTGAAAGGCTATCAGGCAGCCAGACAAAACCAGAGAGGGGGAATCCAATTACACTGTGGACACTGCTGGTTTTGTCTTCATCCTGATCAAAACCTGGCATAGGAATGGTATTTCCCTCCTGTCACACCCTTGCCTGCTGGGGATCATTTCCCTTCTTCCACACCATTCTCTTTCTGTTTGTCATCTTTTCTCTCTCTGCCTCCCCACAGTAGGGCAGGTGATGTCATC
>NW_009260028.1:13266859-13271296 GCF_000687185.1 Egretta garzetta
TCCATCAAAACATCAGGCAATTAGAGATACAATTTAACTGCTTTCCTTCCTTTTTCCTACTGCTTAAATATTTGAAAGAATTTCAACATGGGTTGTCTCAGTAGGGACCTGAAGACTGACATCATATTTTAGGATTTAGTGTTATAACAATGAGCCAGGGTTTAATTAACCTTCTAGCCCTCTGGGAGACCTGAGACAGAGGATCCAGTTCCTCACAAAACCGCTGCTGCTTCTCTTGCAGTTATTGAGCTCATTAATCTTTCTGATGCTGTAGTCCTGACTATAGCTATATTTTATTTTGGTCAAGCTGAAGTGCTAAATATTCTACAGAGAGAATGAAATTCCTTGTCCTGCCCTGCAGAGAGTATCATTTAAACAAACCAGTAACAGAAGAACTGATGGAAAAAGAAGGAAATGGAAACTCAGGAGCAGAAAAAGGTGTGGGATATGTTGACTTCCCCTGTTTGCCTGACACCTGTGCCATGTGGGTTTGTGCTTCAAAACACAGGGAATGTGATAGAAGGGGGCAATGAGAAATTTAACCCTTTAACTGTTTACATTAACCACCACATAATATACACCTCTGGCACATCTGAAACCAGTTTCTTCCTCTGAAACAATCCCCGCCTTTCAAGTCAGGCTCCATTCCTCCTCCAAGAGGGAGCTCCCAAAAGCCACAGAACCTGCCTATGAAACGAGCCTAACCCAAAATGAGCCATGTAACACAATTCGTTTTACTGATGGGATTGCCTGATGGCAGTGACTCTTGGGTGTATAGATCTTTAAGTAATCAATAAGAACAGACATTACAGCAGAACTTCAACAACTACAACTGTGCAAAATTTTGATGGAGAAAATACTACATTTTCTGTGATATCTTATAAATCCTACTGCAAAGAGAAGCTGTGAAATGAGGGGAAAGTGACCCAGCTGCAAGATGCGTATATAAAGTAAAAGTAGGAAGAATAAGCACCAGCTATTGCTATTGAAACAGTTAACGCAGTGCAGTTAAACAAAGATAGCCTGAAGAGCAGAGTCTGCATTTTTAAAAGTGCCGAGTGAGTTTGTGCGTCTTGTTTTGGGAGAGTCCAGTTTTTCCCCAAAGTTGTTTTTCCTGCTACCATGCTCTCATGCACCCGGAGCCCTGTTCCCGTAAACATCCATCCAAGGGAGTCGGCGGTGTGTGTGACGGCCCTGTTCAGCCAGCGTGCCCCCACGGCCTTCGCACAGAAGCCAGACCGTGGAGTGGAGAGGAAAGGAAGGGCTGGTGTGCACTTCTGTCCGCACCAGCCTGAAATTCGGAGGAGGGTGAGGTGCACACAGACTTGGAAACCAGAAATCTCTTCTTGCTATAGTAACGTATATGCAGTCTTTTCATCCGGTCATGTGGATACCTCCTAGATTAATCCGCTCCTCTGTACTGCACCCCAAACTCATGATCCATCCCAGTGGTGACCCACTTGGGCACCGAGCCTGTTGCGGTAATAGCAGCACTGCCGCCGGGACTTAGGAGAAACGTTTGCACAGGCTCTGGTTGGCCATAAACCCCCTCAAGTTCAGCTCCTCCTCTCTCCACTGATTCATCATTTAAAGTGCAGCTATAACTCTGCTCTGCTAATGCGACCAGGGAAAAGTTTCAGGCGCCTGATACCCAACAAGTTGCGATGGCGAAGAGAACGTTCTAATTGCTTTGCTGCAGAGAACATTTTGTATGTGTGAATGTAATTTTATCTTGCTGAGCACTTAAGGTTGAAAAATTGGAGAGAACTGTAGCACCATGATGGCCTGGTGTCTACAATACAATCGGGTTTTGTGGATACAAAATTAACGTTCACTTAAGACACGTATGATTTCTGGTAGAGACAGATGGCATTTTAGACATTATTGATGTAAAGGAAAATTTTAATTGCAGTCCAAGTGATCCCCTTTTCCACATTTCCCCCCAAAAGAAAATGTCATCCACGTATTTCACAATGCATGGTATAAGCACAAGGTTGTCACTCTCCCACTTCCCAAACGCTTTAATTTTTCCCTGTATAGTTTGCTACTAGAGATCTACTTTTTCTTTCCAAGACCAGTCAACAAATTAACTTTCAAATATTTTTTGGCAATTAAACACCTGAGAACACAGTAAAAAGTTGTTTTCCTCAGTCTTTGAAATCTTCTTGCCTAGATTAACGTGTCTGTTTCTCTTTCGTCCGTCTCATGTTTTGGGTGGGGAGAAAGAAGGCATGGAAATAAGCCATAAATGCAGACCTATTTGCTTCACTAGCTACTGAAACCAGCTAGTAACGCTACAACAGACTTGTTTTGCT
This sequence comes from Egretta garzetta, assembly GCF_000687185.1. Taxonomy (NCBI): domain Eukaryota; kingdom Metazoa; phylum Chordata; class Aves; order Pelecaniformes; family Ardeidae; genus Egretta; species Egretta garzetta. The sequence continues at coordinate 13,269,175 of NW_009260028.1, forward strand.
TTTTAATAGAAACAGCTATACCGCAACTATAAAAACTAGAGAAAGGAGATTGAATATATATGAAATTCTGTGGTGATTAAAACTTTAATCCCAATGAACTATTAACCTTAGATCTAATCTCTGAGAAAAGGGGACAAGCACTCCAGAGTAAGGGGAGATTGCTGCAAGAGACTCCTGCTTATCTGACTTGGGTTTGCCCGTTCTCCTGCTTGTGCTGTTTAGGGCTGTGCAGGATGGACTATTTGGCAGATGCATGAAATGAGTTGCTTTGGAGCTTGCTGGAAAGCGTCTATAGTTTTTTGCACATCCATTGAATAGTATTTTTCTTTTCTGTTTCAGTAAATCACGTATTTGCCACATACTTATACTGCAAATTTATGTATGTGCTGTCATTTTTAAAATAATAATGTATCATGATACATCTTGACTCTCACAGCATGAAAAAGTAAGGAAAATATGTTCGTGTCCAAGCTGCTCACCTAAACCTAGAAATCAGATATAACATTTTATTGTGCTACGTAAGATTCTTAAAAGTTTTGGCCTTGTAAAAAGAATTTTGTATTTGACTGTGCCAAGGAAACAAGTCGTGTTATAACCAAGGTGAAAGAGAAGTTCTATGCAAATGCTGATGAAAAAACCTCAAAGAATTGGAAGCAACCATTAATCCCCAGAGCAAACCAGAAGAGATAAGACTGGGAATACTCATCTGCAGTACAGGATGAAACACGTTACAAGGATGCTGTAATTATTTTAGAAACAACATTATAAACCCAGGAAACAGGATTAAGGTTTTGCTGAAAGAAAATTCTAACTGAGCTGACTTCTGGAAGTACTTGGACAGAACACCCAAACCACCTCAACACAACATCGCTGTGCAATAAACAGTTATGACTACTACACAGATTATTTATAGCCCTACCTTAGTTTACACTTGGTTTTTACACATGTATGCAGTGTTTTTTATTTTTTGCCCCTTATGGTACACTACTTTCAGTATGCTCTTCTCTATCTTATTTAGTTCCATTTGAGAGAGATAGTAAGTCCAAATCCTCCAAGTTTAGGATTCTTGATTCTGAAGAAGTCGCACGTGACCAAGGTGAACAGTGGGTTTATTAAAAACAAATCAAAAGCACAGGACCTCAGTCTGCTGTGAAACAAGAGCCAGTTTTATGAATACTGAAGTTTAATACAAACTAATTAGTCCCAACAGGAGTGTAACAGCATATTATTTCTATGCATTTAAAACCCCCACAGTATAAACCCTTAAACTTTAAGGGTCTTACCCACTGATACCCTCTAACTGCTATGCGTTGCTCTGGAACAGAAATATACTTACAATTGTGCCTCCTTTGTATGAGCTAGTTTTGCACTTGCATCTCATTCACCTCCACTTGCTCACCTGCCCCTGCTATGTGCTCTTTTCCGTTCCCTCTAATCCTCCCCCTGACTCACACGCCATACACACAGCCCCTCGCCTCTTCTCCCTCACGGTTTCCACGCTCAAAGAATGCACCTAGTGAATTATAAGGCCAGCCATCTGTTGATCTTCAAGATGGCTTGCAACAAAACTGCTTTAAGTATTTGAGGTCAGTGGAAAATATGATCGCTAATGCACTTACTCCCATTGAACTAGCAGAGCTGTAGGCTCTAACAGCCAGGGAATGACCTAGGCTCTGAAGCATGAAGCATGTGCTAGAGTCCTGCAAGTACGATCCTTTTCTTTTCCTTACCTGGGCAGTAGAAGGAGAAACCACAGCTCTCTACACTGCCACAGGGGATTATTCAAAGGTGATGAGCAGAGACTTAAATCCACTTGCGAAAACTGGCAACGTGTCTGTCACAATCCGTTTCTTCTAGGCTCAGAGCACCCGACACCGCCTCTTTGCCCTCGGGCGTAGGGTCAGCCCAGCCATGGCGGGCCCCTCCCCCTGCCTCCTGCCTAGCGGGCTTACGGGCCTTGGGCCGCTGCCCACCGAGTCTACCAGAGCCTTGCTTAAGTCCTGGAATAGGTAAAATAATAAAAAAAAAAAAAAATCCATGTCGTTCACGCCGGATGTCAGTGAACCGGGCAGACGGGGGGGGCTCTTTCCCGCAGCCGCCTCAGAGCACCCGGCAGCGGCAG
>NW_009260028.1:13272279-13318607 GCF_000687185.1 Egretta garzetta
CGCGGCGCCTACGAGGGGCTCCGGTGGCGGGTTTTGCCTCTTTACTGGTTCCCCCCATCCCCCTTTTAGTGGCAGTGGGCAAGCTTGGGGTGGCTTCTGTATGTTTCTGTATGTAACAGAAACGACTGTCGTGCTTACAGGTGCCTGGGGGAAGAGGTTCAAATATGACAATAAAGCTTCGCCCCCAAACTTCTTGCCAGCGAGCGTTGTGTAGTTTTGCTCAGGGTAAGAGAAGTCATGAGAAGTAAGACATACTCTGTGGCGAGGAGAGATCCCCGCTGATGGATTCCCACTGACATTACAATTTAATCTTTAACTAACGTGCTTCGGTTTCATCTCTGAGACAGCTTAGTTAACAAACCGGATCGCGTGGTTCCAGTGATGAATTAGTTCTTTCAGGTGCCAGAGGCAGGCAGCTGGGACGTGTGCATGCTGGTCCTGATGTAGAACGTCAGCTCCTGTGCTCAGGTGTAAAGGGTAGCACACAAAGTTCACCTAAAACAAGCAGGTGAACTACAACTAGAGTGCCCTTAGTAAAAACGTAAGGTGAATGAGATCAGCGTAGAGAATTCTGCTTTTTTTTTATAACAAAAGGTAACCAGTGGCTGTTTGTTCTTAGTCAAAAGTATCTCTGTCGATGACATAATAAACCGCATATTCGCACCTTATCAGTAAAACACCGGGGAATGCTTTATGTGCCTGTGAGATAGAAACTGTTTCACAGGTGTGTGTTGTCTTACTACAAAGTAAGCATCTGTTCATGATTAAGGTCTTAGACTGATACTGGTATTTAGAAAAAAATCCAACTGTAATCTCATAACTATGTAATTGTGGAACTCTGTGTATATATATTTTTTCAAACTACTTTAAATGCTCTTTTTTCTTTCTTAAACTCTTTTTTTGGATGCAGTTCATAAAGTGAAGTCAGTGGTATGTATACGGAATCTGCTGTACTCGCCTACTTCAAGGCTTTTGAAATCCTTTCGCTTCAGGTTTAAAGTAAGAAAAACGTACACATTGGAAACATCTGAAGGATATTGTTGCCTTCCTTCATGGTGTTATGCTGCTGTTCAGGCTGTGGTAGATTGTTTTTTAGATTTGTGGGCTTTATCTGGTATTCAGAGTTGGAGAGTCTGTGTGTGTGTTGGGGGCGGGGTGGTGGTGCTCGCCAGTCCTTACTGTTCCTGCGTGATTTGAGTAAGTAATATATCTTTCAGTCTGTTGAAGTAAGTGCAGTTTTGCCTCGGGCTCGCTTTTTTGTTGGTAAATGCAGAAAAGAACTCTGTCCTCCTTGCATGAGGAAACTTTCAAAATTCTAAACATTAAATTTAATCAGATTTCGATCAAGCCCAATTATCTTGTACTGAAAAATAGTATTAATTTCATATAGTGAGTGAGTGTACTTTATGGTAGCAAAATGTTTTGGACTTATCACCATACAGTATGGTAGCAGCGTACTTTCAAATGAGATATGAGGTGAACGTTATGTATCATTTGCATGCCTTCCTCCTGGACTAAAGGAATAATTTCTGGCAGTGTAAACAAGCATGGCAGTAGTATCTTTGTTGGTATGGACTAGGATGTCTTGGTCTGAGGCAAATCGGAAAATAAGGCGAACTGAGCAAAAGTGCTCAGAGATGACCTCTTTGGTGAATGTAGTAAGGGTGACTTGCTACCATTTTTGAATTAAAACATTTGCTTTTAATGGGGAGTGCATTTTGCTTTAGCTGTTTTAGTTTCCTTTTTTTTTTTTTTTCCCCCCCCTGTGTCCAGAGAAGTGGAGTACTTGGAGACCATAGTATTTCAAACAAATGCATTCCACAAAAATGACTTACTTGAAGGAAAGCTCTTCTAAGCATTATATTGCCAGTGATTTATGAGGAGGTGAGGCTTGGTCTTCCAGGGAAAGAATTGTTGGCTCGGTATTAGTTTGTTGGAAAGTGCATTCAAAGCCACAGTATTAGCAGCTGTTTAACAAATACAGTTTACCTTTTGTTTTGTGGTTCTGATTTCAGGCAGCTGGAGTTGTCTGGGATAACTGCCCCACCTAGCAGGTGCACATGAGGAGAAAACAGACCTGGCAAGGGGGTGGCTAGTTTTTGGTTATGTGAAGGAAGACTGAAGGTGTAGTGAGGTTGTGTCTCAGAGCTACAACATTTAGATTAATCTCTGTCAGGTAAACATTTGTATCATGAAATACTCCTGTTAACTCTTAGAGTTTATTCTTAATAAGGGGGAAGTGAAGAGAGAGTTTTATTTGGAATTAAACTTATTTTCAACATTGCATACCAAAGATGTTTTGTAAACAAATATTTTTATCTACTTGAAATACATTTGACAGTACTCAGAAAGGAATGCTTCTTTGGTAAAGAGAGTTATGCTTTCAAATCTGTGAGTCTGTAGTGTAGCAGTAGTTATTTACTGGTACAATCCTGAACTCGGCACTCTATGTATGTACAGGCCTTGGCCTATAGAATAAAAAATGGCAATTTCCACATGGCTTGTATATTTGATGCTAATTGCAAGTGCAGTTTTTCTAACTACTCTTTCCATGTTAATGCTGTAACTTAATAGTTTTGTCCTTGGGATTTGTCTATAGATGCACTGGCCTTGTATTTATGGTATTTGTATTACTGGCAAAACCTCATAGTTTTAATAGAGCGTTTGGATTAAGAGAATTCAGCTAGGCAAACTGTCTAATCGAAAACTTCTAAAGGTATTTTCTCTAGGCAAACAGACAACCGTATTTTGTAAGTGTGGAAAAAGCAGTATATTCATGGAAAGATGCTGTTCCTTTATGTTTTTTTCCCCTTTTCTCAAGTTGGCAGCATCCCAGGTAGTATTAAATCCTTCTTGTCAGTTAGGACTGAGTGCCGCGATTTCCTTTCCAAATTAGTTTGAATCACGTTTTTATACTGTTGGCCTTACTAGATTGTAAACCCCCTGGGGAGTTTCACTGTTCAGCTGTGGGTATGCTCGCTCTGGCACATTACCTTGCAAACTCTCAATTCAAGTTTGTAGCAATTTATCTTCATTGCTACCAGACCTTGTATGTTTACAAAGCATTTTGAGTCAGCTTCTAGCTTTCTCACTGCTGTAGAAATACCATTTTTAGCATCATTAATTGGTTTTTGTTTGAAGAGGCAAGTTGAGCATTTGCATCAGACATCTTGAACTTGGATAGTTTCTTTGCAATGTTGACTTGACATAATCTTTAAAACAATGCAGATTACTTTCCTAGGAAACCTAAACAATGTTGCTTCCTTCTCATGAGTCCAAGCTCTGTCTATCCATATGAAGAGGAAGTTGAAGACTGAAGACAATCCTGCTAAATGAAGTAATTAATAGTTTTTTCAGAGCTTTCCTACCAAGCTGTTCTTCTGTAATTATCTTCATGCAGTTGCTGAATATTCCTTATCAGCTTGTAGTATCTGTTTATATATTGTGTGTCTGCATGCACGTATTTGTTCTTGCTGTCAATACTCTTAGTACAATGAACTTTATATATAATCTTTGGAGAGAATGGGATGCGTTGCTTTCATCTGGGCGACGTTCAGAATGTGCAGTGATACAGCAAGAGCAAAACCATCAGCAAAATCATTGTAGGCCTGAGAATGGAAAACGATTGCAAGTATCTACAAGAGCAGCGTAAACAGAAAAGGTTAATAAAAGTAAAGGGGGGATAGGAAGAATCTTGCATCTTCTTGGACTGAAGATAAATGCTTGCAGTTAAGAATATTGTTCTCGGACTGGAAGAGCTTGATTCAAAAGTACTTCTGTTATTAGTGTCATGTAGCCCAAGTGGTTAGAATGACTTGCTGCTAGTGAGACCCTTTAACAACTGTATCCTATAAATGTATTTTCCCTGTTCTCACAAGACTTCTCTCTGCATTGTAAGTCATCACTATCATGTAGTTGATTAAATATGTACTTAAATAATCTGATTACGTATGTCATGAGAAGCAGCAGCATATTCTTCTTTGTGTTAACGCCTATTTTATAGATTTAGTAGTGCAGCAGTAAGTAAAAATGTAAAGTTTCACTAAAAGGCTTTTCTTCTACAGGCTACTAGTGAATCAGCTAAGATTTCTTCTATATAGCAGTTAAACTGTCTTGTGTTTTGGTTTTTAGACCTCTTGAATGTCAGTCTGGGTTGGGGGAGAGGAGGACCTTTGTAAGAAACAAATACAAAAAAACCCCCACCAGTATTCCAAAACTTCAGGTGGATCAACTTATAGTAGGCTAGTGAATTATGAAAAAGGATTCACAGCAGAACTTTTTACCAGTGGAAAAATAAGTAGGATCAGAAAGGTTAGCTATAGCTGATATTTGGGCATAAGAACTAAACAAAACCACACCAAAGTATAGTCTCGACACTGAGCTCTTTTAAAGGTATTTGAAGCCTTTTATCTCAGTTGACTGGGTTTGTCATTGGTATCAAAGAAAAATATTTGTCTGCTTTAGTCATCTGACCTCAGGAGTTTTTGTTTTACACTGCCTGTGTAGTTAGTGGGTTGGGATAATTTCCTCTAGAGGAAAAAATTAACTGTGGGATGTTCAGATACTGCAGTGACAAAACCTGTAAGCATCTAAGAAATTTGGAGAGTGTTAGGAAAAAAATAGACTCTTGGAGATTTTAGGCAAGCATGAAACTAAAATACATCAATATTTTATGGTTCTTTTGTATCGGACAGTTGCCAAGAAGAATGCATGCTTGCCTCTTGGGAGTCCTGGTAAGGTGGTCATTCGGGTTCTCGTCTCATTCCTGTACGGATTTGCAGGAGAACAAGTGTCCTAGACAGGGTCCATTAAGTGTCCATTTGAGTTCTTGGCTAATGTAATTTTCGGAATTTTTCTCCAGGATTAGGTTTATGGTTATGAGCTGCTATATAGAGATACAGCCTGTCCTCGAACAAGAGATACAGACGTTATTTACTTGATTTATGTAACAAGTTTTTGCAGCCACGTTCACAATCAAGATTCATTTGAGTAAGTTTTCTTCCTCTTTTTGCCTGACCTGGCTATCATAACGTTTTGGATATCAATTTGGTAGACATCAAGTCTTTGAAGGTCATAGAAATGTTTTTAACTTGTGCTGTCTGATCCGGTGTTTGATTTAGGCTTATTGTAAAACCCTTTCAAGGTTCTGCTGCTTTATTTGCATTTGATTTCCAGACAGATATGTATTTGTCTTTATTTGTGAAGTGTTTAAATAAGTGGCAAAGGGCATGCCTTCTGAACTCTGTAGTGTGGAAAGAAAGGAAACACGTGCTTTCTCCTTTTTCCCTTTCTCCAGAAGTGTTCCTGTTTAGTGCATATCATTTGAGTGTTACTGCTTTCTATTATTTTGCTAGTTAAAATAAGTTTTACCAGTTCACATACAGAACCACCCATTATAGGGAGCGGCATCACTTAAAGGATTACTCTGTTTTTTCTGAATCTGGTGTGTGTGGTTGTCCTGGTTTCGGCTGGGATAGAGTTAATTTTCTTCCTAGTAGCTAGCATAGTGCTGTGTTTTGGATTTAGTACCAGAAGAATGTTGATAACACACTGATGTTTTCAGCTGTTGCCAAGTAGTGCTCAGACTACTCAAGGACTTTTTGAGCTTCTCCTGCTCGCCCAGGTGCATAACAAGCTGGGAGTACAGCACAGCTAGCACAGCTAACCCAAACTGACCAAAGAGCTATTCCATACCATATAACGTCATGCTCGGGGGAGTTAGTTCGTTCGGTCAGTCGCGGGCAGAGTGATCGCTGCTCGGGGACTGCTCGCGGCTCGGGGACTGCTCGTGGCTCGGGATGGGCTGGGCCTCAGTCGGTGGGTGGTGAGCAATTGCATTGTGCATCATTCGTTTTGTATATTTTGTATATTTTGTTATAATTCTCATTATTACTATTTTTTTCTCTTATTAAACTGTCTTTATCTCAGCCCTCGGCTCTAACCTTTTATTTTCTTTCTGATTCTCTCCCCCATCCCACTGAGGGAGGGGGGAGCGAGCGAGCAGCTGCGTGGTGCTGAGTTGCCAGCCGGGTTAAACCACGACGGTGGTGACGTCCAGATGGGGAGTAGATTAATTCAGACATACATGGTATAAAAGCTGAGATGGGTGTTCCAGGGGCTATGATTAGCAGTTTTTTCTATTCTTAAAAAAACAGACAAAAAACAATCAAAAAGACTTACTAGATTTATAATATAAAGTAGAGAAGTTGTAGAATGCATTTAAAATTGTACATAAATATGTATAAATTTGAAATACTATAAATCTATTAAATCTAATTAGCTTCGTATTATTTATAAAATATTTATATTAGACAAACTTAATATAATAAAGCACAAGATGTGCACTTCTTATTATGTTTTAAGTGATAAAGGATGACTTTAATGTTACTCCCTAGTTGGCATCTCTGTTGGGATATTTAGGTCTTATTTAATTCTGTTAATTCTAAAAGAAAAAACTAAACCATTCTCCAGAAAGCTGAATTGTTTTAGTAATGATAGGATTCAAAAATTATTTTCTTTCCCATTTATGCAATCCTTCTTTTCAGTTGTATCTGATCATTCTTCACACTTTGGCCAAGAGCGTCTTTACTCCATTACTGAGGATCCTTTCAGTGAGGGCTTAGTGTTGACATCCATATGCTGAAATGAATTTGCTGTGATGCAGTTGTGCTTAGGCATCCGGCCACATTAGTCTGTTTTTAGTCTGTTTTGTGGGTTGTTTTGTTGCTGTTTTGTTTTTAAACCCACAAAACAAAACCCCCAAAACAACAAACCAACCCCAATCAAAACAAATGCACGAGTGCCCCTCCCCCAAAAAACTACAACAAAATCTTTGAAGCAATTCTCAGACTTTTGTGCAGACTTTTGGGTTTTGCTGTAAGCTTGAATTCCAGGGTTATTTGTGTTTTTGGAATGCTTCATTCAAAATTCTTAGAATTCAGTCCGATACAAGTGAAAATTCCTGTAGTGGTGTGGCTGGTTGGTTTGTTTGTGTGGTTTTTTTTAATTTTAGCTGCAGCAACTACTAATGCTTCGGAGTCATGCATAGAGAACAAAATGAGACTTCTACCATGCTCAAGGTATTTTGAGTCACAGGAATCTTGCACAACACCACTCCAAAACTGGAGTGCTCTTTGAGGACTTTCTTGTTCTGTTATTTGGGAAGGTTGTCTACTTGTCTTACTTGTCTACTTGCTGTGAGGTGGTCCCCTCCCTCCCCGCAGTCCAGTAGCAAGCACTTAACAATTTAATGTGCATCTTGCCAATCTTATGGTCCTTACAAGTCCTTACTACTAACTAGTCTTGATGTTTGTCCTGTGTCAGTGCTGTGCTAGTGTTGCCTGCCAATAACTTCATTTTTCGTGTCCTTGACTTGAGCAGCTCAAACATGCTGATTACAGTAGATGCGGGGTCTAGGTGAGCAGAACGTGAAATGTTACAGCCCTTTGGGTGTTTGTAATATGTGGTAGCAGCGTTTGTGTTCAAAAGATAGCTGATGTATTTTGCATTGAAGATCTGTTCTCCCTTCTAATCCTAGCGGACAGTCTTGCCTTGGTCAGAAAAAAAACATTCTTAATGTGTATTTTATGTGCCCTCAAAATCAATGCAGGAGGAAAAATGGATTGATTTTAAAATTAATATACCTTTCTTAAGCTGATGATTTTATGTGGTTGTCTAGAATAGCAGGGTGCTTAATCATTATCATTTAGTGGTTCCTCTCTATTCTGGAGTAGTCCTTTTTACTCAAGATGCTGAATTCTGAAACATTTTTTGTGGCATGCATTGGCTTTTTAGGTGCAGTTTAGAAAGAGCACTTTGTTATGCTCCAGAGGTAAAATACGTAGTTCATTCTTTCAGTCGGGCTCCAAGCTTCATGTGCTATCATTTTGATGTGGTCATCATGCTGTTGCTAGATGGCTAAGCAGTATTTCCTTTTGTATGGGCGGTAATGAGTTCCAAATCAATAGACTGCTCTCCATGGCCTTGCTCATAGAGACGTTGTAACTTGGTATAAGACAGCATTAACAATATGACTAATGCTTGCTTTAGTATTCATTTTAGACATTTGTTTATAGCCTTAAATAAGATTTGGTGTGGTAAAGGATGACTTTAATGTTACTCCCTAGTTGGCATCTCTGTTGGGATATTTAGGTCTTATTTAATTCTGTTAATTCTAAAAGAAAAAACTAAACCATTCTCCAGAAAGCTGAATTGTTTTAGTAATGATAGGATTCAAAAATTATTTTCTTTCCCATTTATGCAATCCTTCTTTTCAGTTGTATCTGATCATTCTTCACACTTTGGCCAAGAGCGTCTTTACTCCATTACTGAGGATCCTTTCAGTGAGGGCTTAGTGTTGACATCCATATGCTGAAATGAATTTGCTGTGATGCAGTTGTGCTTAGGCATCCGGCCACATTAGTCTGTTTTTAGTCTGTTTTGTGGGTTGTTTTGTTGCTGTTTTGTTTTTAAACCCACAAAACAAAACCCCCAAAACAACAAACCAACCCCAATCAAAACAAATGCACGAGTGCCCCTCCCCCAAAAAACTACAACAAAATCTTTGAAGCAATTCTCAGACTTTTGTGCAGACTTTTGGGTTTTGCTGTAAGCTTGAATTCCAGGGTTATTTGTGTTTTTGGAATGCTTCATTCAAAATTCTTAGAATTCAGTCCGATACAAGTGAAAATTCCTGTAGTGGTGTGGCTGGTTGGTTTGTTTGTGTGGTTTTTTTTTTTTTCTTAAATTTTTTTTAATGTATTTTGGAAAGTAGATTGTAGCTGCAGCAACTACTAATGCTTCGGAGTCATGCATAGAGAACAAAATGAGACTTCTACCATGCTCAAGGTATTTTGAGTCACAGGAATCTTGCACAACACCACTCCAAAACTGGAGTGCTCTTTGAGGACTTTCTTGTTCTGTTATTTGGGAAGGTTGTCTACTTGTCTTACTTGTCTACTTGCTGTGAGGTGGTCCCCTCCCTCCCCGCAGTCCAGTAGCAAGCACTTAACAATTTAATGTGCATCTTGCCAATCTTATGGTCCTTACAAGTCCTTACTACTAACTAGTCTTGATGTTTGTCCTGTGTCAGTGCTGTGCTAGTGTTGCCTGCCAATAACTTCATTTTTCGTGTCCTTGACTTGAGCAGCTCAAACATGCTGATTACAGTAGATGCGGGGTCTAGGTGAGCAGAACGTGAAATGTTACAGCCCTTTGGGTGTTTGTAATATGTGGTAGCAGCGTTTGTGTTCAAAAGATAGCTGATGTATTTTGCATTGAAGATCTGTTCTCCCTTCTAATCCTAGCGGACAGTCTTGCCTTGGTCAGAAAAAAAACATTCTTAATGTGTATTTTATGTGCCCTCAAAATCAATGCAGGAGGAAAAATGGATTGATTTTAAAATTAATATACCTTTCTTAAGCTGATGATTTTATGTGGTTGTCTAGAATAGCAGGGTGCTTAATCATTATCATTTAGTGGTTCCTCTCTATTCTGGAGTAGTCCTTTTTACTCAAGATGCTGAATTCTGAAACATTTTTTGTGGCATGCATTGGCTTTTTAGGTGCAGTTTAGAAAGAGCACTTTGTTATGCTCCAGAGGTAAAATACGTAGTTCATTCTTTCAGTCGGGCTCCAAGCTTCATGTGCTATCATTTTGATGTGGTCATCATGCTGTTGCTAGATGGCTAAGCAGTATTTCCTTTTGTATGGGCGGTAATGAGTTCCAAATCAATAGACTGCTCTCCATGGCCTTGCTCATAGAGACGTTGTAACTTGGTATAAGACAGCATTAACAATATGACTAATGCTTGCTTTAGTATTCATTTTAGACATTTGTTTATAGCCTTAAATAAGATTTGGTGTGGTACACTTAATTCAGACAGATCAGGATGAAGGTGAAAAGTCAAGAATAAAGTGTTTAGTAGCTTTCTGAAGACTTAAGGGTAAAGCACTAATAGTGGGTTTACCCACTAGAGTGAGGTTTTTTGTTTGTATTTTGTCTTTTAACTGTTCTAGGAAATTGTATCACTAGATAATAGCTGTTGCGGTCAGATATCAGAAGAGCTGGTTTTGCTTGTTCTGACATTTAATAAGACTTTTAAAATGTTTTTTTATTTTATTGTGCTGTGATAAAACGATGCTGGTGGCTGGTAGTCAAAATAGTGTATATATATGAGAAAATTGGGAAAAGGTGAGTGGACTAGAAAAGGGTTCCTAAGATAAACTAAAGCGTGCTAAACTACTATGGAGGTAATGCCTGGCTGTGTGTCAGGAGATGAGATTGTGTGGTGGGAGGGAGAAGAAAGGATGTGAAGTTCTTCCCCAGCCTGAGCTCCCTGTTTCACAGGAAGGCAGGGTCTTTCTGTTCAGGTTAGGCCGTGCAATGATGGATGATTATAAAATGGAAACAGGTGGGAAACTACCAGGAAATGGCAGAATTGTCTGTATACCTGTTACAATCTTAACTGGAAAATGTTGCTTTTCAGCTCAAGAGATCCTGGGGGGCGGGGGGGGGAGGGGGGGAGGAGGAGGAGGAGGGGCAAGAGTAGAATCTCCATAGGAGGAAATAAAGGACTTTTCAGAATTAAATTGCAGTCTCTGGTAGAGGAGAATGCAGTCAGGCAAAGATGAGGCAGTAAGGAGGAAGTACAGGGAAGGGAGCAATAGCTAACTTGAGGCAACATACAGATGAGAGATTTAATAAGCAATGCCATTAAACTAGTGTGGGCCAGCTCATTCTCTCAGATTTAGAGAGTACACATGACATAACAGATTTTAGAGCTATGATCAAATGCAGTGGCAAGAATATTGTTTGACCTTACTCCCTTCTCATTTGTATGTGTCTGTTTGCCAGGTGTTAAATGCCATGTCTTCTAAGTAGCATGAAAGACTATTTGGGCATTACGCATTGGCTAGTATGGTTGACTGGTCAGTTTGGATTCAGACATGCCTGACAAAGTACCTTGTTCCAGAGTTTACCATCTCTTTGCTCAAAGATGCTGATAACCATCAGAAGTTGGAAGAACTTACTTTAAGCCTGTCTTTTCCTTGACATATCCTCCCTGTACCCAAAGGAAAAGAACAGAATTTAAGAATTAATATTCATAGGCTACTGATAATATTTTTTTTTCATATGGTCAACCCTACATTTTTTCCATGTTGTATATAAGTAGCTACTCCAGTGGTGTTGCATCTAATTCAGTTGCTCAAGCCCAAGTGACTGAAGCCTGACTACAAATCTGTGTGTTAGCCTAGGGCCAGCTCCAGCAGACCCACACCACATTAACAGCCCTGATGTTTCTGAAAGCAGCGAGAACAGCACGGAGGGCAGGGAGCTGCTTTGTGTTAACAGCAGCCCCAGAATAATGGGGAGAGAGGAATCAAACCGAGGAAAGCACAGAACATGTGCTAATGCTAATTTTCTCATGGCAGGCCCAGCTACAGAAGGGGTGTGAACCGCTGTCTAACCAGTCTTCTGCTTTGGGAAGGCTAAATTCTTGAGGGTTTTTAAATATACTTTGTTTAGCCAATGACTCTGGCTAAGGAGTTGCTGCTTTAGTTTTTAGAGTTGGACCAGCTATATGGATGATGCTGTCTTTGGTATATGGATTATGTAGTTATGTGGAAAATAATAATAGGTAGTTATAACAGTGTATGTATTATGTGCCTTGTTAAAGTGTTGTATTAGGTTGTGAGACCATGTGATCTTAGAGAAGTCTAGTTCAGTGCTAGGCTCCAGTTTCCACATAGCAGACAAAATTGCATCTTTTTATTGACACAACAAACCATTATTAGTATCTTTTTTTAATCTCTTTCCTATAATTGCACATGCTAATAGATTAATGCCTTTCACTTTTAGGTGCTGGAGATCAGAATTTATTTACTTCCTTATATCCTACACTTTCTCAGCAGCTTCCTAGAGAACCCATGGAATGGAGGAGGTAAATTTAAATTTTATTCTGTGATACTATTTTAGTGTGTGTTTTTTAGACTTGGGAAAGTGTGTATTTGTTGTGCTCTGAGAAGCTCTTACCATAAATTGAGTTGAATATGGCGACTGACTTGAGGAAAGGACAACTTAGATAATCAAGGTAAATGTTGTTCAGGATGATCATTTCCACTCAGCTGTATTGAACTTCACTTAAAGAAAAATTCTAATAATGTTGTGTTTCTCTTTTGGGTTTTGTGGTTTGTGGGTTTGTCTTGGTGTGTGCTTTGATGTGCTTCAGTAGCCATGTTCTGAAAGTGTCATGCATTCCTTGTAATCAGAATATATGTAGAACCTATGTGGAATTAGATGTGCTTTCCTGCAAAACGTTTGGTATGGCACACTGTTTTCTGATTTGGAAAAAAATATAGTGGGAATTTTCTTACTTGGAATTTTTTACTTTTAGAGTTCTTATAGATATAGAAAATCTTTTAATGAAAGCTGAAAAGCTTCTAGCTCCTCTTCTTGCAAAAAGGAGCATCTATCTCATTTTCAAATTTTAGTTAACTTTGTATTACAAACTGTGGTAAGTGTAGTTTGTGAGTTCCCAATACCAGAGTATTTCAGTTTATTCCTCTTCCCCAAAATACATGCTCATTTTTGTATTCTGCTATGTATGTCTTGTCCACTAATTTTAGTTTTTAAACTTTGTAGGTCTTATGGCCGTGCTCCAAAGATGATTCATCTAGAATCTAACTTTGTTCAGTTTAAAGAGGAGCTACTACCCAAAGAGGGGAATAAGGCCCTTTTGACTTTTCCCTTTCTTCATATTTATTGGACAGAATGTTGTGTAAGTATTAGGAAAACATATGAAAAACTGAGTCCTCAGATTGGAAAATGAAATTGTTTTGACTTTCTACTTGTGCACTCTGGTATTTTTTATTTGCTTTTCATGCTTATTCGAACAATTAAGTCTACATGACATAACCATGCATACCCAATATTATTGGAAACAAATCTTTGTCAGCTTGAGTACTTTTTTACCATAAGCAGTATCTCTTTGTCATGTTGCTTGACACTAAGAGGACAGGCTTTAGAATAACCTATTTTCAATACTTTGTCACAAAAAAAAAGAAACCAGGATCTGACAGCACACTTGCTTCATAATACAGAAATGTGGCCAGAGTATTTCAGTTATGATCTACTCACAAGGTTAAATCTTAAGATACATATTTTTTCTTTAGTTCGTCTTCCATGTGTGTTGGGTATTAGTACATGTCAGCAATCTAAACTGGGCAGGATTTGGAATGTCTTAATCCTGTTTATCTACAGTTCACTGCTTTTTGGTTGGCCTCTGTTATGAACAAAGGTGACATCTGATCTGTGACCAATCAAAAGTATCCAGAACAGCCATAAGAGTTGTCTGTATTGATCTGTTTAAAACCAACTCACAAGCCAAAAAAGTGCCAAACACCGCTTCTGTGTGTCTTTGATTTTTATGAAAAAGCTTTTAAACAGATTAAATTTGAGCAGTGCTAGAAGGCACAAATATCACCCTTCTGTTACTATGTGAGAATAAAACAGTTCAGCTTTGTAAGTTCAAACATGTTTTTGTTGTAAAGTTCAAGAACTTAATTTGATTAGGATTAAATTATGTTTAAAAATCTTAATTTCAGTAATCTAAAGAATGATAATATACCAAATACTAACATGTATTTACTGTTAACCAAAATACTAGAAATAAATTAAATTAAAAGACCAAAACCTTACTATACCTCATTTGATTTCTTTCAGTAAGTGAACTTATTGTCACTAACTCTATTTGGTATGTCTTTCTGTTTGTCTTCTGTTGGAACAAAGTTTGCCTTTTGAAATTGTTCAGAATGTCTGTTTGATTCGATGATTCACCACTTCTCATCCCAGGACACGGAAGTGTACAAAACTACAGTCAAGGATGACATCACCAAGTGGCAGAATGTTCTCAAAGCGCACAACTCAGTGGACTGGCTAATTGTGGTAGTTGAGAGTGATGCCAAGAAAAAGAACAAAACAAATATTCTTCCCCGAACCTCTATAGTAGATAAAATAAGAAATGATTTCTGTAACAAACAAAGTGACAGGTAAGCATTCTTTTACTTGCAAACATTTTAACCTTTTGACTAGCGTGCTGATTTAAAAACTCAGCTCCCTATGTAACTGGTTCCTTGCTCATTTAAGGACTTCCCTTGATGTCCAGCATTCAAACTGATGGTACCGTAAGACCTCTGCTTTGAAGAGGACTGACACAAGGAATAAAGGGAAAAGTTCATTTTCAGTTCTTCCTGGATTCATGGTGGCTTTGAAATGTGTTTCAAAAAGCTTTCAAGTATCTCCTCCTGGCTAAGAGAGGTCTAAGGGAAACAGTGTGGTGATAACCAGTTTTTAGAACTTCAAGGTTTTTTGTTTGCTTAGGTGCTTGCAAAAATGTTAACAGAATTATAGGTAGTGGATTTGAGGTGAGAGGGGAATATGAAGCCAAAAGGGCTTATTTTTTTTATCATTGTACTTTCTGCCTTTGACTTAACACGTTTCTGTTGTGAGGTAGTTGACTTAAAGCCAGTTTCTTCAAATGTTTTTATTCTAAGGAAAATAATAACAAATATGCAAAACTCTTTCTGCTTTCATTAAAGTCAACAAAATGCACAAATCTTGGTATCTATTAAAGCTGATTTCAAATTGTCTTCCTTATTCTCAAACATTGCATTGAATCCATCATATATTACATTTTTTTTCTGTTAATCTTAAGAGTTAACTTCAAACAGGAGATTTTCCCCCTAAGAATGAGTGATGGGATAAACATCTGAAGCTGAAAAGAGTAGATGGAAGCACTCATTGTACCTTGGTATGAGGTGACAGTGACTGGCAGGTCAACGTGTTATAACACACTGTACATTGACAGCACTTTCTTTGTACCTAGACAGTGTTTGGTATCTTACAGGATTATTTGGGCAAATAGTTTGAACAGCTCTGATTCAGTTTGCTTTTGGTTTCTAACTGATGGATTGGCTTGATTTAATCATTTTGCCATAGGATAAGATGACTTTTCTAACTAGAAATGGTGTTTTACTTAGATGAGAGATTTTCCTGCCTTTAGAGATATTGGTAGTTTTTTGAATGTTACTAAATTGTGACAGAAAAAGTGAGGAAAGAAAATGCTCTAAAAAGGCTGACTTATTTGTGAATTAATGGGATCTGCTTATTTTCTGAGAAAAGCAGTGGAAGTTTTAGTGCATAGGATGTGTCAGAACAAATTGAGATACTGTAAGAATGTATGATGGAGGATTATTTTAAGTGACTTAGGAAAGGCTGACTGTATGTGATCTAATGGATCTTGATTTGTGTATTGCATAATCCTTGCCAGGAGTAACTATAATTACCATTCTGCTGATTTGTATTGCTAAGCGGACTTTTTTTTTTTCTTGGATAGCTACAGCATTACTTATGTTTAAGTAATTGGAATAATGTATCCATTATTTGCTTCAAAAAAAGTAAACCTTTATAGTACTCATTTTGTGGGAAACACTTAACTCTTCTCATAGACTATATCACAGACATAAACATACTTGGAAAAGATTTTAAAAAGCCACCAAAACTCAACCAAACAAACAAACAAAAAAAACCCCAAACCCACCCCCAGACAAACAAACATAACCCTCAACCGTGGTTTTTACCTCTGATCAGTGTTCAATAAAAACTAAATTTGTTCACTCTGAATCTGTCAGTTGTGCACAGTATTCAACTGCATTTCTATGTAAATTTTGTTTACCTCCTCAAAAATAATTTTTATCAATCTCTTTACAGATGTGTGGTACTTTCTGATCCTTTGAAAGACTCTTCCCGTTCTCAGGAATCTTGGAATGCCTTCCTGACCAAACTCAGGACGTTGCTTCTCATGTCTTTTACCAAAAACTTAGGCAAATTTGAAGACGACATGAGAACTTTGAGAGAGAAAAGGACCGAGCCAGGGTGGAGCTTCTGCGAGTATTTCATGGTCCAGGTAAGAGTCTCGTTTTATTGAAGAAAGTACTTGAGTCCGAGTTTTAATAATGTGGGTGGTTTTTGGTTTTGGTTTTTCTTTTTTTGGGGGTATAAAAGCTGTGTTTTTAGATCTTGTTTGCAGCAGGTTTGTGTTAACATTGTAATACAGTGCTATTACAGAAGCAGAATCTTTTCAAGCTTGTCAAAGTTTTATGAACCTCAAGTGAAGCAAATAAATTGCATCTAGAAAGTAGTTTAGTAGTTGCTCTTGAATTTTGGGTAAATGTCCCATTACAGTGCCTGGGCAAAGACACTCAAACTTGTAATTAATGTGAATGTTGCTATGCTTTCTTTGTTTAGATTATTTTCAGTATGTATGGAGGTGATTTTTTAAAAAGTGTCTGTTTTGAAGTAATCTGCATAGAGAATGCCTTGAGTTCAATTTTTTTTTTTAATATTTCTAAATATGTCTTTGTTTTAGCTGGTACAGAGAAACTCTTGTTTGATACAATTACAGGTCTTGATTCCTTTGGAATTTTCTGGTCCCTGTACAGTGCCACCCTACACGCCAATTCCATCTCATTTTCCTGTCTTCTTTGACTTCATGTGCTACCTCTTGCATATGATATATCTAATTCTCAGACCTTTTCTACTTGCTGCTTTGGCTGTCTTCTCTGTGTACAGTTGAACCTTTATTGATGCTGCAGTTGGTGCCTTCACAGTGTGAATAGAGGGGGAAATATTACTATTATGGGAGATGAGTCTTCAACAATTTTTTTTTTTTAAACTCAAACTTATTAATACACGTATGAACAATATCTTGTAATGAATCAGGATCTGGATACACAACAGAATTTACTGGCATAGCTGTGTGACTTAATCTTCTTTTGCAAACCTCCCTATGTTAGAAAGAAATGGTGCATCTGCTGCAATGGCAGGTTCTCCTGTATGTGTGAATGCTGGAAGGGGATGAACGTTGGAAGAAGTAGTTGCCGGAGCTCTATGGATGGATGGGGGTAGCCTGTAATACCAGATATGACTAACATGGGTAACATGCTCCTTGTATTGCTTGTGTGTCCAAAGGAAGAACTGGCCTTTGTCTTTGAGATGCTGCAGCAATTTGAGGATGCACTAGTGCAGTATGATGAACTGGATGCCTTGTTTTCCCAATATGTTGTCAACTTTGGGGCTGGTGGTAAGTGTCTTAAAATGTTAAAATAAATGTTAAGTGTCTTAATTTCAGAACAACCCAGTGCTTTCGGGTACCATGTGTGTACGTGCAAGAAAAGATGGTACATTGCAGTGAAAATGCGCTAGGCAGTTTGTGCTCTTGTTTTATGCCGTATGCAGTGTACATCAGTTATAGTCTATTAAAAAGTTTTGGTTTTCATCTCTGATGCTTAGCAAGTTTTAATGAAAAACCTGTGTTTTGCTCTTACTCAGTGATGGTTACAAACAGAGCCCTGAAACGCTGTAATTACGTAAGTATCGATCTGGCTGAGATACAGTTGCTGTTTCCACAGCTCACTGCTAAGTTATTCACTAAAGAGCTTCCTGGAGAAATGCATTCATTCTCAAACTACGTGAGACATTTGGTAATCACTACAAAACGGAATAGAAATATGCGCTTAATCTGCACTACAGAAGATTTAACTTTCTCTTCAAGAAAAATTACTGTGCAAGAAGTATCAAATAAATTTTAAACTGGTTTAATAAGCTCAAGGATATGTAGTTATATAACAGCTTTAATCAGGTATGCGTTATGAATCTGGTAAAAATATAGTGCAGGAGTAATTGCAGTGAAATACATTTGTCCTGACTAAACCTGATGCTATACCTGAAAGTGGGGGCACATCTATCCATAATGGCTGAATAAGAAATAGCGAAATAGATAAAGCTTGCTTGTTTTGAACTTCAGGTAGGCTTAATTGCCAAGAAATACATTACAGACTGATTGTCACTATACCAATAACAGTTATGCAATTAAGGCAAAATGCCTATGGGGTTTGAATGTTCTGAAATTGTTACCTACTTAGCTGTGGAAGTTCTGCTGTTTATTTGTTTTGTTTTTGAAGTTAAGACATTGAGTCATTTATCCATATGATAAACTTCAGAAAGAATAAGCCAGCTCACAGTCTCTGGAGGGAGGAAGAGGAGGCTTTGATAGCAGGCAGTGGTTGATTCTTGGATATTAACTTTATTTACTTAGATGGTGCAAACTGGCTGACATTTTTTTGCCAGCCAGTGAGGAGCTGGAATGGATTAATTCTCCGAAAACCAATTGACATGGAGAAGAGAGAGCTAATTCAGAATCAAGAAGCTACTTTACTGGACTTGCGTAGTTACCTATTTTCTCGCCAGTGCACGTTATTAATCTTCCTGCAGAGGCCATGGGAGGTTTCCCAGCGAGCATTGGAGCTTCTTCACAACTGTGTCCAAGAACTCAAGCTATTAGAAGTGAGTCAGTGTAATATATTCCATTACGTGAATGATTTTATCCAATGATGATCTAACAAGACTTTTGAAGCTAGATGTCGGTGACCAAAATACAGTAAGCATTGGCTGTGAGTTATCAAAATGTTGGTGTAATAACAGATTGTTACAGTGCTACAATTGAATGTTTCATCATGAGGATGTCTTTGGAAAGAAATTTGGAGACATCACATCTGAAAACCAAACCTGTATTTAGTTAAAGTATTCTAGTCTTCACCTGGAAAGTTAACTACTTAAGCTGGTAGGTTATTTGTCTGCTTCTTTCCTGGATTTGTTACCAGTCTCTTAAACTGTAGTTCCCCTCATTTAAATCTATAACAGCATTGTATTGAAGAAAATAAGGCAGAGTGGTGAATATGCTGATATGCAGGCCAGTAGTGTGTAACAAAAAGCAGTTTTGAACTAGAAACAGCATCTAGAGTAGGGCTTCCTACTGCCATGCAAGTTGGATGCTGCTTTGATTGCCTTTTGTGGTTCTTCCTTTGTGATTCCTTTTGGTGCCCAGTAATGTTCTGTGTTACGCACGTGCCTGGCTATCTCATCCAGTGATGGAGACAAGTGACAGCACTCAAAGCTTTTTGTCATGTTGCATGCCTCCGTGCTTTACTCCTCCTCCCTCCATATTTTAGTTTCTGCTTGTGTTTTTAATTCTCTAAGGATGCTTTATCAGGGATGTCATACACTGATTGTTCTCCATGTATGACCACAGACGTCTGTGAGTTCAAATACATCTTTAAGAACAGCGTAGTGTGCATGGGAATATTTCTGGATTTCACCTTGTGACTCATCCATGACCTCAATCCTGTGGGTGTCTGGTTCTCTGTTAGTTTTATCTGTGCTATTACAACAGGAGCTGCTAACTTTTGCCTGTCTGACATTGTGGTGGTGAGTTCCATAAGTTCCATCTGTTCATCTGCATTTAAAAAGAGAAAATCTGCTTCCGATGCATTGCTGACACCTTCCTGTATTCTAAAACTAACATGTAATTCCCATAGATAGTATGTTTTGTATGTGTGTTTTGTGGTTGTTCTTTCCTTTCCAAAAGAAATACATGCAGCCTTATAAGTCTTTGAAGGTACTTCCTGCAGTTCCCCTTTTGCTCCACCCCAAGTCTGTCCTGTGCCTCCAGTGTTTGGGGCTCTTCTCTGCACTCCCTTATTTCTGCTGTTTCTGTCATGATGTAGTGATCCAAACTGAATGCAGGTGTTCAGGCTGTGACACAGTGACACTTATTTGTGTATACCATGTAGTTATCCCTGTTGTGATCACTTTTCTTAGTACAGGCAAACCTCTTAAAGTGGCTTGACACCACTGAACACATAGCGGAAATCTGAACTACTCTGTTCTTGTGATCTTTTTCTTCCTGATAATTCTTTCAGAATTCAGTTCTCTATTTTTTTTTTTTTCAAACACATTGTCCTTGCATGTTGAGCTTTCCTATCACATTAGTCAATTACCTAGTTTATTATGGGTTTCAAGACTTTCATAGTCTTTCTAAAAGGAATATTTTTGCATTGTTTATGAACAGGATTTTGAGACACCATTATTGTGATTATATTCCATATCTTCAGTTATTCTCATCTTTATCTTGGTTCTTGAAATATTCTAGTATCAAACTCTCCTGTCTTCTCTATCGTGTCCTGATTAATAATCCCTTCTTGGTATTTTTTTTTTTCTGTGTGTGTTTTTTTTTTTGTTTATTTGACTGTTTTTTATCTCTATTCTTTAGTTAGTTGTCCATGACAGATGTCTTACCCTTTGATTAAAAAACTTGTTGTTGTAAAGGAAACTTAGACTAATTTTTTTTTTTTCCAAGTATTTTAATCTACTTCTAATATACTTCTAATTTCAGTCTCGGTTAGATCTGATGTCTCCTTAGGAAAGTAGGTGTATTTAGAGAAGTTTTTCCTGACTCTGCTTTCCTTAGGCTTAGTGTCCAAATTTTTGGAATTTTTCCAAGTACTAGTACCTGTTACTCCTCTTTTCCTTCTCTCATCTTGGTGAATGTATCAAATCTAGTTAATATAGTCACTGTTTAGTTGCTTAGCTGTCCTTGTTTCATGAACTAATGTTTATGAAGTATTCAGGAGGTAGTGAGAATTGGCCTGGGTTTTGTGTATTCGCAGAGTAAGCTCTTTCAAGAGGCTCTGCTACATTGTATCAAGAAAAGTATTTTGCTGAAGTATTTTCTCATCTGACTGATGTTTATTTCCCGGTTAATTTTATCTGTTCATCTTCAGGTCTCTGTTCCTCCTGGAGCTTTGGATTGTTGGGTATTTTTGAGTTGTTTGGAAGTCTTACAAAGAATAGAAGGCTGCTGTGATAGGGCTCAAATAGATGCAAATGTTTCCCACACGGTTGGCTTATGGAGCTATGCCACTGAGAAGGTGAGCAAATTATGTGTTGCAGTTGTGGTATTACAATTTTGAAGTAGACCATTTGTTTCTGTGGAACAGATTTCATGCTTTTTCATGTGAAATTTAATATGGGTTTCTGTGTCTTGTCTTGAGTCTGGTCTAGATGAGACATCTAGGTCATCCCGAGGCAAATAAGTAATAAAATTATGTAAAAAATTATGATTTAATTGATCTTGCCTACAAACCCTTTTGCAGCCCTGAAAATATTGATTTTTAAACAGTAGTGAGTAATTCACAGGTAGGGCTCAATAGCAACAGGTCTGTTGGATGAAAATAGGAAACACAGCTTAATGATTTTGGTCTTGCCCGGAATTTAAGGAAAACAAGTGAGTGTATGGATTACAAACAGTAAAACCTCATTGCTCATTTAAGAAAATAATCCCCTCAAAAATCCAAAACCCAAACAGCATAAGAAAATAAGTAAACAAGAAACAAAACAAACAAACAAACAAAAGAAGCTAATTAACCAAATTACTCTTCTTAGGAACTGATGGGGAAATAATGAGTTATATGCTAGGCTGTAATTAAGTGTGTGCATTTTTTACTCATACAACCATTCTGTGATCTTACAAAAGACATCACTTAAGTCCTCCTCACTTACCAAACAGATGATGATTTGACCCTTTTAATACAGAAGTGTTTCATATTTTATTAAGCAGAAACAAAGAAAAGACAGCATTATACAAAACCTTTGAAAAGTTTGGCCTTCTTTCTGATATGCCACATTATTTCAGGCTCTGGAATGGGCTGCCCAGGGAGGTGTTCGAGTCCTCATCCCTGGAGGTATTTAAAAGAAGGATAGATGGGGTGCTTAGGGACTTGGTTTAGTGGTGGGATGGCAGTGTTAGGTTAAAGGTTGGACTCGATCTCAAAGGTCTTTTCCAACCAAAGTGATTCTATGATTCTATAATTTGCAATTTTTCGGTTACTACCCCTTACCATACAGTAAAAGTTGTAAAGTGGCCATTTTGGTTTGGTTAAGCTCCTTCCCTAATTATGGGAGTGCCTTTTCAAGTTCTGCTTATTCGGTTTCTGTGAAAGAGTTGGTGTTCAAGGTTGCTAAAGATGACAAACTACTGAAATAGCACACTGTGATCTTTGTGGATGTTTTTGAAGACCAATGTAAACTCATCCTCTAGTTTACATAACCTGTAGAATACTTTGTATTTATTTTAATCATAGTTTGTTCATATTTCAGTGGACCTAGGGAATCCTCTAACTGACCCTAGGAGATCCTTGTCTTATTGCAAAAGCATAGAAAGACAATTTCACCTTGAAGAGTTACTGGTTTTTTTAAAAAAAAAAAAAATAATAAAAAGGGTGAGGGGGAGAGCAGAATAAAGTAAACAAAGAGTTGTTTAAAGTGGTGATGTGTGCGTCAGATTCTTCCCATGCTCCTTATGTGTTTCTGTGAAAGGTGTGTACCTGAGTTGGAAATGTTCCTCCTGTTCATAGCTCTTCTAACACAAAGGGTAAAGGGAAAAATTGTAGAGCAGTAAAGTGGAACAGACTGAAGGAAAGAAATTCAGCAACTAGTAACAAAATTATGTGGAATTTAAAATAAAAAAAAAGTTAATGGCCATCCCCATTTTATGTGGTGTAGAGTAATATGACAAGCTGAGACCTTTTTTCTTTTGCAGGCTTACCTTGGTAGTTGATTTTTTTCTAAATGAATTAACCAAATTACCAACAGAACTGAGCTTCTTTAAGACAGTATCCTCTGCTGACTTCTGGGTATCAAGCATACCAGCTGCTGTCTGGAAGGGGTTTTATGGTAGTTGTGTGGCACTGTTTTAACACCGTTAGCTATGCTAATCATCTTTTTCAAGAAGGTTTTCAACTGAATACAATACTCTGGCTTGTTTAATCAGTGTACTGGAGACTGCCTACATTTCTTGAGTATACAGTTTTCAAAAATACAGACACAGTTATTAGAAATTATCTTTGGCAATAACTGTCAAACATCTCAAGCTTTGTCCATGTTTATATGGAAAAACAGAAGGATTTATTCTGACTAGGTATTAAGCATGTAGGGGCGTGTCTGTATATGCATGTGTTCCAATGTTATTTGAGTCAGTAACTTGTATGCAGTATAATTCTTCATAAGATTAATTTCTACTGTGAGAGTAACAGTTACTTTTGAAAAGTTATTTACTTTCTTCCCATGAAGCAACTTTAATACAGACCTTATACGCAATATAATATGACAGCAGTGGAAATGTATTGTAGGAATGATGTAACAGAATAAAAGGAGTTTTATATTGATTTTGTAGCCTATTGAAAACAAGCATCTGGTTTCTATTATAGTTAAAATCTCTGGGTTATCTGTGTGGACTTGTGTCGGAGAAGGGACCCAATTCAGAAGACCTAAACAGGACTGTTGATCTGTTAGCAGGGTTGGGAGCAGAACGCCCTGAAACAGGTATTACCAGGAATGTACTCATTCTTTCTAATAACTGACATTGTCTTAAATACACAGCATATAAAATACATCAATAATAATAATTTCCAAGTATCCCTATGTATATATAAACATTGATAGAACTGTTATCTCTTACGAGTTCTTCTAACATGTCTAATACTTTAAACCACCAATGCATCTCCTACCATTGCAAGTATAAGTTTTTCCATTAATGCTCCAATTATCAGCAGTTAGGTAAATAGTCTTGAACAGTACTGGTTTTGAATAAAGTTTTTAATTTCTTTCAGACAAGTATTAAAAATGAAATTATTTGAAAAAGAAAAGGAGCATCCTTGGTCTGATGCAAATAGGTAACCTGCAAAGAGATAATTCGCAAAGATATTTCTGAAGGGAAGAAGCTTTCAGATGTTAAATATGCTAGGACAATCAGTATATTTGAAGCATCAGCTGACGGGCTGATGCTTCACTTGTTCTTGTGGGTATGATGATGTATTACTCTTAATTCCATACTATGGTGCCTGTTGTATTTATTTTAAATGAGGATTTTTTTCTTCTAGAAATATTGACACATATTTGGTCTGCCAAAGACTTCTAAATTGAGCAAGCTACTTCAGAAAAAAATCTTGATCTTGCTAACAATTTTCCTTTGAAGTACATTGTTTAAAGCAGTCAAGTATCTTTAAATTACAATATATTTCTGTCATGCTGATTTATAAATCCAGCAGTGGGGAGTTGTGAGAATATTACTTTTGGCATAATATGGTGTTAAAGTACAATTGTGTGTGTTTCTAGGTTGAATAAATGTTATGAAATACCATGTGGAGAAGTTAGTACAATTACTGTACCGCTGCTTGCCTTTACCCTGCTACCCTGAACATCATTCACGCATGCATGCACACAGAGTTGTGAAACAGCCTTTCTTGATCTTATTTTACAGCCTGGGGAAGAAACTCATGATCTGTCTCTAAGCGTTATTGATGTTTCCACATAAAATTAATTTTAAGTTTTCTCTCTAGTTTCTACTGAGGGGAAAAAAGGTGTGTGTGTGTGTGTGTTATTAAAATAGGAATGTAACTGTAAGTGACACCTCTTGTTTTGCTTTTTTCTAAAGCAAATGCATCGCAGAGCCCTTATAAGAAACTTAAAGAGGCCTTATCATCCGTAGAAGCTTTTGAAAAACACTACTTAGTAAGTATGAGTTCTGGTTATTTGTATTTGTCCTGCGTGTTTACATTACAGATTGAATAGGGCCAAAATTTTCAGACCTAAGAAGATAACATTGATAATGTGAATCTGTATTTCTGTATTTTGGTGTTGAAAGTTATTGCTTACACACTAAACACAACAAGGCTGATTTATTTTACAACTGGAACCCTGTATGGGCACAGAGTTTCAAATATTTGGATTAACTTTAATATTATGCAGTTATGAGTTGGAGGTTATTATTTGTAAATATGTATACTTAGTTACTAAAAAAGCCAATGTTATGGCTATCATATTCTGCTATCACAAATTCAGAATGAATCGAATCTTCCCCAGAAGAATATTGATGTGTGAATTCAGCTTCCTTTTGAATGGTTTAGACTTGCATCTTGCAATGGGTGTTACATGGTTTAAGTTATACTCTTAAACTTTTTATATAAACTGTGGGACATCTGTGGATCATAGGGTTGGAGCTGGCATAGATTGAAACATTAGAATTCACATTGTGCTTTAATATGCATGTTTATTTTATGACACCTCCCTTATTGAGGAGGCATTGTAATAATCTTCTGTGTTTTTTAATAAAAATATTAAATGTTGTTAAATAAAGCAAAAAAAACCCTGACTGTAACAAGAGTGTGTTTGTCTTTGGGGGTTTTGGTTTGGGATTTTTTTTCCCCTTAAGTAGTTTTCCTCTGAAATGTCTTACATTTGCAGTACTGCTGTTTAAAGTTTTCTTGGGAAAAGTTGGAGGAAAACTGAGCAATATTTGTTCTTTTTTTAATCTGAAAACGAGGCGGTACTTATTTTTACAAAGTTTTATTGAAAGAAAAAGTCTCAAATTTCATCTGAAGAGACTGTGAGACTGTCAAATTTTCTACAAGCATGTTGGCTTGTACCTTAAACTTGGGGGAACATAGCTTTTCATTTGTATGTGTAGCTGCTAAACCCCTCTGGTTATACTGATCTGTTAAGGAGTGACCACTTAATTTATTGTGGCATATTGTTGTGACTTCTTAAATAAAGAAGTGATTTTTTTCTAGGCTCCCTGTAAGAAACATCAAAAATGGCCTAAGAAAGGCTTTGGGAGGCCATTTTGTGTCATTTTCCTGCCCCATAGGAATGGATGCTTTCTGACAGATACTCTGCAAAATACGTAGGCACTCTGTTTTGAAGGGCAGAGTAGTTCTTAATAGACTAAGTGAAGGAGAATGAGCTTCTGTGGTAGGTTGCTGATAGTCAGAAGAGGCTGCAGGTTTGTAATACGATGTGAAATCTTTTTATGTATCTGGCCAGAGATTATTACATACTTGAGAAAAAAGCTTGGTGGTAGTATACAGTATGTGTTGTAACTGGTAATTTTGTGAGAAAGATTTGTCACTGTTATTACAAGCTTACGGCAAGGTGAGGAAGGTGACATGTAGACAGTGTGGGTGAATTGGGAATTAAGCTTAAAAATGTCTAAGAAACTTCAATTTGGGATTGCATAGCTTCAAGCAAAATTCCTGTAAGGCACTCTTGCAAAAATACTTATTCTGATTGCAACAGCGTTTTGCGTTTAATGCTATGTTTACATACTGGAAATTTTCATATACTTAATGGTACTATGTGCAGCTTTAGTGGAAGAATCACATACCACATTCTGTATGTAGTTGATTTGGTTTTGAAGTATTAGTTGTAAGTCTCTGGGGCAAGCTCTAGTACTGTTCTAAATACGTTATGCTGTGGTGTATCCTGGAATGATGCACTACACAGTCCCTCAATGATAATCTAATGGCATACAGTCACTGAGAAATGGGTGCTTCAAGAAAAGACAGGAGGATTCGAGTGTAAAGTAGTGCTTGAAACTGCACCTCATCTACTGTTTTTGTGGTTTTGTGTTGCCTTATCTAATTTTTAATAGACTTTTTTTCTGCTGCTACTTATAATGCAGATATGGGGTAATTGCCAGCTGTAGAAAAAGTAAAGATTGACCTGTTACAAACTGTTCTGTATTGTGTGCTGGGGGCAAGGGGGAATCTGAAAAGTGACTCATTCTGGTCATTTTGTTGTAGTAACTTAGTTAACTGGCTATGAGTTTGTGTGAAATACCATATAGCTACTAAAGTCTATAAAGCTTATAATAGTTTCTTTTCTTTTAAACAGGATCTGTCCCACGCCACCATTGAAATGTACACGAATATTGGGAGAATTCGCTCCGCTAAGCTTGTGGGAAAGGACTTGGCAGAGTTTTATATGTAAATGAATGTTTAAAATGTCTTAAATGCATTAGATTTTAAAAGTTTGAGTACAATCCTTGAAGAAAATACACTGTATTTAAAAAGGAATTTTAAAAAGTATTTTTTAAAATGTAAACATACCCTAAGTTTCAGGCTGTATTTCAGGAAAAAAAAAAAAGCACATCATCAATCTCTTTATATCAAACCCTAATTCTCACCTTATGATTTAGTGCTTTTGCCTTTAACTGTCATATGTTCTTTAGCTTGATCCTTTCTTCTCCTAGGGAGAAAAGGGCAGTAGGGCAGGTGGAGGAAAGAGATAACTTTGCGTTTACTATAGCCTGCTTTGTAACATGGCTTATGACTTGTTTCAAAGTTTATAGTTATCTTAACTACATTTGTGTATATATATATACACCTAAGAAAAGCCAGAGAACATGTTTTTTGGAGAGTAATCAGTTTCATATTTGAGGTGTTGATTGCAAGATGTTTGTTTCCCCCACTGTGAAACTTAGTGATTTTATTCCTAATTTCCAAATAATATTTTTTGTGTTTATCTCTGATGTTAAATTCCACTGAAGGAACCTCCTGCACTGGTTTTCTGTTTCTTTTTATTTTTCTCATTTAGAAGAATTTGGGAGTCCTAAGTGGGTTTTTTGGGAAAAGATGTTTGGGCGTGCTTTTCACCTGTGTTCACTAAAGCAGTCTGATCTAGCCACAACAGATTCTCCTAAATTAACTTAAATTTTCACCTGAGGGAATAAAGTTAGGTTTGAAGACAACCATGGAACTGCTGTGTAGTGATAAAATGATATTTTCATTGAAGCATTTTCCTGCTTTAAAATTGTTCAGTAAGCATATTTTTAGTCAACTGTCAGAAGCTTGGGATGGCTTTTGTCACATTTGTGGGAGGTAGCTTCACCTCACTTGCTCTGACTTGGGATAGAGCTGTGTATGAAGCCTTTCACTGACATGGTATATTTGCCCTAATTGCAGTTCCGCTTGCTTAAGTGAATCGCATAAAGGTAGGCCAATATGTTGATCTGTAGCCAGCAAAATAAAGAGCATAATGGTTCACTGCATCTTGTTCTGCATTCATATGCAATGTTCCTCCCCCATCACCGCTTTTTGAGAAGGCATAGAGAGTTTTCATGGTTGCTGAGGTTCTTATATCACTTTGCACTCATTTCTTTATTTTTAAAGGAGGAAGAAAGGTGCACAGAAGGCAGAAGTCTATCTACAAGGAGCACTGAAAACTTACCTTGCTGAGGGCTGGGCACTGCTTGTCACACACACAAGGAAACAGTTAGCTGAATGTCAGAAACACCTTGGGCAAATAGAAAAGTATCCTCTAAAAGGTGGAGCCAGAAAAATCGAGACTGAACAAAATTATACTTCTGATTATTTTTCTGATATCTCTCTAACTCTTATTTAACAGTAGAGACTGCCAAACATCAGACAGCTGAGTTATTCCTTGTTTCTGTTGTTGCTGTTCATTTGGGGAGGATCAGGTTATTTTTATTTTTTTTTTTTTTTTTTTAACATCTGGTTCACTTAAAACCTTTTGCATATGGCTTGTTGGTCTTAAGTCTAGGCTCTAGAGTGGTGAAACATGGGTAGTGTGAAGTTTGTTATTAGTACAGCAGATACCATAGAGGTTTTTTATGATTCTGTTTGTACTTCCATTGTTATGGAAGTTTTTACATGGTACTGGGTTTTTTTTTTTTTATTTGATAAATATGGCATTATATAGTGTCTTCCTATATTAAGAAGCTTAATTTCTGGGCTTACTTCTGTAACTGCTACCGCCTTTTCCTGCATCTGAACTGGCAAAGGCTCTTCTGGTATTTGTAATGGTGGCTTTCTCCAAAAGTTATAACAGAGGTTTAGAAGACTAAAATCTTTCGGGTTTGGTGTGGTGTTTTAATATTTTTTGCTATCATTAATTTTTATTTCTGGCTTTGATCTCTGCTTCAGAAGGGCAGTGGGAGTTGTTTACTTTTAAATCTTCAATGTGTGAATGAAATCTTCTCTGTAAATGCCACATAAATGCTAAGTAATACTTTGAGAGAATTATTTGGCCCAATCCTAATGTTTGACAGGCTTCAAATCCTTCACCTTGATACTGCCTGCATTATTTTCACACGCCAACTCTATCTGCTACAGCTGTATTTGTTTAAATACTAAATCTGTCTGCATTGCTGTACTATTGCTACTTTCAAGACGGGGGGGGGGGAAGGTCTACTGACTGGCCTTGGGTGTTTTGTTGTATGCTTTTTGACATTAGAAACAGCACAATTTGGATTCTGCTTTCATTTTAGCTTCATATGCTGTTGCATAAATTTGGCAGCTAAATTAAGTAACTTGGTTCTAGTCTGAACTGTTGTGCTGCGTGCAGGATATTATGTACTATAGCAAAATGGCAAATTTTCGTTATTTTTTTGTGTTTTGGGGGAAGGGTACTGCTTTCATTGGTGCCATAGTTATAAATGGAATTTCTCTAGGTGTTCCAGATTGGGGTGATTAGCTGAACAGAGTACTTTTGGCAGATCAGTTCTTGTGGAAATTGCAAGGAAAGACAGCTTTTTCTGAATGGTCCTTCTGGCTTTTTTTTTTATAGTTGTTGGGGGTTTTTTTGTTTTGCTTTTTTTTTTCTTTGCCTAAGAAGCTCGTATTTTAGTCTTGAAGTTACAGTACTAGGAATGTTATTGTAGCTGAAAATCAGTTGAGCTAAATTCAAATTTGTAGTGTATTTTGTGTTTTGTTCTTTTTTGTTTGGTTTTTTTTTTTTTTTTTAGAACTTAGACTTAGGCATTGTAAATGTTTGCCACCTTTTAAAATTCTTATGTCGCATTTAAACACTCTTAGATTGTTCTGCTTCAGTGCAAATGCTCTTAAAGATTCTGAGACAGTAATATTGCAGTCTTAGCTAACTACTTAAATTAGCATTTGTATCCCCAGCACTCAAAAGTATAAAGAAGTCTTATGACCTTGTTAAGGTAAGAGATGCTGCAACAGCTGGCAGATTCTCAGCCAAGTAAATTGGAATATAATCAAATACTCAAGTTTACTTGGTTTGAAATGTTGGGCAGTGTAATGCAACACAGTGGGTCTTTAACTTGCATGCTGCGTTTATCTGCTGTCAAATAATGAATTTTCTATGCTCAGTTATCTTTTCAGATGGGGGAAGACTGCGCAGGTTAATAATGGATGATATTTTAGTAGGTCTGCAAAAAGTAGAGATTATTCCATATTCTCAGATGATAGTAAATCTTCCATTGTTTCTGTTCTAATAGAAGACTTGACCTGTTCTTGTTTCCAGTCAAATTTCTGAACGTTGTAGGTTTCTACCTCATGTTTCCTTAACTTTGTTAGTTATCTTCAAACAAGCAGCCTTTTAGCTGGTGATAATCACTTAAGAGAAGATGAACGCAAAAGCTTTTGCCAAGAAATACTGAATTTTGCTAATCAGCAAGCAGAGAACCAAGGTAAGTCTGGTTCTTAAATACGTAAAACTTAAGTTGCTGTAATCTGATCTTTTCCCGAAAGTAGATTGGAAGGCTTTTTCTGATTGTTTTCATTACCTTGTGTATAACTTCTGAACCAACCCAGTTCTTTTCTTGTCATCTCCAGCACATTTGTAAGACTTCTGCAATAATTAAGAATAGTCAAAGATAAAAGGGTAATTAATGTTTTCATGCTGAATACCAGAAAGTCTGTCTTTGTTTTCCTTCACTTACCTGTTTCTCTGCTTTGATAGCTCATAATTTATCTTGTGTTGGGTTTTTTTCAATTCCTGACTTGACTTTGTATCTCCATTGCTGGCATGCAGATAGCAGCTGTGTGATGTTAACTTATTTGGTTTTGATGTTAGATCTGTTCCCATCCACTTGCAGCTTATTATTTTGACCATCATCCCTCTTCTATTTATTCTTCTTGCTGCTTCAGTAATACCTTGCCCTCAGATATTAATCATAATGCAAAATCATATGGAATACTTCCTGTAGATCTGAAGACTGTTCATTTTTTATGCAGAAGTTTTTCTTGATGAATGGATGTACCATAAGTAATATGTTATTTTAGACTTGCTTCTTAATTAAGTTTTGATACTCCCTCAGTGTTTGTTGGGCTTTGGAATCTAGGAAAGAGAGTGAAAACACCATGTATGGTAAAGCTGATGGCTAAAGGGCACCAGTTTGATTATTAGTTTCTTAAACTTGTACTTGCTCTTAATTTATGTGCTCTGGGAATTTTGTCACTTTATGTTACTGTGTTAATCTAGAACGCTTTATGTAGTAGTGAAATGTTAAACTTCTGCTTAGATACTGTCACTTAGTTTAGTTGTCTTTAATAAACCGAGTAGTAAAATTGTAGTAGATGTAACTGTCAGAAAACAAAACTGCGTATTTAAGTCTCATTTCTGTGCAAGACAAAGCTAAAATATGGAAGTAATGATTTGTTGTGAAAGGATTCCTTGTGAAAAGTTGTTGATCTGTTTAATTCTAGGGATTAAATTTTTAAGAGAAAAGATTTGCTGATCTCCAGTAGCACTGGAAAAGAATAAAATCCCTGTTTTTATCTTTCCAGGTCAAAAGGTTATATTGCCTATGCACTCCTTTGCACAGTTGAAAACTCTGCATTTTGATCCTGCAAATGCTGTTGTCCACGTGGGTGGAAGGTTGTCTATTGAGTTGGCTTTGCTGAGCCAAATGCCCATCCCTGTCCAAGTGGATCAGATTGCAATCCATGTTCACTTCAGCGTTGAAAAAAACAGTTACAGAAAAACAGCTGAGTGGCTCACTAAGCACAAAACTTCCAATGGTGTTATCAGCTTTCCAAATGAAGTTGCAGGCTTTCCTTTGTCAAGAAACAACTTGCCAGCACTGGAGCTGTATGAAATGTATGAACGGAGTCCCTCAGATAACTCTTTGAACAAGCAAGAGAGCAGCAGTTCACTGGATATGCCCTCAGGAGTGACTTTAGAAGATGGGGCTCACGTGTTGAAGTGCAACAACTTAATACTGGAACCAGGGGTCAATAAAATAACATTCAATACTCAGGTATGTTTTTATAGTTGAGTGAATGTAGCACTCGTGAAAGAAGAACTAAAAGCACTGGCTGAGGAAGAGCATAGTGCTGGCAAGTGGTACCTGTCTTGCTTCCTGTTACAGCTTGGGTGATGCCATTCCCTTGGTGGCTTTCTTTTCATTGGTCTACACCTTAATTTCCCTTGAAAGAAGGCTATTGTGTTTGTGCCAAAATATACAGGTGACTCTCCTATTTGCAATCATTTGAGTTAGCCTTCCAAAACTTAAACATCTTGATTATTGCTGTCGAAAATTAAACCGATAAATTCTTATACAAGATAATGCACTGCTCATGAAGTCTGCCTTCGCTGTTGAGCTCACTGAGAATAATGTTTAAAAAATTTGATGGGAATGCATTTTCTAACCCTTAGTAAAAGTGACTGTGTGGTTAAATTTGCTTGATAGCCTGTTGTTCACTGTGGAGGGTGATAGACTATTTTTTCAACTAGTGGATGTAGTAAACCTACCTGCAAGAAGTATGAAAAAGTTAAGCTCAGCTTCAAATATTTGAATTTAGAAGATGTCAGAATTAGAATTGCCCCCGTTATTCATCTTAATCACATAAAGAATGAGAAGACAAGAACATAAGGATTCTCTGCTATGGGAAGACTAAATCTGCATGAGCAGACACCTGTGAAAATAGTGTCACTATCTAAATGCCACCCTCAGAAAATGGATTACAGTCCTGTTTCTGCCGTATAGTGTTGTGTATGAAACTCCTCAATTCCCAACTTGCACATATACTCCAAATCATCTTAATACTTGGAGTAACCCTTCTTTTTTTCCCCCCTCCCATTCTTCCTCCAGCAAGCTAAGTACTCCCAGTAATTGCTGAAATATTTAAGGGCAGTAGTGCTTATCACTTCTGTTCACATTGAGTTACTACTGGATGCATAGCAACTGGAAATTGGCAGGCCTTTAGTAGCCATCCTCTTGGGCGGGGGTTGTGTTTTTGTGGTTTTGTGTAACTGCCACTCATTCCGTGGCCTTGTACTTTGCTGATCTGTGGCTTGTTTGCTTGTTTTAATGAAATGGGGAAAAGCATTTACCTGCTGACTTTAGTCCTAGCAAGTGAAGTGCCAAACATTTTCAAAAGCAAGACTTCACCATCTGTTTGGCATTCCAGGAGTAGGAGCTTCTGGCCTCAATTATCATGGTATTCTGTTCTTCGGGTTTCTTTAAGCACTTTCTATCTCCCTCCCCACCTCTGTAACCCTTCATAGGGAAGTATTCAGTAGAGTTCAGTGCTACAGTAATGAATGTCAGAGTAGGGAAAATTTGAGTGAGTGAACTCTGAGAAATTCAATGCAGCATCTGAATGATTAACAGGAGATGG
Organism: Egretta garzetta; assembly: GCF_000687185.1. Taxonomy (NCBI): domain Eukaryota; kingdom Metazoa; phylum Chordata; class Aves; order Pelecaniformes; family Ardeidae; genus Egretta; species Egretta garzetta. The sequence goes on from NW_009260028.1 coordinate 13,305,402, forward strand.
GGCAGCACAATGAGGAATACAACAGGTCTTTCACAGCTGCTTTGTTTTCTGAGCATTATCCAGCCTGTCTGTTGGAAAGGATAGGGATGGTATGAAGAGACAGTGTTCTGCAGTCACATACGGTATATATGCCTGCTAGCTTTGCTATTTTCTAATTGATTTAAATTAGCTTTGGTCCCTCTTTGGTCCCTTTTTTTAAACTAATTTTGAAATAAGAATCTATGTATCTGCTTTTCATGACTAAAAACTGGTAGGTAGGCAGAGCTAGACAGGAGGTTTCTTTAGCGTTGTTAGCATATTTTAGGTGTCATGTCTTGTCATAGAACTTTGTTTAGAGTGAAGCTTTCTATAGGCTTACATACTCCACCTTCCTATTCCTCCAGCGCTGGGGCAGAAAGCACTAGAGATGTGCTTGGTGCATGTGCACACGCACATTGTGGAACCTGTGTGGATAGCAGGTATCTCAAGATGGAAGTTGAGTTCAAGTCCCTGATGATACAACGTGAAATGGCAATAATATAATTTGAACTACCTACTGACCTAATTCAGGTTTCTTATTCTTTCAAAGGACTGGAACAAGTTACTGGGATTTGGAAATGTCAGAGGTGCAAATGTAGTTTTCTGGAAAAGAAATTAACGTGTATGTAGAACTGGACTTCAGGTGAAGGAGCCTTACTAGAAGAAAGCTGTTAGAGATGGTTCTGAGCTGGCATTTTGGCTTAGTGGGATCAGGAAGCAATCTGAAACCGTGGAAGAAGAGATATGGCTAAAAAGCTAGATATAGGTCTGCTTTAAATTTGCCTTGTTCTGCATGTTTCTGGTGGCTATTGGAGGATGAACAGCTTTACGCTTATAACTTTCGTATTTTCCCAACCTTGCTTTCTTGAAACAACTTTGCATGGGAAGACTACTTCTCTTTTTATAAAGTGGTTCAAAGCATGACTTATCTGTCCTTAGAGGGAAAATCTGAATATAATTTGACAGTGTATCACTAGATAACATGATGAAAGCTTCTCTAGAGTTGAGCAGCAGTGTTTACAAAATATTTACCAAAAATCTGTTATTATTGTAGTAGTATACTGCATCACTTCTACTGGATTACACAGCTGGCCAGAGGATAGAAACTGCTGACAACTTGTGTTCTAAATTTTCTTACAGTAATACTTAATTGCACTACTTTTGCAGAAAGAGGAATGACTATGCTTCTAAGATGCAGAGGGAGTTTGATTCTTTCTGCAGATCTTAGACTGTTGATTAGCGTTATTTATGTTGATAGCAATCTTCCGGTGTATTTTTTCAAGCTTTAAAAGATATCAGAAAGCATTATCTAAATTCTTCAGACCGATATTCCCATCCCATGTTGAGGTTTAAAGTATGCATATATTATGAAAGGCTTTACTCCTGCTTTTCTGTTTATGAAGTATTCAAGGGATAAAATGTAGCGACTCTAATGTCAAAATGCATAATACTGAATTTCAGTGAGGATTTGCTTTGTAAATAGCTGTGTAAGTGAGGTTTGAATGTTAAGTTGTTACACCTTTTCTCCATAACTTCTCATATGATTCTTTAGATTTAATTATACCCAGCATCAATATTTATGTGTTACACTTGGTAAAATGGCATGTGGAAAAAGAAAACACGTACCATTCCCTAGCAGTAGTAGCTAGGAGCAAATAGCTAGTGGATGTTACAGATTTGCTTTTTATAATGTTACCAAAAAACATCCAGAATCCCATTATTCAAGGTAAGGGAAGAGTTTGAAATTAAATATGTATGTATTACTTTTTTGTAAGCATTCATGCAGGGTGCGAGGAGTGTGTGAAGTCGATAGCTTGAGCTGAAAGCTGTGCCTTATATAAATGTTGTAGGATTTTATGAATGTTAGCCAAATAAGCACTTCACTGCTTGCTAAATTTCATTTCAGTACTTAATAAATATAATTATATTTTAATGTATGTGGCACTCGAAGGGAGAAAAAAACTCCAACAAACAGGACAAAAAGCACCCCAAAATAACAATTTGACAGCACAGCTACTATATTAGTTATTCTGATTATTGCTGCTTGTTACTTTTGATGTTTTTTCTTGAATCAGCCAGCACTCCAAAGCTTCTGTCTTAATGGGGAAAAAGGTGCTCCCTTTGTGAAAATGTTGTTACTTGCTCAGAGAACAAGTCTGTCATTTAACTTACAAATGCAAAGTAGCTGATAAAAATGAGCTGAAAACATGCTGTTCTTTAGTAGAGGGTTTGTTCCAGAAGTATTTTCTAAATTGAAAAATCCACTCCAATGTTTTCTTCAAAGGCCAAAGAACCTGGGACGTACACGCTCAGGCAGCTGTGCACTTCAGTGGGGAAAGTACAGTTTGTTCTTCTTCATATTTACCCGATTGTGCAGTACGATGTATATTCTCAGGAGCCCCAGCTAAAAGTGGAACCGATGACTGGTAGGTACAGTTGCTGTGCTGAAGTGGTTTTGATGGTTTCTGTTGTACTCTCGTGGGACTAGATAAAGCATTTTCTGGCTTGAACATTACTCCAAGGGTTTGGGGTTTTTTTTGCCTTACTCTCAATTTTGAGTGTAAAATAAATTCCCACTTTTGAAATTATCCATCAAGTATGCTCTGTCAATAATGGCTAGTTTTCAACAAATAATTCCAGTGCTTGGCTCTGAAACATGTAGTGTCACTTTTGAACATGAATTTGAACATGTAGTGTCACATAAATATCAGGTATGATTTGAGCTGCCACACTGATTAGAAGTGAATATTTAAATTTGTAATCGAGCTTGTTATTGGTTAGTTTTGTGACACTGCAGTCTCTTTGGTATTTACAAGGAATGTGTAAGAACTGGGGCTCTCTACTAGAGGAGATGATATAAATTTACTAAATTTAATACTGAATACATCCATTGGTTTCATGGATGGCTGTGCGTTACTTGTTGTAGAGGTTATTAAAGTTTATAGGTGGGAGTTAATAGTGATTTTGTTTTCAGGCTATCAACTGAGGCAGTTGAGGAGTTAATATGCATTTTGTGCTATCATTCCAGTTACAGGGGTTGCAATGTGTGGCAAAGGAAGGACAGGCATTTGGGGCACTAATCAAATTAGCTGCCCCTATGAAATTGATGGTTGTGATTCATATATTTGAGAGTCTGTGTGCATACTGGCACTCTTGTTATCTTGATTATGTAGATGCAGCATGTGGGTAGGACTGGCATTATAGGTGCAAAACCATAAAGCTGTCTACAACCTGGAGAACTTAACAAAAAGCTTAGTAAATTCTTCAGGGTTACTGTATTTCACTGAATTCTGTGCTGCCAGAGCTACACAGTATGTGAGCCAGCTAGCCTAAGCCATCCAAGAAACAGTGGGTTTGGTCGCTCAAGTTGAAATAACCAATTTCTCCACACCAATATATCTGAACTAGGTTTAATGTGTTGCATAACATCAAACCCCCATGCTTTTAATTACCCTAATATGTGTGACAAATTGCCTGGGAATATTGCTAACAAGCCTTAGCAGTGCATTATAACCATCTACTGATGAGTGCTGGAATCTGTTAACAATTTCTGCTTTCTTCTTCAGATAGCCTTTTGGCTGGCATTCCCCAAAAGGTGAAATTCACAGTGACTACTGGTCACTACACTATGAAGAATGGGGATACTTTGCAGCTCAGTAACGCAGATGCCATGCCTATTCTGTACCATCCAGAGAGCAAGGCAGTGATCTATTCCAACACAAGAGGTAAGCAATGAAGTAAAAATTAACAATCTTTAAATGGCTGAAAATTCAGTAATCCTGAAGTAAACCTGTACTTACAATATTAAACACACTGATGCTTTTTTGTTTTTTAATAGTTGTTATTAAGAACAGTTCTAAGGACTTGCAACTGGGTACTTCAGTGCAACTGAAGGTTTCATCGTCAAAGTAGTAGTATGAATTTTTCAGCAAACATAGCTGGACAAATTTTATTTTCAGTGATGAAATTCAGTAGGCATGGTGAAACTGCTGCTGAAGTGAGCATCTGTCGTGATTTCCAAGTGAATCATGGTGATCTTCTATTACTATGTGGGCTCTATTTTGACTAGACCATTTTTATTGTGAAGTAGTTGTAAGTAGGTTTTTACATAGTGCTACGTCTCTGTAAGTGGAGCATTTCCTTTGGCCAGTGTTTCATTTAAACAGATGACATCCTAATTTCTTTTTTGTGAGCATAAGTACTGTATAGTCTCCTCAGTTGCTCAAACACAAGCAACTTTCACATAAATGGGAAGAACAGTCATAACAGACTCGATGAAATTAAGATGAAAATAGACTATACAGAGGCACCCATGTGTAGTATTTTAAAGATAGATGATGAATGGTAACCAAAAATACTGATGCATGTGTGTTGAGAGTTGCAAGTTTGCTTCAAGTTAAATCATGAGACTAAGAAGGTACAGTATGTGGCAAAACCTTCAATAGATGTATGATGGACTAAAGTAGTTCATCTGGCTAGTTTGAAACTTCTTCTCAAATTGTGCTCTTGGTTCTTTCTTGAACATTGGAAGGGACTACTACTTGGAATGTGGTGGTACCTTCCTGCAGTTTATGAAGGATAGGGCGTTACTATTGGGAAGTTGTGAACGGCAGTGGTATTTAAGAAGTGTGGATTATAGCTCATTTGAAGAGGTTACCATGGGGTTATATAACATGTTTTCTCATTGCTGTTTTTGCAGAGATCTTGCTAGGAAGTGGTTATGGCACTATGTATTTTTGTATGATGCTTAGCTTTTTAGGCTAGTTTGATTGCTTACTTAGAGATTAAAATGAAAATTGGGAAGGGATGAACATGTTTTAAAAGTACTTTTTTCCCCATTCTCCGCAACTATAGAAAAGATCTCAGAATCATCATTAAGGATTCAATCTTCTGAAAAGATCACAAGCATCAGTTTGCCAGTAGCTCCTGCATATCATGTAATTGAATTTGAACTAGAAGTCATGTATTTGCCATCAGCCACAGAATCCGCAGTGGAGAAAGAAAATACTACAAATAAAGAAGTTCACAGAAAAAACAAAGAGAAGCAGAAACGGGACAACTGCATGGCTACTGTTGACCAAAAAGTAAGATGTAATCTAACTAGTTTTTATTATGAAACCTATTTGATCACATGGGCATACGCTTCACAAAATAGAAGTGGTGATGATGGGGGGTGGGGTGGTGACACCTGCTTGCATTGAAATAATTTTCCCTTGAAAGATGTAGCAAATTGTAGCAAATGTTATAAATGTAAAGAAAACACAAATATAAGCAGAAATATATACCATGTTTATTATATTGCCAACAGTTCCACTGGCTAGTAGTCTGAATTCTAATGTTCTAACACTCGCAGTTTATATAGGATGAAGAATACTCGTGTCTGTGTAAAAGGTGGTGTGGTGGTCTTTAAATTCTCCTTTCTGACTGGTATTTCTTCCACTTGCAAAGAATCTGTATACTGTGTTGAAGTACTTAACACTAGTGTTTCAATCTGTCACATTATTTAGTTGGAGGTAGTTTTTCCTCTTAATTTTAATTTCATTATGAAGGGTGAATAAAATAAATAGTACGGAAAGAAGCTCTTCAGCTGACAGCAAAATGATCTTGAAACCATCACCTTTCATAGTGTTACTCCTTGTTAAAATTGACCAACTGTGCTGCCATGTGTCTTTGTGTGTGAAGAGTTGGGTAAAAAAGAACAGCCATAGACTAGCATTGCTAAAATGGGGTGTGATAAAACATTTCTTTATTTTCCTCTGCATTTAAAAATATGTTGCTAAATATATATGCTTTACAATTGGAAGAATGGCAGCATTCACTTCAGGAGAAATTCTTCAGTTAAGTGTGCTGCTTCAAGTTAAAACAAATACACATTAAATACATTTTTTAAAATATTTTGAGCTTGTAATTAATATAGTATTATAAAAACATTTTAGTAATAGCATTTATAGCAATTTATTTGATACTGACCTTTTACCGGATTATTGTATTAAGATGATACTGGTATTGTTAGTGTTCTTTTATCTTTTCTTTCTTCTGTTCCCTTCCCTTTATTTTTAGTCTTCAGAAGTGGGTATGTCAGCTTCCACAGGAAAAGCTTCTTCGAGATTTCATATCCTGCTCACAGGAAAACAAAACCTAATATTCTGTCAGATTAGTTTTTGACATACTGATTTTTTTTTTTTTTTAGGATTTTTTTTCTTCTTCCCCTTCTGGATGCATTAGATGTAGACATGTGCTGAGAAAAGTTTTGCTTAGAAATGAGAAGAAAAGCAAAATTGTTATGCCAAAACCACTTATGAATAAGAACTTTCTTCTCTTTTTCCTTTAGGTAACCATTGATTGTCCTTGGTCAATTTACTCCACTATTATTGCATTAACGTTCTGCATACCTTTTAATGCCAAGCATTCCTTATTGTCAGCTGGCAAACGGTAATTTACTCATTAAGTATTTATTGCTTCTGTCTTACAAAATATGGAGCTGGAGTTTCATAAGTAATATTTATAGCAGCCTTTTTTTTTAAGTTGGGCTTTTGTTATCTTACAAAGCTTTCCATTGGAAGCTTGTGCATTTCCTCTAGTGTTCTTTCATACAATAAAACAAACCTGTGGTTTCAGCTATTTTGGAAATAAGACCACAAGATAAACCAAGCTAGCCTATTTCTGTGTAGTTATTTGTTTTCATTTAATATGAAAGAGGATGCTTTACAGCCTTGTTTCTACAGACTTGTACGTGTTGAGGAAAAGACTGAAAGAAACAAATATACCTGTCATTCTGTTTTTGCTTGAGCTGTGCACTTTGAAAACAATTTTATGGTTACTCTTACTCAATAGTTACTCTTCCAACGTAACTATTCAACTTTTGTTGAACAAACTGTGTCATGTTTTTCAGGAAATATGTGCAAGTCTGTGTACAGAATTTGTCAGAACTCTGTTTCCAGCTTTCAGACAACAGCCTAAAAAATACTGCTGACTGTACAGATTTGCAGCTGGTACCTCTGAACCCTGAATCTCAACAGGTAAAGATTCACTTGCTGGTTTATGAGCTCATTGGCAGGACAGCTAGATGAAAGTTCTTGCTAGTGAAATTATTAGTACTTCTGCTCATAGATTTTGTAGTAAGTAAGGCTGATAGCTGATGTTAGGTCAGTCCTTGGCAGTCCTCTGAGTAACTTTGATTCTTAAAGATGCTTTAGAAGGCATTTACACCTGTAGATCTTGAATAAAATATTTTTCACACATACTTGAATGTGAAGTGTTCCCTTTTGAAACATTGATTCTGACAGTGAAATGTATCCCTCCTATTCATTAGATGTACATTGTTTAAAAAAAAAAAATCACTATTAGTTATTTTGGTTGCATGTTTTCCTTAATGATTTATTTAGCACTAAACAGGTGATTTATTTTTGAAAGCTGTATTAATGCCAGAACAGACAAACATATGTATGTGCATTTCCACTTCTTTCTCAGAGGAAGGAAGGAGCTAATACTATAAACATTCTCTTTCAGGTCATATACAGTAAGCAATCAATATTCTTTGTATGGGAATTGAAGTGGACAAAAGAGCTTCCTATCTCCTTGCAGTGCCTGTTTTCAGTCAGCTTTTGTCCAGCTACCTCTGAAGAACAGTCTCTTACCCTGAAGCCGTTCACGTACGAATTCCAAGTGGAAAATTTTTTTGTAAGTACCCTTCTAAGTATAGCATATGTTAACTGAATGTGGTTTCCTAATATATGGAAAGGGGAAGTCAAGAAATATAGTAGAATACTTCTGTTTACATAATGAGATTGACACCTACGTAGACTCATTGGAAAGCCAGTTTGCTGAATGACAGAACTGAAGCCTGATATGGCGGAATCGTACACTTGGAATGGGGTGGGGGGGAACAACACTTGTGAGAGCGTCCTTGATCTTGTTTCATTTTTTTTCTGTGTTTTTGTCTTCCTGGGCTTGTGCCATGGAGACTGTACTTAGATTACTGAACTGCTTTTTCCCTGCTGGCTTAGGACTGCGCTCCCCAAAGCAAACTGTAATTTCAAAAAAATCTTTGCTATTGACAGCATTTGAGTTGGTTTCTGTAGTGCTTGAGATGAGCTCCTCTAATGAAATATTTAGGGTTTTCTAAGCCATTATCTTAAATGTTTCTTCTTTCCCTTTATGGACAAAATTTTTATTCCTTTGATCAGCTAGGAAGCATATAGGCTAGATAGAATTCCCTTAATAGGAAGTTATATCAACGTTATTTAATCTCATCTGTAAATTCAGTCTTGTGTTACCCTTTTTGATGCTTGGGTAAAAAGTAGCAACATGAGAAGACTGTCATTTGATGAAACCCTTTTGTCTGCTTTCGGTGTTGCTATGTTTTCTACCCACTTATTACAAACTGGCATTGAGCAATATTTTGGGTATTTGTTCACCTCCTGGTTACATAACTATCGTTTGTTGGTACCTGTTTCAGCATCTTTCTGGAGTTTTTAAAGAGAACTAATTGTGTTAAACAGTGGGGGGGCTTGGTAGAAATTTAATTTTGTATTAATTAAAAATTAGCTCCTTGATAATGTGAGCACCGTTATTCTGGGGACTATGATGGTAAGAGTCATGAAGTCGTTCTCCTGTATTACTCAGAATTTGAGTGATGTGTCTGGGAAGTGAGGCGCCAAGAAATTAGTAAAAGTTTGTTTAAATAGTATGAAGATGGTTATCCATTTAGGAGCATTGAAAGGCAGAGTTAAAGCACAGACGTGGAGGGAAAAATGGTGTGCTTGCTGTTGGTATCAAAACCAGATTGAATCGAATTTGGGTTGCTTATTTTCTCAAACTGAGCAAGATAACAAAGCGAAGATTACTTATAACTCAATCTTGCATTAAAAAGATTTAATGGATGTTAAATGTAAAGTTAAGTTTGTACTGTATCAGTTTTGTCCAGATCAGTTTAAACACAAGTAAAACACCCCTTTTTTCTTGATAACAGCACTGTTTTCTTCCTGACAGACATTGTATCATGTGAAAACTGAGATTTTTCCACCACTGGGGGCAGAGTATTGTAAAACTGGCTCACTCTGCTCTTTAGAGGTGTCAATTACCCGACTGGTTGACCTCTCGGAGGTTGACAGAGATGAAGCATTAACAGAATCAGATGGATATTGCACAACAAAACTTATGTATGAAGGTAAGAATATTTTTTCTTAAGCGTATTGACAAAATTCCCCAGTTTTGTCTTCATAATGACATCTGCCAGACTTTCTGTGGCATATATTCCTGTATTGTGAGTATGGCTGCTCAGTACAGCAGTTTTCATTTTGCTAGGCTTGAGAATATTTTATTTTTTCCTCATTAGTCTGTCTTCAAGTGGAACATAAATGCCGTTCAGACTGGATGGATACTTGCTTGAAGCCCAACTATGGTCCCTTTTGTGTAGGGCTGTTTCCTTACCTTGCACAGCTCTTCACACATACAAGCTGGTGGGCTTTTAGATGTTGCTAAAATACAGATTTTTTTTTTTTTTTTTAAGTGCTCTAAAACTATACTGAGGGCTCTTCATTTTTCAGAAAAGATCTTTATAGTGTTTTCTCTGTATTCTTGCAGTTGTTGACAACAGTAGTAACTGGGCAGTCTGTGGAAAAAGTTCTGGAGTGATATCCATGCCTGTAGCAGCTCGAGCAACTCACAAAGTCCACATGGAAGTGATGCCACTGTTTGCTGGATATCTACCTTTCCCTGATGTCAGATTGTTTAAATACCTCCCTCACCATTCTGCTCACTCCATGCAACTTGATGCTGGTAAAGCTATCTTGACTACACGGCTACTTACAGAAATGATTCTGCTTCTCCTGTGCTTTTGCGTAAAGAGAAAAGCAAGGCGAGGAAGTGTATTGACCAAGTACTCTTCAGTGTCTTTGTTACTTACCTTCACTCACAGTTCTGATTTGAAACTTATAAAATGTTGCTCTAATGGGAATGTTGGATTCAGGTTCCAGCCTTAATCTGTGAGGAGGAATAAAAAATACGTTGTTTTCTTATATTTTCTTTAAAGATTATTGTGCAAATTAGTTGTCACTGGCTTTATAATGAAGTGAAAACTATTTGATAACCCTATAATCCTGCGGTTTCATTGTCTGCAAACTGCACATCTGCTGTGTCTTTGTTAGCTTTTACATTCTTTCCCAATTTTTGAAAGGACTAAGTAGGAAATAAGAGATTTGTGGCATATAACCAGATTAGATGAAAAGTTTAAATTGCCACAGCTACTTACGAGTATTTACCTGCACTGCTGAGTAGTGCCAGCACTGTAGTGAGAACTCGCTTGTGCAGCAACTTACCGTTTGTCAGCAGAGCTCCAGGAACTGCCAGTGTGCACCCTTCTAGCCTGTGACATATGTGAGGTACCACTACTTAAATTTCCCTTAGAAACCCATATAATTGACTCTGCTACATCTGCTGCTGGCCAAAAACGTGCATAGACTGTTACCTCAGCAGAGATGATAATTGAAGTATAGGGGTTTGTTCCTATACCTGCTAAAGCCAGTAGAAAAGATCGATGCTTTTCATGATTCAAAACCTTTTTTACCAGGTACAAGGAAGAGTTCTCCTTTGTTAGTTCTAACTGGATGCTGGTAATCACTGAGAGACACCAGATTTTTCCAGTGACGGTTTCAGAAATAATGGAAGAAGAACTCTGAACAACCTGATGTGGTTAGCAGTGTCCCTGCTCACTGCAGGGGGGTTGGACTAGATGACCTCTAGGGGTGCCTTCCAACCCAAAACATTCTATGATTCTATGATCAGTAAGTTGACTGTGCGTCTGAGCTCTGAAATAATTTTTAAGTTGCTTAATCACTCCGTAGAATGAAACTGTGGGTTTTTTATTTTAAACAGATAGCTGGATTGAAAACGATAACCTATCTGTGGACAAGAATGTGGATGATCAAGCTGACAGCAGCAGCATAAGGAGCAGAGGTAGCTTGCATTCTGCAGCTAGCGGGGAACACAAAGGTTTGCCAATGCCCCGTCTGCAATCCTTTTCATCCGGTCAGGTCTTCAACTGCAGCACGGCTATGCAAATACTTGTCATTCCCAGCAAGGACGACCATGTTCTGGAAGTCAATATCACGTGACGACTTGGTAGGAAAACAAGGAAAACAAAAACCATTAGAAACTGGATATGAAAGCACTTTAAAGGATTATGACCGGATTAGTCTTTGTTGTAACACTCTAACTCTAAGGAGACCTATGGCACTCAACATGTACTGGCCATGGAAGCACCAGACAATTGTATCAATTTAAATGTACAGTGAAGCTTGTGTCAGCTAGTTTATATTGCCACTTTAGTATGTTTGTGTAAGCTACTGGGTTTTCTCCCTTCGGTCGCATCCTGCATCACAACACAGGGCAACAAAAACAAAAAAATCCAAATATTTGGACCACACTATTTTTGTCTGGCAGCTGAGACATTTGTTTCATGCTTCCTCATGTTTTAGAATTTAGCGTTGGATGATGTAATTATCCAAATCTTGGATTTTTATGTAATAATTTACAGGCTTTTCCACACATGTGCCAGAAACACAACAAAGCATACAACAGCACATTCACTGGTGTAATAGTTGCTTTTCTGTTGGTTTTTTTTTTTTGTTTTATCATTGTTAATTCCTGCCATTGCAATTTTATATTAAACTTCCATTGTTTGCATACTTCAATGCACGGAAGAGCTACTGCTATAAATAATCTTAACTGAACAAAATTCCTTAATTTTTTGAGGCTTTCTCCTTCACAGAGTAGACACTGTGATGTCACATATTATATGATTTTTTTGGGGGTGGGGTTTGGGTCATCTTCTTGCATAGTTCTTACCAAAGAAAGATATCGATAGAATTTAATAATAAATTATTTGGCTTACAGAGTTCCCAGATTAATTTCTTTTATTACCATTTCTAAGTGGCTTGGTTTGCTGCCCTAATTTTTAAATTGGGGCAAAAATTTCAGTATGATGTGATACTTGAACGGTCAACCTTTCATCATAAAGGCTTAGTGTAATTATTACTGATTAGAGGCCAGACTTCCGCATTCATGATGGAAGAAAGAGGTTGGTTTGATACAGGAAGGCTTGCAGATGTAGAATAATTGTGAAGCAAAGTTAAAACATGTAACTTAAAGAATTTCATTATTTATATCTGAAATGTAAATACAAAAAAAATGTAAAAGAAAAAAGTGTAATTTTTGTGAATGTTGCAAATCCACCTGTGACTGGAAAAATTACAACTCCTTCTGATGTCCTGCTTCTGATATTGAAACTTGTGCATTTAATGTGAGAATGACCTTTTCTACTTGCAGATCTGTAATGGTGCGTTGTCAACAGACTCCACAGAGGAAAACTGTCCCATATCAAATACTTGTCGGTAAAGCTAAAGTGAGGAACTGCTCTTTAGACAAGTTTATTGTTATTTTTTCTAAACTCAGGTTCCGCTAAATTGTAAAGGGGAAGAAAAAACAAACCCTCTGTCTGAAAAGAATTGCAATTAAGTTGAAAAATGAATAGGCACCCTGCACTAGTCTAAACATTTTTTTAAATTATTTTTATTTTAAAAAACCAATGTCTAAATAGATGTATAATGTAGACCTGCTAGCTGAAAATGTTCTTGTTCTGCATCTTCTTTCTGTGAAGGAATGCCCTTTCTCTGTGGAAATCATACCATTTTATTTTGGATAACCCCCAAAGCATCATTTAGTGCGAATGAGTGCTGGGATTCTTTGACTGGAAAAGGTAACAAGTGAAGTGACTTTGACACTGCAGGTATTATAATTAATTTCATTTTCATGGTTTGCTATTAAATCATTTTTCACATTGTTCTGTAATATACTGTTAGATTAAAGACATTGTACTAAGATTGTTTAATGAAATTGTAAGCGTTGCAGTTCTAAATATACATGTTTTAAAAAGAAATCCACCTTCTCTGCCGCCCTGACTTGTCCTCTTTTCCTTTCCTTTAAAGGAGTGATTGTGCCATCGATTTTAGCCAAAGTTTCTTCCACGAAAAAATATTTTTTTAAACTTAAGTTAAGGGGACCTATTCCCAGTACTGGCCTAAAGCACGCTTGCCGGCTGTCCGACGGGGGTTGCCACTTTCTGGAGGAGAGCTGCCCCGCGGCCGCTGCTGCTGCTTAGGCTTCATCGCGGCACCCCGACGGGCACCC
>NW_009260028.1:13319325-13339046 GCF_000687185.1 Egretta garzetta
AGGGAAGTAAAGCTCGTAGGAGGTTTTAGACCCCGCCCCGCGGGCAGCACGGCAGCAGCCAGGTCCGCGTTGTCCGTAGCGAGAGGGGTGGGGGGAGAGAACGATGCTCCCTGCACCGCCGCCTCCCGCAGGCCTACGCGAAAGGACGAGCAGGGTGTGGGGCTGCAGGGTTGGGGCGTGGGCTGGGGTTCTCAAGAATGGTTTGCCTTCCCAAAGCGTACTGAAAAGTTTCTGTCTTAGTGTTAAAAGGTAGAAAAGCCTGCCTAGTGGAATAACTCCCAAGGGGTTGCAGGGTGCAGATTTCTTGTATGTAGGTCTGTGGGGAGAGTAGCATAAGTAGTGTGATGTACAGATGTGGTTTAGAAATAAAGAGGGGAATAAATGGTTTGCATTTGATTTACTTGTATGGTTTCTTTGTGTGCTTCTGTCTTGTACTGTCTCTCATATAATGCAAAGCCTAGACCGTCATCTGCCCTTTCCTATAGCCCAGAGTTGTGATTGATACTCGTTCTACCAGTATTCTGGTCGGGAGCCCACCCCTTACGTAGTTGGTGTTTCTGGGATTGTGGCTGCTAAAGAAAGTCGTGGGGGTTTTGCATCTTAAGTTGGTTCCATGGCTTTAACATAGGTATCAAATCATATTTAATTGATACCGAAGATGACTGTTATTTCTACATCCTTCTATCCAATTTACTGTTTTATCTTTTTCTTGCAGTAATAAGTGCGAGACGTTCCCATTGGCTACACGGTTAAATATTGTGTGTGTGGGGCTCTCTCCAGATGGAAGTCTTGCCATATTAATTGATGAAGGTACTTTTCATAAAAGAGATAATTGTTTTTTAAAAGAATGAGGTAAAAATACAGTCTCAAGAGGAAGGTCTGTATTGCTAGGTATTCAACCTTAGGACAAATTAGAAGTGCTCTGCTTTGAAAATTATGTTACAATTTCAGGGGAAGGTGTCTGTTCACAGAGCTTAAAAAGAGCTTATTCACAGAAAATGACTTGTAATTTTGATTGTATTTTTCTTAATATTAAGCACACTGTCTTAAAAAGTTTCTGGGGAGGTACTGGTTTGGGTTTTTTTTTTTCCTTCTCTTTACGGCAAGAAACTAAGCTTGGTAGGGTTATGGCTTCTTTGGGAACTGGATTATTTCCATGATCCTTCTTTTTCTGTCCTTACAGAGGGAGCTGCCTTGCTTGTCAGTTTGATCGGTAAATGTGTGATACATCACTTTTATTTTCACAAGCCAGTTCACAGTGTCAGCTTTTCCCCGGATGGCAAGTAAGTAAAATGTGCATGCTTTAGAATAAAACAGTAGAAATTACCCCATAAACTTGTAATTATTAAGGCATTCTGACCAGTCTGGGGATGACTTGGGTTAGTCTAAGACAACTGTGCTGCTGGAAGAGGCAGTTCTCTGAGTTGAGTGCCTCTTTTTGCCTCCCTTAACTGCACGGTTGCTGAGCCAGTGTGGTGATGTAAAGTTAGAGGTATCAGAAGGGTGACAGGAAAAAAAGTGCGGAGTTCCCTTTTTGGTGTTATTCCTCAGTTGGATTGACTTAAAGTGATCCTGAATGAGTTTTTGCTTGAAAGTTGGAGTCACAGTTCTGTGTTACAGCATTATAGTGGCAACAGGACCAGGTTATAGAATATATGTAGCAGGGATGCAGACGCTTTGTGTCTGTGAAAATGGCCAATATATGGAAGTGAAGAGAGTCGAAATAGAATATCCTCTTTTGAATGTTTGAAATTCTCCTCCTTTTGTGAGAATTGGCGAATAAATACTTCGTTATTAAATTTAAGTGATTTTTACTGAAGGTTTTCTGTCTTGTAATGTGTAAAGTATACCTGCATTCATGAAGTTGGGGAATAATATCAATCTGCAAATAATTTTCTGTTTTTAGTTCAAAAGTAATTTTATATATTTATCACTCAGTAATGCAGAAACGTTTTTAAGGTGGTTTGTTGTGTTGTATCGCAGTCTGTACTGAACAATTGCTTTAACAGCTTTGTGTGCAATTACACTTCTTTTTTTCCCCCACATGACAGGAAATTTGTGATTACAAAAGACAATGTTGCTCTAATGTACCATGCTCCTGGGAAGAAACGAGAATTTAATGCCTTTGTTCTGGACAAAACTTACTACGGCCCATATGATGAAACAACCTGTATTGACTGGACTGACGATTCCAAGTGGGTTGTTAAACTAAAGCACTGTCTACGTGCTTACATTGTTAATACTTGTATGTATGTTACAGTCCATTTTCTTTGCTCTAAAGTATTGTACTAACTTTAAAAATTCTTTTTGTTTCTTCTGTTTCTAATTCTATCTTGAATTAAAAAAATATATTGGCAGACTAGGAAGTATAAAATATGCAGCTATTAGGAACCAACAATACATTCGTGCTTGAAAATGCCTATTTATCAATAAAAGGAACATAGGAGTGTGAGTATGGTTGACCTTTTGAATGTATTTAATCCCATCTACCTTTGCTAGAGTTTCTAACCTCAGTTTACAACTCTGCTGTGTGTAAAATTACTTTTAAAGTGGTGACTGCTGTCTTCCCATTCAGAACATTCTCCACTGAATGAAGAGTTCTGCAAACCAGTGTTCTAATTCATATTGCCTTTTCTTTTGTAGGTGTTTTGCAGTAGGGAGCAAGGACATGTCTACGTGGGTGTTTGGAGCAGAACGATGGGCAAACTTGATCTACTACTCGCTTGGAGGGCACAAGGATGTAATAGTAGCCTGCTTTTTTGAAGAGAACAGTCTAGATGTATGTATGATCACACAACATTCTTGAATTTTAATATTAAAATAGTTGAAGCAGAATCTTATCTGTAGGTAAGGATACTGACTATTTTGATAGTATCTCAGAATCTAGAAAATGCGTAATATGTCGACTCCTCTGCTGTGATCAGGAGTCTACAGTTCTGTGAACATTCGAAGAAGTAAACTTCAGAAGGAGAGCAAGTTATTTAAAATTGCTCCTCCCCCCCCCCCCAAAGTTATAGTTGTAAAAATGAAAAAGACATTATTAGCTGTAATGCCAACTGGTAATCAAATTGCCTTTGGTCTTTTCAAAATCTCTCTGAGGGCAGGTAAAGTAAACCACCAGTTTCTTGGGACAGGTAAATTTTCCAGATTAAAGCACCTCAAATTCTAGAGGTCTAAGTAATATGTCATCCCAATGATAGAGTGCAGACTTCCTAACCCTTCTGCAACTCTATATTCATAACAAGATAGCAGAGTACAAAACATAAGTATTACGAGATAATCGTACATTTGTGTGTTTGTGTTCTAGCTGTACACAATTAGCCAGGATGCAGCTCTCTGTGTGTGGCATTGTGATACAGAGCTTGATGGTTTGAAGCCTATACCCCCTAAAGATGCAACTAGGGAAAAGAATGCAGAAAAAAATGATGAAGAGTTTCTTGAAGAGCCAAAGGGTGAAGAAATTCGTGGAAAAGCCAATCCAAATGAACAAGAGACTAGAGATAAGGTTAAATATTCACGTGTTGCAAAGTAAGTGATTTTCAGTTTTCCAAAGACAGTTGTTATGGGGATTTACACGATTGGGCTTTTTTCACCCTTTATCACTCATTCAAAGCAGTATAAAACTCTGCTCAGGATTTAGTAATTTACTGTAGGTTTCAGTAGAACATCTGTGTCATACCTTGACTATATGAAGGGCTATATATACCCTTCACCTCAGAAGTGCTTATCTGTTTACTTCCAGTAAGAGATATAGCTATGAAGAATCTACGAAAACCTTCTTTGCCAGGTGTATATTTATGACTATTACTTCAATTACTTCCTCTGTAGAGAGAAGTCACACATAGAAGGATAACCAGTGAATTCATGTGTTGCTCATATTGGCATTAGATGATGAAAAGGAAACGAACAGTGCAGTTCCTCTGAGGTTAACTTTTAGGTCCCTTTTGTTGCATGTGGTCAGGTGTCACTTCTGATAATCAGATTACTGTAGCTGCTGTAAACATTGAGGAAAACAAGAGTATTTGCTTTCACTAGCTAAATAAAGTACATATATTTAGCAATTCCTGGAACTACTACTTTTTAGTTTTTGTTGTAGGATACCTTGATCAAAATAGTTGACCTATATTTGAAATGCAACTATAGCAGCATACTTTTCTTCTGCATTGTTTTCTTTTTTCTTATTTATTTGATGCCAGGTATTTTTTCAATAAAGAGGGAGACTTTAATAACCTGACATCTGCAGCTTACCA
The DNA here is from genome assembly GCF_000687185.1 of Egretta garzetta. Taxonomy (NCBI): domain Eukaryota; kingdom Metazoa; phylum Chordata; class Aves; order Pelecaniformes; family Ardeidae; genus Egretta; species Egretta garzetta. Next base: position 13,323,576 of record NW_009260028.1, read on the forward strand.
CAAGAAAACACACCTTTTAGTCACTGGTTTTGCTTCTGGAATCTTTCACCTCCATGAGCTTCCAGATTTCAATCTGATTCACTCCTTGAGGTATGGGGGTGTGGTCGGTTTTTTGGTTTGTTTTTGTCTTGTGGGGTATGTTTTGGGGGTTGGCTGGCTTGTTTGGCTGAGAACACACCATGTTTAGTAGTGAAGAATGAATAATCAGAGCACAAAAATCTTAAACATGAATATCTACTTAGTACTGTAATTTCTGGAAGGGCAGAATCAGTTAGTCTTAATACCATACAACTCCATTCCGTAGCTTATTATGGAAAAGTGAGGTCTGAATGAGGAACTCCTGAGTAGTTAGTTGTTGGCTAGAGATTTCTTCAATGTTTTGGACTTACTGTGAGTTGAGTTTCTTTGTAGAAAATACAGTAACTGAAAAAAAGTTCTGCATATGTAAAATTGTTTGTAAATCATTGCTAAGTTGACAAATAAAACCATAATTCTTTTCCGTTGCTGTATGATGATGCTAAAGAATGCATAATTTTCCTGTACCAAAAAATACCTTTTTTCTTGAATGTGGGGAGTTTTAGTCTGTGCTGGCAAGTATGTTTTTGGGGCCTAGATACTCCATCTTCATTCTGAAAAAGGCAATATTGTCTGTTTTGATGTTTTTTTGACTATAATAAAGGAAAGAACACATATGCTGCTTTTGACGTTACAGAGATACAGAAATTCAGTAAAGTAATGAAAGAACTTGGTTGAACAAAGGAAATAAACCCTAAATTTGAAGTTTTATCACAGAAAGCATGAAACCACAAGCTTGTTCATTGGGTAATTCTTTTATTTCAGTATTTCAGACCAAAGGATAGCTTCTGTTTCTATCAACTGTACTGGTGACTGGATTGCTTTTGGATGTTCAGGTTTGTAAATTTTTTTGGTCTGTATGTGTTTTGTGGCTTGCATTTGCAGAGTCTCATCGTTGTATTCATAATTCTGGTTAATTCTTCTCGTGTTTATAGGTTTGGGTCAGCTCCTTGTGTGGGAATGGCAAAGCGAGTCCTACGTGCTGAAGCAGCAGGGACATTTCAACAGCATGGTTTCGTTAGCATATTCTCCAGATGGACAGTACATAGTGACTGGAGGGGAGGATGGGAAGGTAAGGGATGGGCAGTATCACTGAAATATGAACTTAAGTCTTAATAACATAGTAAGCAGCTTGAATTTCCATGTTCTGTAGAAAGCTCTGTTACTGTAAGAGATACATATTTTTCTTAATGAAAAGTCATATTTTTTTGTCTTCACTTAAATGCTTTGATTTTTCTTTCTAGAGCTTATATATTTTTTGATTTGCTGTTATTGGTATCCTCTGCAAATTACATCACTTACGCTTTTTATCAGATGATTTTTTTAATTAATATAGTTGCAGTCACCATAAACACAAAAAGATCTAATTCCTCAAAAGTTAATTTATGTGTGCTTGTGGTGGTTCCATGATACTTTGGGGTGAATGAATGTCAGCAAATTTATGCCTTTTTAATAAGTGGTTTGGATGCAAAATTAATTTCAAGTTATTTATAAAAGTGCAATTCCTGAACAGATTTTTCTGAAATGTACTGTTGCAGAAGCTTGCAATTTAAAAGAAAAATTAGCTTCTCATGGTTGATTTGTATTGAAACAGTAGGCTAGGTGTATGTGTACTTTTTTTTTTTTTAAGATGTTTTTTGGAGTAATCCCACAATCTCTTGGCACATAAATGGGACAAAGATAGTATCTTGTTTCTTATCAACTTCTGAGTGTCAGAAAAAAGAAAAAGATTGGTTTCTGCAATTCAGATTTAAAATTGACAAAACCCCAGAAGTCTGAAACTCCAGATCACTGAACGCATAACATTTTTGTGGGGAAAAAAAGAATGAAATAACGTCTCAATTGTAACTTCTGGAATGGCTTCACAGTTGGTTTTGAATTTGACTCTTGCCTTATCAGTGGGCAGTCTAAAACTTGGGAGCCAGAGATGCTCACCAAGTGCTCTAGCTTTCCTTGAAAATTAGCTTTGTTTTAAATTTGTTGTCTGTCTCCACTTAGATTTGCATGTTGTATATGTGTCTTTAGGGATTTAATGATAATCTGCGGCCCTGTCTGTCTCACTTGCACAGAATTGCTTACTGGTGGTACTGAAAGTCCTTTATGCTATCGCAGAGTTTTAGGACTAACTTTTCTGTACTCTTCTGCTGCCTTACCCTTACTTTCTCTCTGAACTGATGATGGAGGTGCTATGAAGGCTTTTCTTGTCTCTCTTGCAGGTGAAAGTGTGGAACACTTCAAGCAGCTTTTGCTTTGTCACCTTTACAGAACATACAAGCGGTATAACTGCTGTAACTTTTACTTCCAATGGTTATGTCATTTTGAGTGCTTCCCTAGATGGAACAGTGCGTGCCTTTGATCTACACAGGTAACTCTTTATAAAAGCTTTTGTGTCTCATTTAGTCTTCAGCTTTCACCCCCCAAAATACAGCAAACTGCTGATGGCTTGTTTCAAGTTGAAGTTGCACAAATGTGAGTACTGCTTTATTGATTTTTGGTTCAGCCTTTGATTGAAATCTAGATAGTAATTAGGAATCCCGTCCCATCATCCAGTTTCTGTGGAAAAAAAAGTCTGGAAGAACTTTTCTCAGAGAAGCTAGAAATCCAGTAAGATCATTGTCTGGCTGTACTACTCAAATGGGGAGAAGGCACCTGTCTAACAGAACGTTTGCCGTAGTTTTAGTGGTTGAGCCATTATAATACAGCTATGTATGGAACTGGGTGTATAAACAAGCCCATGTTTTCTGAAGAATGGACACACACTATGTAATAGAAGAACGCTCTTCTGTTTGAGTATTTTTGGCTGTTGTGCAGAGTTGTTAATACCTTTTTTGAATCTTGCTGAGGTATTGCATCTAATTTTATACAAAGAATATTTTTTCTATAGATATCTTAAAGGACTTTATAAGTAAAATGAAATCCTTTTTAAATATGTTCGTAAAACGTGTTTAAATCTACCTAAAATGTTCTTATAATTTATTTTCACAACAGATACCGCAATTTCCGTACCTTTACGTCTCCACGACCAAGTCAGTTCTCTTGTTTAGCTGTGGACTCCAGTGGTGAGATTGTGTCAGCTGGTTCCCAGGATTCCTTTGAAATATTCATCTGGTCAATGCAGAGTGGGAGGCTGCTAGATGTAAGGACTTGCTATGTTGGAGGGCTTGAATTTAACACATAATATAGATCATGAAAATACTTAGTATCTTTGGGATTAGTCAGAGGGTTTTAATACAACATGAAGTGTTTTGTTATATTCACAAACTGGAGCTATGGTATGTTACTCTCAGCAATTTTTAATTTATTGTGTGGAGGCTATTCTGGATTTGTGTGAGAAATAGTTTTTAGAATTTTTGAGTAACGAGCTCTTTCTAGCTGATGAAGTAACACCAGTCTTGCTAAGCTAACATGTGAGCATGAGAGTCTTTGCTCCAGTAGTTGCTCAGACATGTTCTTTTCTACATATTTGCTGCAGGTAATGAAGATATTGTAGGTGCTGTCCTAAGATCGATACAGATTTTGTGGACAGTTTTGCTGGAGTAGAGCAGGGGCATGATTTCTTGTGTGGAAGGTTTTGATTGGGTAGGGTGAGAAAACTATTAAGCTAAATCCCCACTGTCTTGCTGCTAGTTTTGAAATGCATTCACTTAAGAGTAGATGTAATAAAGGAGGGAGGGACACTATTTCTGAGCAAATCAAGCTCATTTGCTATTTTCGATTCTTAAGCATTATGTACATCTTGTACAAGTAGATTAACTCAGCGACTCGTATTTAATTTGGCGTAGCTGTTGAATATAGATCACTGGTAGTAACTCAGCATACTTGAGTGGATATCCAGAGTTTTGAGTTTAGTTTCCTTGATTTCTTCTGGGAGGAGTAGGAGCTCCATGCTGTAAAAATCTTTATTGTTCACAGTTTTTATCAGTATTTTTCCTTACATGTTTTCAGGTGCAGGACATACTGAATTCTCAGAGCAATGACTTGCTTTTTCACGTTTGGTCTGATTGTTCTGATTAGAGCGGGGGGAAAAAAGCTCACTGTATTATTAAGTCTTGGTCTCTAGGGAGACTATATGTGTGCGTAAGATTCTGATTAGAGCGGGGGAAAAAAGCTCACTGTATTATTAAGTTGGTCTCTAGGGAGACTATATGTGTGCGTAAGAGTGATTTTGGTGTGTTTGTTTTTTGTTTTGGTTTTTTTTTTCAAACTACTGAAAATAAAGAGTTGAGAATCACTGATACGTGTCATGCTACGTGTCCAAAAGTGACCTCAAACATGTGTGGACAAGTTAGGCATGGTTTCATTGTTATATTTAGTTTACTGAATGCAGACTACATGTATTTCAGTTTCTTTTGCCTAATTCCATTTTATCTTTTCTTCTTTTATTAGGTCTTATCAGGTCATGAGGGCCCCATCAGCAGTTTGTCCTTTAACCCAATGAAGTGTGTTCTAGCTAGTGCCTCTTGGGATAAAACTGTCAAGTTATGGGATATGTTGGACAGCTGGAGAACAAAGGAAACACTAATATTGAACTCAGATGGTAACCTTTATTTCATCTTCTATCAAATTTAAAAATATAAAACATATTTGAAGAATGAACAACAGAACATGTCAAATACAGACTGATTCTTGGTAATGTAAACCAAAAGCTGAGATAGTTCTCTACATTACTTAGTTAACAATGCAAGAAATATTTTTTATTTAATACTAGCTTTAGCTTTATAATTGGCTAAATATTTGTATGTTGTCCAGAGAAAAAGTACAGTCATACTTGTTACTCTTAAGATTTTTGTGGTAGTTGAGATAAGAACCTAGAAAAATAGAGGGTATTTTCTTAGGAAAATATCTGACTGCGTTTTTAACTGTTAATTAAATTCTTTGCAGTTCTTGTTGTTGCTTTCCGTCCTGATGGCAAGGAGCTTGCAGTTGCTGCTTTGAATGGACAAATAACGTTTTGGGATCATGAAAATGCAGTGCAAACTGGCTCAATTGAGGGAAGGCATGATCTTCAGATGGGAAGGAAGGAGCTTGATAAAATTACTGCCAAACAAGCAGCCAAGGCGAAGTAAGTAAATGAGATAGCAGTGAAAAGAGGGTGCCACACTGGCTTTTGCTTTTGAATTGTTTCTTTGCTTTTGGTTTTTACATGAAGTTTTCAGAATGCATTTGCTGTTCAAATATTTTGGTTCTGATGTTGGATTTTAAAAGACTGCCTGACTTGACATCTGGATGGATCCTTTTTGCCTTTTGCTGTGTTCCTCTACTGTTCAGCATCATTCTGAGCATGTTTCATCAGTTATAAATGTGGGTTGCCAGCATAATATTAAGCTCATCATGACAAGTTTTTCACTGGCCAAATGTGATATGTTTTTAAGCGGATATCTTGTTATGTAGGTACTAGAGTGTAACTACTGGTGTATAGAAACTGGTACATTTTTTAAAAAAATGTAAATACTCTGTGGGTTTTATTACATGTTACTACACATATGAAGTAATGTTTAAAGGCAAGTTGAATTTGTGTGCTGTCAAAAAGCATAATATGGAAGTCATGTGTTTCATTCCTCTCTTTCTGCCTTGAGCCCCTCTTTTTTTTCCATATTACTCCCTTTCAAAACAAAATGAAAAAAAGGAACTGACTTTTTGAAAAAAAAGTATTTTTTTGGTGATGAGCTCTCAACCATCTCATTAAAACATGCCATGACACTGTTTTTTCTCTAGCTCTTGTGACCGTCCTTAGTGTTTTGTAGGGTGTAGAGGAGAGCTCGTTCATTGGGCTGTGGTTTGGATTCGGAAGTGTGGAAGTACTTCAAAAAGCTGCTGAAGTTCTAAATTGTTTGTGATTCATAGTAAAGCACCAAGTACTTGTTTGTGGTAAATGGTTTTGTGTGTTAAGTACATATTGTGTGAATGAAGATCTCCACTTTTTCTGTGGAATGATCTGTGTCTTCACACTGTACTTGTGTCTTTCAGCTCGGATGTGGCAGTGAAATTAACTACTTTCTCTTTTTCTTTACTAGATCTTTTACTACTCTGTGTTACTCGGCAGATGGTCAGTCTATTTTGGCAGGTGGATTGTCAAAATTTGTCTGTATATATAATGTCAAGGAACAGATCCTTATGAAAAAATTTGAAATCTCATGCAACTTTTCTTTAGATGCAATGGAGGTATGTGAACACAGGAGTCAGGTTTTTTTCATTTCCCCTCCCTGTTCCCAAGACTTTGGTTTTGGTGTAACATCTCATTTAAGTGGGATTTATGAATGTTTTGTTCAGCATGGGATCATTTTCTTGGTTTTGTGCAGGAGAGTGGTAAGGAAATACTTCTGAGAAAACAAAATTAATTCCTGACATTCAGCTAACTAAAGTCTTGCCAGATTGCTTTGTGTCTGAATTGAATGAGCAGAACTCTTAAGCATAGTTAAGTCAGTTGGCACTTAACTTAAAATTGAAGAGACAATAACGAACACTTAAATGATCAATATTTTGTACAAACCTAACTTTCCCTGGGTGTTAGTTGCTAGTGTCAGCAGAGAAATGAAGGATTTTATTGTGGACGCAGAAGAACATCACTGACCTTTATAACCTCAGTTTCTGAATATTGCCAAATGCAAAATTAAATTCCCTTAAAAGTAAAGTGAATGATGAAAAGCATTGGAAGGAAAAAAATCCAGCAACCCTTCTTAACATCCCCTTACCTGGAAGAATGATGATTGTTCAGTGTTCATTTTGGGCTGTATTTGAGTGTGGTTCCAAATACATTTCTTTGAGTGTATTCTACAAATACACAGTGGTTTGTAAAGCAGCCTTCGTTTCTCTGCTGCCCTCTAATGTGCTAGTGTAGCTCAGCATGTGACTTAAAAAGGATACCGGAAGTGGTTTTCCAGCCAGCTGGAAAAGAATCCTGAGGGGGGATGGGTGTTTAAAAAGGGGAGTGGAGAGGTCACTAAAACATCATTTGTGTAGCTGTCTGGCTACACGGCCCTTACATTAGCATGGTACAGTTTAAGTAGAACAACAATATAATTATGTGAAACTGCAGTCTAAACTTGAGTTGTGCTGTTCTGAGGCCTTAAGACTGAAGCAGCCCGATTCTCATTTGTGGTCAGACACTGTTACCTGCTGTTGTGAAATTGTCAAGTTTTCTCCATTATTTTAGAGAAATTTTTGGAAGAAAGTGCAAAGAAATAATCACTAGATAACTCCTGAATGTTACAGAGAGTTTTCAATTAATATAGATGTTTGAGAGGAGATTCAGTGCAATGAATGGAATGTACATGTTTTCCTAGGAGTACTTAGATAGGAGAAAAATGACGGAATTTGGCAGCATGGCTCTGATTGATGATGGGGCTGGAGGTGAAGAAGGCGTTGCCATTCCTCTTCCTGGAGTAAAAAGAGGTATGGCTTTTGGCTTTGCTGTCTTGCTACTAGTTTTATGTGGATGAAAACCTTTGATGTAGAGTCAATACCAGATAAGAAGGGTTTGAATTGTTCAACACAGTTTTGAAGTTGGGATTACCTGAGTGTTCTGTAGCTGCAGGGATCTGTTACACAAGTGTTCAGCTGTTTGTTGTATGAGTTGGGTCCTTTTGCATAGTAGAAGCAACAGGAAACGAGGTACTGTGGTTTCCTGGTTATGGAACCCTGAGGTCCTGATTTCATTTTCAGAGAGCAAAATTCAGTCCCACCGCTTATTTTAGCTGTAAGATCTCTTGGATTGTCCCTTACTTACCTTGTCTTTAACTATGCCAGGTTTTGGCATGTTCCCCGTTGTTTTTCAGCATAACGATAACAGCGTAGTTAGAGTTGATAGCTAGACCGTGAACTTCTGGTAAATCACTTCTAAATTTCTCTTCTAGGTGACATGAGTTTTCGACACTTTAAACCAGAAATAAGAGTGACTTGCCTGCGATTCTCTCCTACAGGTGAGTACTGACAATTAATGTAGGTTTTTTTATTCCATATAAAATAAGCAAAAGAGGGTAGAGCATTGGAGGAGTAATAATGAAGTACAAATGCCTTGGAGATGGTCTCTCCAGGTATTATACAACGCTGCTAGGTTTGTAGTCTAGTTTCCCATGCAGCGGATAATTAGGAAACTTAAGTGTACATCACTGTCAGCTGGTATTTTTTTTACAAGCATTGTCATTGCTCACAGGTCTGTCAATGATGCATGGTTTTCAGTCTATCCACTTCTTGTAAGCAAGGAAGAGCCATCTGTTTATTTTTTCTGTTTCCATCCTAGAAAACCCAGCTTTGTTCTTAAATATTGTTACTTTTCTTCTAGGACGAAGCTGGGCAGCCACCACCACAGAGGGTCTTCTTATCTATTCACTGGACTCTGGGCTGATGTTTGATCCTTTTGAGCTGGATATTGATGTCACACCCAGCAATATACACAAAACACTGCGTCAGAAAGAATACACTATGGCTATTGTTATGGCCTTCAAGCTGAATGAAAAAAAATTAATTCAGGAGGTCATGGAGGCTGTACCTAGCAATGAAGGTAAGTGGATCTTCCATGAAATTTGACTGAACTAGCTCTTAGCAGAGATGTATAAGCCAAGTAAGTTGAAGTATAAAGGGCAGAGTTTAGCTCAAGGTGGGGGGAAGGACTTAGAACTGATATTTAAGGAGTTTCTACTGTAGCTGAAAACTGAAGAGGAAAGGATGGTCTTTTGCAAAAAAAAAAAAAAAAAAGTAGACTCTTTGTTGTTAACTTATGTTTTAATTTTACTGCGTGCTCATCTAGTGACTTTTAAACGTGGAATTTGATCAGGTCTGGATATGCAGGTAAAGTTTTTGGATGTCAGTTCTCAGAAGCAGCTGATGTTGGAGAGGCACAGCAAGTTTAACACTAGTTAGCAGTGTGCCTGTGTGATAAAGGCAGTCAACTGGATACTGGGCTGTACTATCAAGGATGTAGTCAGCAGTTTGAGGAAAGTAATTAGTTGTCTTTGTCGAGTACTTGTGAGACCACATCAGGAGCACTGTGCCTAGTTTTGGGCTCACCAGTACAAGAAAGAGATTGATACTCTGGAGCATCTGGTGGAGGGCTTGGAAAATGATCAGAGGTCCAGAGTGCACGACAGCTGAGGAGAGACTTAAAAGAGCTGGGTTTGTTCAGTCTTTAGAAGAGAAGGGGAGTATTTTTGCTGTCTTCAAGTGCCTAACGGGAGGTTAAAAAAAAAAAAGGCAGAACCAGACGTGGAGTTGCACAATGATATGACAGGAGGCAACAGAGCTCTTGCAGCATGGGAAATTCCAGCTAGATGTTAAAAAAAATAATATGTTGGGGGCAGTCAAATGCTGCAGCAAGTTGACAGTGGAGGTAGTGGAGTCTTCATCCTTGGAAGTGTTCAGCACTCAACTGGATAAAGCTGTGTGCCAGCTACTCTAAATCAGTCTTGCTTTGGACTGACAAAATCTCTGCAATTGTCAGCCATTTGAATTTCTGATGATTTTTGTTCTTTAGTCATAGTGTTTGTGAAATTCATCCCTCTAAACAAATGTAAACATGGTCCTCATAGAGGACTGTGTTCATACAAACCAAACAGATTGTTAGTTAAGTGCCAAGCTCTTTCTGACAAGAGACAGATGCTTTCACAACTGGGACATGTCAGAAAAAAACCCAAACAGGTAAGATCTCACTCAGCTTTAAAGACATTTACTGAAGTCATTCTTTAGCTCCCGTTTCATCATTTTGATAATTAATGTGCACATTCATTAGCTATATATGGTAGACACAACCTTAAAAATAAACTTTCAGTAGTGTATTCTGCTTAACTTCATAACTTCATTAACAGTTCTGTCATAGTAACTCTAAAGTATATTTTCTTACCTTTATCTCAGTGTAGTTGCCCCAGTAAAAAGTATTTATTTCCTTGCAGTGTTCCATATGTAACAAACAAAAATTCCTTTTATCTAGTCAAAACATGCCTGAGTCTGAAATCAGATGTGTTGCAAGCCAACCGTTTTGTAGGATTTTCTTCCCTTATTCCCTAGGTAGCAAGCCTGATAATTATGTATGCCAGGGTAAATTACCTTTTGCATACCTGCACTGGCATAATGGTGTTTGCCTTCAGCTGGCAAAACTTAGTTCTCTTTTACTGAAGTTAACCAAAACTCCATGTATGCAGGCAACACTGGGTAAGTAGGCAGGCACCAAAGCCGCAGCAGCAGAGGATGAGGCATAGGAATTTCAGGCATTGTAAAGCCACTGTTAACAGAATGAATGTGTGCCTGTTTCTTCAAAAGCAGAAAACTTTTTTCCGCTGTTGAATGTTAACGTAGGCCAATTGGGGCGGCTGCAGGGAATAGGAGTTGGTTAGTTCTGAGAGAAGTTTATATATAATGAGGTCATCGCAGTTTATAGATTATTTTGAATGCTTATAAATCATGCTGCTTTGTGCTGCGCAGTTGCCAACAGCATTCAGACACTTCCTCTGAGAGCAGGTGACTGCTATCCTTTCAAGTATCCTTTATCGCCTCTGATTATTACGCCTGACTGGTCCCACTGAATACAGAAATTCATATGAAGCAACAAGACTTCAATAAAGTCCAGTTACACTGAAAGAGGAGGAAAGGGTGGAAGTAAAAGTGGTGAAGGAGAGATGGTGGGGAAAAGTATTCTGGTAGGAGGAAGAACTTGGGTGGGGAGGGGGTGGGAGGGAGTTAAGTTCTTGCTTTTAAATATAGTAGTGTTTGGAAGGCTCAAAGAGGAAAGACTTGCCTCCTCAGAGTCTGTGGTACTGTACCCTGAAACACAATATTAAATATCAAATAGTTGCCAAGATGGTGCTTTCTTCTCCTTCCCTATATGCTTTCCTATGGTCTCTCTAACATTATTCCAAATAGTAATTCAACTCTGATATCTGTGGGCTTTTTTTTTTTTTTTTTGCAGTTGATGTTGTCTGCTCATCACTCCCAGACCTGTATGTGGAGAAAGTATTGGAGTTCCTGGCCTCTGCACTTGAGATATCTTGTCATTTAGAGTTCTACCTTATTTGGGCTCATAAGTTGCTCATGCTGCATGGACAGAAACTGAAAACAAGGTGAGATCTTGGGAAAGTCAAAAAGCCAACCAGCATTTTAAAATACCTGTCAGTTTGAGGTTTTTATTAAGTTACTGACATTCTAGATAGATGCATATACAACAATTAAAACTACTTAATTTACATTTATTACGTGTACATTTAATATAATTTAAATATTTATTTATAAAATTTACATTTTAATTTAATACAACTTCTTTACTAACAAGTGAGTATGATAGAATTGGAATGCGTAATAGGATTTGTGAGGGTAAATTGCAAAAACATTTTTCAAATACTACAGGTAAAACCGCATAGCTTGCTTGGCCTATAAATGCATGAAGATTTCAAGAGTAATAGGATTTTGGCAGTTGTGATTTTAAACAATTATACGTATTAAATGTCATTGAAAGATAATGTGCAGGTACTGACTGCATTTTGAAGTCTTAGCTTGTAATTACAGCATGCACTTTTAGCTTGTTAGTGTCCTGCTTTCCTACGTAGTTCTTTATAACTACACGTGCCAGCCATATGAATTCTGTTCAGCCAACCCATAGTATTGAGTTTATAAACTTTTGAGAACAAAACCAGGCAAACTTACAATTTAAAATAGGCTGAGAGGCAATCTGAGAGGGAGTCTTGCAGGTTAAAGAAACAGTCCATTGTGTAACTCTTTCCTTGCTTCAACATGGGTATGAATGTTTTAGTTATTGAAATGACTGGAACAAATTTTCTCCTTTTGTTGCTGATAAAGTAGAAAAGGATGATGTAAAACAAACTCTTCCTTGTTCAGAAAGTATTGCAGTAGCTGGAAGGAACTGTCATCATTACAGCAAGCAGAATTAGTTCTTCAAGCTGCAGTGTGACATCAGAGAACAAAATGATTTCTGGCCATAGCATTACTTGTATTGAGTATAATCACTGAGGGCAGAGTCAAAAGCAAAAAGTTTTTGTTTATTTAGCATTATCTTAAACCGTTCATGTTTAAAACTTAACATGGATGCTTGTTAAAATTTTGAGAATGTAGAGAAGTTCTATATTTCCATATGTAAATATGAATTGCATTCAAGTTGCATGTTTTCTCTGTTCAAGGTCAGTGAAGCTGCTCCCTGTGATTCAGTTCCTTCAGAAAAGCATCCAACGCCATTTTGAAGATGTTTCCAAACTGTATGTATCGTTACATTTAAAAGTTTAAATCAAAACCCTACACAAAAGCGTGGAGTAATTTGGGGGGTGATAGTGTGGTATTAGGACTTCGGAGACAGTCGTCTTCTAGAGATGTTTTTATTTTAGGAGAAAAATGGGATCTTGTTTCTAACACGTTGCTGTTTATTTTTCCAGCTGCGAATGGAATATCTACAATATTAAATACGCATTGGCCATTTCACAGCAGCGGGGCATGAAACGTCTGGCAGAAGAAACATCAGTCGATGAAGAAGACAACTTGGATTCTGACAGTGATTATCTTATGCAAGAAGTTCATAAAGACAGTCTTAGTTCCTAGTAACTCTTCGTGGGAGAGAGAAAACCTAAGACAAAGTAATTTTATGCAGTGGTATTCACTGTGAATGAGTGGCCCTCATAGTGGCGTATTCTAACTCTTTTTAACAGTGTGGATGGAGTTAGGCGTGAGTTAGAGAAGTGGGTGAAATGTAGGGTAGACCAAGTGCCATCCCTGGTGTATTTGGTGTACCCTTTGGCCGTAACAGCTTGACAGCACTGATTTCTCAGTTGATTTCTTTTTTTATTCCTGATTTCAAGTAAGACAAAAAAGTGTTCTTACATCAGTGAAGTTAGAAATATGGCTGGAGGACGTGCATTCTTTATTAAAAATGCATTGTACATAGATTAAGTATGGAGAGTTCCTTGTAATGCAGTCTTGCCATACTTCATGAGGGACTCTTTTATTTTTATCCTTTTTTAAGTCATTCTTAACTGGACAGCTACGTATGGCTCTCAACTTATTTAAAATGTTTCTTTTTTAATTGGTTCTAGTATGTACGTGTGACTGGAACACTGTTAGGAATAAGTGGACCCATTTTTCTTACCTCTATAGCTTCCAAACCTGATGATGTTTCAATAATGAGGATTAATGATATACCCATAACAATGAATACAGGGGAAAAAAGTTTACTATGCTACATAACTTCTACAGAGGTTTCATTAATTAATCTGAGATACTGCAGCAAAAAATTGTTTGGAAATTGCCTCTCAATCTAACTTAAACTGCAAGAGAATGTGTTACAAATGTTTCTTTTTCTCATGAAAGCCCTTGTTTTTTTTTAAATTTTTATTAACATGAAAATCTGAAACTTTTGGTACCCTTGCTTTTGTGAGTTGGCATGAGAATTGGCTAATAACAATGAGGTACTGAACACAAAGAACTATATCTGTGTTTGTGATGCTTTCGAGTCACGTGTTGAAAGGGCTTTGTTAATGAGGTTACTGCAAATATTAATAATGAGCCAGAACTGATTTTTTTTTTCAGTGTATTCTGTTCTTTTGGATTTGTTTTCTGGTCTCTTTCCACTCTTGGAAGAGAGGAGAGATATGAATATTAAAAACTGCTGAAATTAAAAACAAAGTCCAAAACATGCAGCAGACACATACAGTCACTTTGTAGAGCTTCAGTATACAAAATAAAGATGCACTTCCCGCTTAAATAAAACATAGCAAAGTGATTTGTTTTGTTTTTCTTAACAGTAAAATGTTCAAAAACATTTTCAGCTGCTGGTGCCCCCTTGCCTCCTAACATTTTCATGGTCATGCCCATGTTTCGGGTTTTCAGAGGGGTGAAGGAGTAGGTGGGTGGGCTGGAATGATGCTCTGTGCTATTGTGGTGGGATTTGGGATTGGCTGTCATTCTCCACCCTTCCGCCATGGGCGGAGGAGGTGGCAGAAAGTAGGCTTTCTACCCGAGGTAGAAGGGAGGCACAGGTGAGCAGGGAAGAAGCAGCGCAGGAAAAAGAAAAATCCCTCTTGGGATCCTAGTAAATGGAAGTGCTTAAGATAATGTGAAAACCAAGATGGTGTTACCCGACTTCTTAATCTATTTTACAGTTTTTCATATACACATAATCTTTGAATGCTTTTTTAAAGACTGTATGAAGACTACATGACCTGTAGCAAGGGAGGCTGTAATTGTTCTGGGACTGTCATGGCAATAGCTTTGTGCTATGTAAAATTTAGAGTTGCGCTGTTCTGTGAAGTCAGCTAACTTGATCCCTAAATTCGTATTTGTCTCTTGGGTTTACAGTGTTACAAAACACAGAATACGGAGGAAATATTCAACCTCTTAGAAGGTTTTGGGTTACTATAGTCATCACATTCAAAACATTTCTGAAGATAAAAGCTTCGCAAAAAAGTACATTTCACAAAGCACTAGAGCCTTGAGGGGAGGCGAGAGGGGCAGTGTTGCACCAGTTCTTGTATGTGGGGTAAGGACGTGCCTTACTTGCCTTAGTCATTTTGCTAGAGCTATAATAAGCCTTTAGGTAATTGAGGCAAATTCTACGATGCATGTGAATGCCAATACAATCTTCCAGTGTGCCCTTCTATCTTTGTAGGAAGAATAATAAAAACTAAGGGGGGGACATACAAGACAAAACAGCTTTTTATCAGGGAAAGAAATTAAGAAATTTACCAGTGATGAAACTTGGCACTATTCAATGTTTCTGTTACCCTTCTCTTTTAAAAGCAACACCCTATTTCACAGGATCCTAGAAAGAAAGAAACGAAGCTACCCCTGCGTGTTGGTTTGTTTACCCTAATTTTATGAACAGCTGTAGCCTCGAGGAGCCTCTCGCCTGCCCTGCTTTGGGTGTGCTCCCCTGCTGCACTGGGGCTGCATGCACTTCATAGAATCATAGAATCGTTTAGGTTGGAAAAGACCTTTAAGATCATCAAGTCCAACCATTAACCTAACGCTGCCATCCCATCACTAAACCATGGCCCTAAGCACCTCGTCTGCCCGTCTTTTAAACACCTCCAGGGATGGGGACTGCACCACTTCCCTGGGCAGCCTGTTCCAATGCTTGACAACCCTTCTGGTGAAGAAATTTTTCCTGATGTCCAAGCTAAACCTCCAAGTCCACATGCTTTGCCCCCACTGGACTGCTGACTGCCTCCACCCGTGTCAGTAGGGCGGAGAGGTTAACTGGCAGGCGGCAGATCAAGCACCTGACCTCCCAGCTCCCACCTCTCGCTTGCAAGAGGAACCTGGCGCTGCTCGGCTTGCGTTCAAAACAAGTCCCGGGGATTTATTTCCGTGCAGGTTTTGCATTTTTTACTACTACCGCTATTGCTAAAGGAGGCCAGGGAAGGGCCTGCAGGCCCCAGCGCGGGCGGGCGCTGCCCCTCCCCGCCTCCA
>NW_009260028.1:13339411-13345924 GCF_000687185.1 Egretta garzetta
AGCAGGAAGGCCTTGGGAGCCGCTGAGATGGAGCAGACAAAGCTGTTCAGCATTGGGTGACTTGGACGAAGCCAGGCCAGGAGCGGAAAACGCGTAAAAATTGGCTTCTGTGTGGTTGCTGTTGGCCTGGAGTTGAGTTATAAGGAGCTGAACTTGGGATAACGCACAGTTTAATTGGGGGAGGCGCTGGCAGCGTTCAGGAGAATATTTAAACTGGATTATGCCCTTCTGCACGCAGGAGGTAGAGCGTGTTAAAATTGCAAAAGAAAGCGAGGAGGTGGAAGAGCTACAGGTTGCCAAAGGAAAATTTAGGCTGTAGATAGCGTCTCAAATGGACACACATTTTGGAGTTCAATGGACGGTCTTTGAAGGTCGAGCTTTGAATAGTCTTGACAGCATAAAATGTAAAGGAATAAGAATGCATCACCTGGATGAAGGATAAATCTGTTTGGGGCAGAGTTGCTTCAGGAGTGGGCAGAACGTCCAAATGTCTACAAGGTAACTTACTGAAATGCTGTCATTTTAGCAAATGATAGCTTTTTGGGTAGAGAGTGGAAAACAAATGTTATTGGTATAAGTGACATAAATTTCCGACCAAGCGGGTACTAAAATAACAAGACAGTGTCTTAGCACTTTGGTTTCAGTGAATTTCAAAAACATCTGAAAAGCGTTGCTTACAGAAGATAACTTTAGCACAGTTGCTTGTATGTTTATTCAGTCTAAATGAAATGAAAGATTAAATAAGGAGTTGGAAAGTAGAAGGTGGCTCTTAAATATCAGAGCAGCAAAATTGAAGTTAGGATTAACACGGACAGAAAGACATGGGTCTTGCTCATTTGGTGGAGTGATGGTGAGAGCAGTGGACTGGATGTTGTGATCCGAAAGCCCCTTCAAGTCCAGCGTTTCTAACTAAGTTTCAGTTGCGGGTTTCTGTTTGTGGGTCTGTGGTTAAAAACTTCGAAGAGTCTAAAAACTGAGATAAAACCAGAAGAGAAGAGAGTAAAGTTAATAAATGGACTCCCTTTAACTGGATTTTTTTCTTTAAGAACAAACAACTGAACAAAAAAACCCCACAAAATTTAATAGACATACTTTCAGGAACTAGATAATCCTTTGGATTTTTTTTGGTTTTGTTTTGATCTTGTAATCTCTTTTTTCCTGTTTTTTTTTAAAAAAAAAAAACCACCATGTTTTTTCTCCTTGCTTCTACTTTGTGAAAGACTCTCTACCCACACAAGGATAGCTGATTGCTTTGTGCTTTTTATTCTCCAGTGTGTATAAACAAACGGAAAGTATTACTACCATGGTAATAAGGAAAAGTATGGCTAATATAGCATAATTGCATTAGAAGTGATTTAGCTGTTGATGTCTGATGGAGATCCTCAGACAAAATGCAGCAGCAGGGAGAATAGTTTGTCCTAAGTGCCACCTCGAAGTGCACTTCTCTCCCACTTCTGTTTGATGTGCATATGGATAAGAAGGTATTTCACACGGATATGGACACTTCATAAATAGATGTGTGACACTCAGAATAACCCATCGTGTGCACAATAAAAACATACCTAAGGATATCGCGTCAGTTTATTAACTCTGAGGAATAAATGCACAAGCCAATAAATAAATATTAGTTATTTCTGAGACTTGTCAGTGATGAGTAGCTATAAATAGGAAATGCCAGTTCTGCAGCATGTCAAACAGTGACACCAGTGCTAATAGCATGATGTTGGCTGGCTTAGTGAAGAGCTTGTTGATAAATTGTTTTTCTGGGGGTGGAGGGAGGTTTGTTGTTGT
This sequence comes from Egretta garzetta, assembly GCF_000687185.1. Classification (NCBI taxonomy): domain Eukaryota; kingdom Metazoa; phylum Chordata; class Aves; order Pelecaniformes; family Ardeidae; genus Egretta; species Egretta garzetta. The sequence goes on from NW_009260028.1 coordinate 13,341,203, forward strand.
TCGGGTTTTTTTTTTTAAATCTTACAAGGCTCGTGAAAGATCCTGCAGAAAGTTTTGTATCACCTGAAGTACTCTCTTCATTTTCTTACTGCAGGTCCTGTCTGGTTGTGGTGTCTATGATGGCACAGAAATCCATGAGGCCTCAGCGTAAGTTGCTTTATGAAACTGTAAGCTCCAAAACAGTCTCCTTTACATTACAACCATCTGTTGAATTCAGTTTCGCGCTCTCTGGCCATCAAAATTGCCCTGAAAATTTAGAAGTGATTGGGAGCTCAGGCCGTGTTCTTGCAGTAGTTCATGACTGTCCAAAGATGCAGCACAATGTATGTGATGCCAGAGCAGTGAGTTTGAGAGAGGCTGTCTTTCCTTCAGAAACTGATTCTGGAACTCTGAATTTCTATCTCAGGAGAGTTAAGCAGAGACTTCTGTTCCTGGAGCTAAATCTAACACTAGAATTGTTAGTAAGTTGATTTATTAACTCTTAGTATTCATTGCTAAGAGGTATTTCACCTAGACCTGGATTAAATGTACCCATAGGTATGTTAATCGTGGGACTCTTCCATAACACCTGGGGACTTGCAGTGAGAAAAAAAATTGTTGTTGTTCCTGGTTGCCTGCAGAAGAGCACTGAACAAAGAAACTTGCCTCTACCTTACCTGACCCTGCCTCCAAACTGACTTTCTGTTCTGCTTTGCACTTTGGTGTTACAGAAAGGGATTTTGCTGCTACATGCTCAGTATGCTTTGATAGGATATATTTTCCTCTTTCAAAATCAGGTGGTGGAGTATTTACAGCAAGACTTAGGGGCCAGATGAAGCCTCTCTTCTAAGGTTTTCAGCGTGTTTTATTTCTGTTTTTGTAGCATACTGGTACACCTCAGTCGTGGGGGAGCTGAGGTTCAGATGTATGCTCCAGATGTTCCTCAGATGCATGTCATTGACCACAGTAAAGGGCAACCAGCTGAAGCTGAGTCAAGGTAAAATCTGTGTTTAATGTGTTTTCCATGACTGCTGAGTCTCAGTCTCTTCACCATTCTTCAGGCACAGCAGCCTGTAACTGCGCCTGTAGCACTTTGCTGACTGGCTTTAGTAGCTTTATGCTAGCTGGTATTTTGATTGGAGAGAAAATGTTAAATGAGTTTTCTGGACTTGATTGCATACGGTGTCTTAATGCCTGCATTTCCCAGTACTATTATTTCAGAAGCATCAATAGCTTCAGTTATTGAGTACTACTGTTCTTCTTGCTTCCTTCCTTCCTCCCCCTCCTCTTCCTCTGCCAGAACTTTCATTATGCTCTTCTGCACACAATGCTTAATTAATCTCATTGTTTTATTTCTGGTTCTTCAAGGAACGTTTTAGTGGAATCTGCAAGGATTGCTCGTGGTAAAATTGCAAGCCTGGCTAAGCTTACTACAGCAGACCATGATGCTGTGATATTCCCTGGTGGATTTGGAGCTGCTAAAAACTTGTGAGTGCCAATTAAGCATTAGACTCCTCAACTAAATATTCATGATTAACTATTCATAATCAACTGTGATTGACACAGTAAAATCAGGAAGCAATAAATGGCCTTATTTACTATGTATGTACCACTACCTAATAAGGAAAACTCAAAGTGTTGGAGTTGTGCTGTTTGTGGTGGTTTCCAGTCGTAAGTCTTATCGGCTTTGTCATGTTTTAAATTTTTCAAACAGTGTTGCTGAGAATTCTGGGGTTTAGATAATGCACAAGAAGTCTTTTTCCCCCACCCTTGTGGTGATTCTTTTGGGGCCTGACTGAGGGAAGTGAAGATAAAACTTCAGTAGTCTCAGGTGTTCCTAATGTTGTTGTTGTGTTTCTTCCTTTCTGCGTACCAAAAACTCCCTTCTTATGTCAGTAATGAGAAAACAACAGCTAGCTCAAAAAAAAGAAAAGTGTTAGCCACAGGGAATTATCTTGCTATTGACCTGCCATTTTGTTGGCTTTGAGAAACCTGAATGTTACTTCCCTTTTCTTCTTAGATATTTTTCTTCTTTGAAAACATTGTTGTTCCACTTCTTAGTAATCCTAGAAAGCTGCTTTGATAATTCTTACTTCTAGATGTTTATATCAGGTAAGGAACTTTCTGACATACCAAAGTGTTAGAAGTGAGTCATTTTGGCTAAAGCACTGCTGGTCAACTACAGGTGTTTTCAGCCACCTTTTAGAAGCTATTAAGTTTGTGATGAACCTTGAGAGCCAGACTCAGGGCAGATGGGCATCTCCATTTGTAGGTTTATACTGAGGTATGTATAAAGTTTCTTCTTGTGGCAGATCTACCTTTGCTGTTGATGGGAAGGATTGCAAAGTGAACAGAGAAGTTGAGCGTGTCTTGAAAGACTTCCACAAAGCAGGCAAACCTATTGGGTATGTATGTTAGTTGGAGGGGCATTTTTTTGATAGCATGAGCATGGAGACAAAGTATGTGTTGTGGAAATGTGCAGCTGTTATTGCTGGAACTAGAAAAAGCATCTTCTGTTTTGTGTCAGTTGCAGCTTATTGTTTTAAATGTGTTTTTTGAGGGGGGGTGTGTGTGTGTGTGTGTAGGTGTTTGTCAGAGGTGGCTAAGAAAAGGCTGAGTGGAAGTTGCCTTGTGATGTCTTTCAGATTTATAAGACCATGTCCATTTGAATCTGTTCAATTATGACCAAGTTTTGAAAGAGTGCTATCGTAGAATCGCTCTTGTAATTCCTTTTGTTGCAGTCTTTGCTGCATTTCACCAGTGTTGGCAGCAAAGGTTCTCTCTGGTACTGAAGTAACCGTGGGCCATGAAGCAGAGGAAGGTGGCAAGTGGCCTTATGCTGGGACTGCAGGAGCCATTAAAGAACTGGGAGGAAAGCATTGTGTGAAAGAAGTAACTATATCCTTTCTTGTTAATTTTCACGTTGAGAGACAGTTAAGTAATGTGTCGTTACAGTAACAAATACATGCGGGGGATCTGTGCTTTTCCACTTAGGGTTTAGTGGGAATATACAGTGTATAGCAGATAGCATGTAATACAGTGCCTGATTAGAAAACACTGTCTTCTGTACACAGCTGTGTAGTTAGAAGTCATTCTCAGTTACTGCAGTAGAACTCCCTTGGACACCTGGTAATGCAGTAAATGCTGAGTGAATTTGCACATAAAACTGGCATGAGTTACATTTGGTCAGTTCTCTTTGAGATTCTTTTTTTCTTTTCCTGAAGGCTAATGCTGTAATTAAACTGCACTCAGACATTTTAATACAGTCAGTAAGCTTTGTAGGTTTTCTTGTGTTCCTGAGTGCCAGCGTTACTATAGCTTGATCTTGCAGTCTTTGTATTTCTGGCAAAAATAGCTTCTATGATCTTGGATTACAGGTTGCAGCTGCCTTTACAACTGGACGGTATAATATATTTGGGGATGCTTTTTTTATAGGATAGTAGAGTTGGGAGGTTTTGTCAAAGATGGTTTATTTTGCAGACAGCATCTGCAAGTGAGTCGTAGGCTGTGTTTTCCTTAACTCCCTTTTACGAAGCTCATGTGGATACAAAGAACAAGGTGGTGACTACCCCAGCATTTATGTGTGAAACAGAATTACATCATATCTTCGATGGCATTGGGGCCATGGTAAAGAATGTGCTAAAACTAACCGGCAAATAAAGGAAAAAGTCTTCAGAAATGTTTAAATTTAGGGTGTAGTATTGAGTATGATATGGACCAATGGAAACATATTCACCTGCTTGTCCTGTTCACGCTGTAGTGAATGCTGGTGCGAAGCTGATTGATTCCCAGCTGCAGGGTTTTCCATGCCCTTTCTGAGAGAGGGGCCTGCAGAAGGGCTTGCGGAGTGCAAGCAGTCTGGCCTGAGGCATAGAGAATTTTCTTGAGCTTTTTCAGCTGGAGAGAGCTGTGCAGATGTATTCTGAAACCAGTCCTCCAGATGCACCAGTGTCAAATAATTTCTGTGAGGGCAAAATGAGACTAAAGGCCCTTTCAGAAGCTGAGAGCAGGATGTTTTATAGGGCCATAGCAGATGCATTGGCAGTGTATCTAGAAGAAGAATGGGAGTAGAGAGGAATTAGTGTGTGGTTCAAGGTTTACGTGCTCAGGCCTGTGTCTGTGAACTAAAAGCCAGGATCAGCTGTCAAGGGAGTAGACATCTTCCATATCTTAATTTTAGCTTGGTATTAATTAAAAGATTAATGTTTGGGTTTTCCATTTCAAAGGCTCCTGTTTTCACAAAGGAGCCTTTTTGAATATCAATCAGCAGCAGGATACATCTTAACTGTCACAACACCAGCACTTTGTGACAATCATCCATTGGCCCATTATAGCTAAAAAGGTCTTGAAATGAAAGGGAAAATATCCACTGATGTGACACACAATTTTTGAGGATAATATCCATGTTAAAGTAGTTGCATGACTAGCAGTGGATGGAAAAAAAAACAATCTCAAATTTATCTGTGCTTTCCCTGCTTTAGGGTAATAAAGCTTTCTCCAAAGAAATATTGAATGTATGGAATAATGATGTATAAATAAATTAATTTCTGCCTTTATCTCATCCTTGTCCCTTCAGTTTTGTTTGTCAGCTGCCTCTGATAACTTACACTGGCTGATACAGTCTAGAATTTTTTCTGCTTTTCTTTCTGCAATTCTTTTCATGTCTTTGAGATATTTTTTTCCAAATGGAATCCAGCAGAGTCTCCTTCCCCCCTTCCAAGTTTTGTCAGCTGTCTCTTCAGC
>NW_009260028.1:13346107-13360714 GCF_000687185.1 Egretta garzetta
CAGGAAGCAACGTTTCTCAAATTAAAACAAACAAACAAACAAAATGACACCCCTTTACCTTGTATTGAAGTTCCTTTTACATGACAGACACGCTGAAGAGAACCTGTATTTCTAAGGGGGAATTGAGTGCCTCGTAAATGAAATCTACAAGCCTTGGATTGGATTGGAGTATGGTAAATACCGTCAGTGGCTGAAGACTTGCTAGGGATGTGGAGTGATGTTTTTTTATTGGAGGGAACAAAGAGGAGGAATGAAGCTTGAGTAGGAGTGGTGGGCATGCTCAGCTTACTCAGTCAGTGCTCATGGAATAAGCATTTTTGATTCTGGAGCCTCCTGGTATGTGATTAATTTTTTGTCACTAAAAAACCCTCACGTTTGGATTTAGAAGATCTCCATTTGTGCTGCAAAGGTGGCACTGTTTATTTGGGAGATTTCTTAAAGATCTCTTGTGCAGATCACCAACTCCAGTGTGGTTACAAAAAAATCATACACAGAAACCAAGTCATCATGGTAGGAGGCATGGTTCATAAAGTGGATTTTGGACATATTCTGAAATTTTTTTGCTTGTGCATCAAATTCTTCATGAAATTTTCAATATCAAGTTGGTAAGAAACAGAATTTAAAGCACTGCCGCTATGTAATTCAGTGCAGGTAAAGACTTCCCTCCATAGGCTTTGCTTGTACGTAAGTGGAGCTTTTAATATAAATTTTATACACAGAGGCTTAGCAGAGTATGGGAGGTCATTATTCATGTAAAATGCAGTGACATTTTAAACTGTGTGTCTTTCCTACATCTGCAGAAGTTTTAAAAGAAATTTGGTGACATAAGGAAGTATCACAAAATAGAGATGGTACTGAAATCCCTGGAGCAGAGGGAGAACAGCTGTTGCCTGTGTTGACAGTACCTTCCTCTGCTGTAAGAGTGATTTAATTTGAGCTCAACTCTTCCCGCCAGGAACTGTGAGTTAAATCTTTCCATTAGCTCCCCTCACCACAGCACGGTTGTGTGTACATATTTAGGGTTTCTCATATCTGCAGTTCCTCGTAAGTGCAGCTGTGGTGGCATAAATCTTTCTTAGATTCTGAATCTTCAATTCAAGTGTCCCGAGGAAAAAGAAGATTTTATGTGTTGGGGTTTTTTTTAAGAAATGGCTATTACCATGCAGTGACCAGGTCTTGCAAGTTGGTTGGTAGATCATCTGGGTGTTGCCTGTTTTTACAGTCCTCTGACATTCTTTCTTGAATCCAGGTACCCAAACAATGAAGACTACTAATAATCTACCATGTACCTTTCTAAGCAGATGCCATGGTGGTCACATGGATCCCTGACCTGGTGGCTTCCAAGTTGGATTATCGCAAGTAGCGCATGCTTAGAATCAAGTATGCAAATTGAAAAGCTCCCCTCATTTGACGTGACATCTCATCTGCTAAGTAACAGCAGTACTCTAAAATGGTGGTCTCAATATCAGTGACTGACTGAGGGCTAGGGCTGTGAGTTGTAAGAGTAACGAAGGAACCTTCTCAGTGCCTGAAACGTTTTTCAAGGTAGTTACAAAAAGCAAGCTACCTGTACAGTCTTGTCAGTGCTGAAAGCTTGGGCATCTACTGGGGATGGGACAAACAGATACATGCTAGGGAAATCAAACCCAAAATTTTATTTTCAGGAATAGAGCATCTTTTTACCCTTTCTTTTTTCCCCTTCATTCAGAGAGAATGTTTTTTAAGGGAGAAAGAATCATGTGCCAGAATTGCCTTTCATTTTTTTTATTCTAATTTTACAGCAATGTGCTGAATACAAACCTTTGCTACGCACATTTTAATTTTTTTGGTTTTTATTAATAGAAGACCTTTCAACTTCTTTGGAAGATGTAAGATTATCATCTTGGCTTTCAGCCAGTGTAAATTTGGAGGGAAATTCCGTGTGCATTCAGAGATTGCCAAGCTGGGTTTTTCGTTTCCTTCCATACGGCTGTTTGGAGCTGCTGAGGGGTTTGCTAGTGTCAGCCAAGTGGATAGAAGTTTATGATTAATATGTTTTGTTAAACGCTATCAGAAATAAGTGAAAGACTGTGTATTCTTCAAGCCTCCACAAGGAGGCATGCAGTATCTGGCTTACGGATCATGCCATTTTTCATCTTCAGAAAGCATTTAAGAACTTTGTCCTACTGCAAGGGAGTGGTAATAAATGCCCCTCCTGCTTGTGTTGGTCTTCTAGTGATGCGATGGGGTTAACTTGTCGGGTGTGGGGAGGAGTTACCTCTCAGTTGCGCTTCTGCCTGCCCTGTTTTGCCCTCATTCATGCTTCCACACAAAAACCATTTTATGAAATGTTTCTCTGGGGATTGTTGCAGTGTTCACAAATTTGACAGTGGTGCTTTTTTCTTCTAAAAGCAGAAATGAGAGTTAGGTTTTCGTTCTCCCTCTTCGATTTGTGGCTACCAAAGAGACGCCTTTGGGATGAATGAAGTGCCAGCAGGGGGCACTTCGTGAACAATGTTCTGTACAGGTTTTCACTCACCCAGGCACAATATTCCAGCTGTTGTTTTCTGTATGACATTTTTGTGTTGACATTTTGGATGCATAGAGGGCATCAAATGCTGCTTCCTACTTGTTTAACAAAAATAAATAGGAAATCTAATTCCATCACTATGAATGCATTTGTCCCGCTGCCTTGTTAAGACCCATTTCTTCAACACCGTGACTTCTTATTTGTCTCCCTGATAGTATGGTATCAAACATACTTACATTAAGCTCTAAAGCCTTCCTGTGATATAACTATCACTGAAAAATGAGGAAAAGTGTAGTATAAAGTTATAAAAGTACACAGTGGGGTTGTTTGTTGGTTTTGGGGGGTTGGTTTTTCTTTTTGGGGTTTTTGTTTGGTTTTTTAAATAATGATGCTGTTATAGCCAAGGTGACCTAAAAACAGGGGTTGTAGGGAGGGACTTTTATTAGGCCAAGAAATACTCCTGGAAGAAAACACACTGTTTCTTCAAGGGTCTGTGTGTTTGCAGGCTAGCAGTATCTTATATGTGTGTGTATGCATATATAGGGGTTTTTTTGGTTTGGTTTTTTTTTTTTTGTTTTTTTTTTTTTTTTTTAGAGTGGGAGCTTAGATAAGCCTCTATCTGCAAATAATTGAGAGTTGCCTGCATTCCAGACCTTGAGTCTTTTGTTTGAGCCGTTTTTCTTCCTCCTTCCCAGGGCTTGCAGTGGCTGAGGGGAAGCTTGTTTGTTGTATGGGTCAGCCTTAGCCCCCAGAAGAATTAAGGAACTGATATTTGCTTGTCTTTTCCAAGGTGATTTCAGTGGTGGTCAGAATCTCTGCAGAAAGAGAGAGAGGGGGGAAGAGAAGGGACTAAACTTGGACAATCCCAGAAGTTGAAACAGAAGTCAAAATGAGGATTGCATTACCCACAGCAACATGATTTTGTGCTGCATATTTAAAAATAATTACCTTCCATTGTTATTTTTAGTATTTTTCAGTACCCTTTGTTCAACTGCTGAGTATCGTGCTATGTGAATGTCTGCCCTCAGACTTAGCTGAAATAACAGTGAAAATTCTGCATCAAATGTATTACATTCATTTCTTGCTGATGATCTCTATGGGCCATTTCTCCCACATTGTATGGAACTGAAAGGAGCTCAGCAAAAAGCATTAACCAGTTAAACTGACCTCACTGTAAACTTAAATAAACCACAAGATGAGCAAACTAACTCCTTTTTGTCTCTTACCAGCGTCACTGTCAAACATGAAAAAATGAACTTGCTTTTACAGCCGTTCTTTGGCAAGAATAATGTACAAGGATGTCTTAAGAGTTTCTTTAATGTAGCAGACTATCAGCCAATGCTCTTGCCATGGGAAATATGTAGGTGTGGGCCACCAGGCTACTACAAGTGAGAGAAGTGGAGATTCCTCCTCCTTAAATGTGTGAATTGGTTTTGTGCTCCTTCGTTTTCAAAGCTATCCCTCTTGTTCACAATGAAACTCTGGAAAAGACAAGGAGTATGTGCTGCTCACGTTCTGCACGCTGAGTGAACTTTAAGACAGACACTTGCTGTGTCATCACCCAGGCAAGGAAGGACAAATCAAGGTCTGCTAGTCATTCAAACCTTTGCTTGCAGTCTCCCAGGAAATCCGAATGGTGGTCATATATTACTACTGGGAATGGCATTAACTGCAGCTCTGGGAAAACATAATAAACAGGGATGTTTAAACACCCCAAGTGCTGCTGCAAATCTGAGTAATAAAAAAGTAGGATTGTAAGCAACGTTTAGAGGTCATCCAGTCATCTTCCCCCTCCCCCCCCCTTAATTCCTCCTACCTTCATCTGCTCATGTGCTTACTGTGATTCATGCCACTTTGCACAGGCAGGGAGAATCACTGCTGTGGGTGGAAGATGCAGAGGGTTGAGGGAATTGGGCATTCCTCGTAGGCATCGGCCAGAGGAGTGCCTGCTCTTAAGCATATGACCGGGCTGTCCCTCGCTGCAGCAGCAAGGCTCTGTTCTAGCCCTGCATGCCCACATGAAGGTATTTAAGTAATCATTCATTTGCTTGCCCAAGAATTGCAGCTTGCACTTGTGAGTGGAGGTGCTCATGTCATTCGTGTGCCTCACCACCTTTTGAAAAGTGGAGGGCTGCTTAAGGTTATTAGGTTTTAGAAATCATACAGTCCCTAAGGTGAAGGCAAGCAGCTTGGACTTTTAGGACCAACAGACCTGTACAGGTGCCACCTTTTGGACTTTCTGATTGCACAGGGAGCCTAACTAACTGTGGGAACCACTGGAATACAAATAAAGAACTGTTAGAGACCAAGTGATTGCTGTCTTCAGGGTTTTTTTTAAATTATTTTTTGGTTTTATTTTAATCAATTTTACAAAATACATGGGATCTGAGACAAACATTTGGAGGGTAGGACACAAAAAGACAATCACAGTATGTACAATTCTTACATTCAAATTTTTCTGTGAAGTGGGACCCTAGCCGTTGCGCTAAGCTGCTCTACCCAGGGTAGCCTACATACCAACTGAGCTTCACTGCAGCAGCAGCAGGGGCTGTGCATGGGATTTTGTCTCTCTTCCCCACCATGGGGAAAGGGCCCTTTGTTAAGAAAGTCAAAGGTAACTATCTCCTTTACTTCAATGGATACCATTTTCATCTCTATTTTATTCTGTTCCCTTCCTTGCAAAAACAATCCTGTCTTTCCTTTGGAAAGAGAGTGGAATTGTTCCAAATCAAAACAACTTTATGGGCGTCCTTATGAGTCACTTCCCTCTGCTCCAGGGCTCACCCAGGAGTGCGGTTCAGTCACTGCTTTTCACCAGCCCACGTGAGTAGTCCTCCAGACACTTCTCAGTTCCGTAATAGGGCGATTACAGCAGCTCTGGCCCGAAAAAAAACTTCTGTACTTTCTGGATATGGTTAGCGTACGGGATCCTTTCAATCTTAGGACATCTATGCTACCTGAACGGAGCATTTCCAAAACTAAACCCGTTTAATTTGCATAGGTATCAGTTATTTAATTCTTTTTTTCCTCCAAAGGCACCATTTTTAAAGGAAGTAATGTTGTCACAGTAACAACTTCTTGTCGCACAGTTCCAGCTTAAGAATCCAGCTTTGGCACAGTGACCACATTTACTTTGCTGTGTTTCTTGACAAAAAGCGAAAACACTGAATTCAGCTTTCTAAAGCTTTTGGCTTATTTAGAAGTGGATTTTGTAATAATACATCACTTCCTTCCCCTATGTTGATGTTTTATGAACTTCCAACATCTTTCTCTGTCAGCTTCACCCTTCCGCTGAAGAAATACTACATTTCTTGTGGAAAAAAAAGTTGTTACTGATAGCCCATGACGCTTAAGAGTAAAAACAGAAGCTAAAGTTCCACAGGCTCAAGTTTCACAAGGTTTCCGTCCTTACGTTTCACAAAATATGAGCGCCTTCGTGCTTCCAGTTTTTGTCTGACACAAAGAGTAATTACCTCTTCTCCTCCTTTCAATTCTCTTGAAGGACAGCAGATGAGATCTTAGGCAAAAGATCCCTCTAGGGTCAATTATAATGTGGCCTTGTAATTTTGTGAGTCTTTTATTCTGTTGTTTAAAAGCAACACCTCAAAATCCAAAATAAAATGTTGATACCGGCAACACTAAAACTGGGCTCCAAGAAACAAATAAAAAAGCAGACTTGCGACCTCTGAGTTTTGCTGCCTTTGGCTTTGTGGAACACCAAAATGCAGGACACAAACACCTAGTGCTAGGTCTGTTGTCAGCTGTTAGCGTTTCTTTCACGTGGCTCTGGAACAGTTGTCATGCTAACCCTACAGAGCTGTTCTGCCCAGCGAGGTCCTCTGGTGAGGGAAAATTCAAAAGAGAAGGTTGGCTTCCCCAGTCATAAGTGCCAAACCCCCAGTGTGACCAGGAGGTGGAAATAGAGGGGAAGCATAGCCAGACACGGTGCATCAGCAAGGCTTCTGGAGGAAATCTGACTGTGTCCTGAAAAAGTAAAAAAAGCAAAAGTTGGCATGTAACTGGTGGTTTGACAGGAAGTGTATTTGAAGTTTGCGTGGTATCTTTTACATTAATACATTGATGGAAGATTGTTTCTAGAATCATGTGGATTTTGGCTCATTTTCAAAATTCTCCTTTTTGTGTATGTGTACCATCCAGAAAAAAACAGTCTCGAGGTATTGTGGCAAATAATTTTTTCTCCTCCATAGAAAAGGCACAGACACTCAGCAACAACGAATACAACTTCCTTTTCTCGATGACTGAGAAGACTTGTTTAAAATCCTGATAGAACAAGAACTAAGAGAGTATAAAATAAATTATCATTCTACCTACTCGGGGCCTGAGGTAGGTATTGTGATTAAGAGTCCATAAATAATGGTAATAAGTATTAACAAGCCTAGGCCACAGACACTTAGGTGGTAGCAGCTCTGTGTACTGCTGTTGGTACATAAGCCACGACGTGGACACAGGGCATAGATTATGCTTGCCACAGGTGCTATCTGCAACCGACGCTGGAGGATGTAGTATACAAGCCTCCAGTCATCTGGGACCTCCTCTGTTACCCAGGGCTGCTGATAAATGATGGAGAGTGGCTTGGCAAGCTTCTACTCCAGCTCCCTCAGTACTCTTGGGTGGATCCCATCCAGCCCCATAGACTTGTGGATGTCCAGGTGGCACAGCAGGTCGCTAACTGCTTCCTCCAGGATTATGGGGGGGTTTATTCTGCTCTGTGTCCCTGCGTTCCAGCTCAAGGGGCTGCATACCCTGGGGATAACTGGTTGGACTATTAAAGACTGAGGCAAAGAAGGCATTAAGTACATCAGCCTGTTCCTCATCCTTGGTGGCAATGTTCTTCCCCACATCCAATACTGTGTGGAGATTCTCCTTGGCTCTCTTTTTGTTGTTAATGTATTTGTAAAAACATTTTTTGTTATCTCTTACAACAGTGGCCAGATTGAGTTCTAGCTGGGCTTTTGCCTTGTAATTTTCTCTCTGCATGACCTAACGAGATTCCTGTACTCTTCTGGAGTTGCCTGCCCCTTCTTCCAAAAGTGGTAAATTCTCCTTTTTTTCCTGAGTCTCAGCAAAAGCTCCCTGTTCATCCAGGCTAGTCATCTTCCCCACTGGTTCGTCTTACAGCACACAGGGATAAGCCTGCTCCTGCTTCTTTAAGACTTCCTTCTTGAAGAATGCCCAGCCTTCCTGGACCCATTTGCCCTTCAGGAGTATCTCCCAAGGGAGACAGCGTCCCAAACAGACCAAAGTCTGCCCTCTGGAAGTCCATGGTGGAAGCTCATGGTAGCTAAGCCCAAGATGGCCTCCGACCACCACCTTTTCCACCAGTCCTTCTCGGTCTGTAAACAGCAGGTCAAGCGAGGGACCTCCCCTGGTAGGCTCACTCACCAGCTGTGTCAGGAGGTTATCTTCCACACACTCCAGGAACCTCCTAGACTGTTTGGTCTCTGCACACACTCCAGGAACCTCCTAGACTGTTTGTTCTCTGCTGTGTTTTATTTCCAGCAGATGTCTGGTAAGTTGAAGTCCCCCATGAGAACAAGGGCTAGCAATTGTGAGACTTCTGCCAGCCGCTTGCAGAATGCTTCATCTACCTCTTCATCCTGGTCGGATGGTCTATAACAGACTCCCAGCAGGATATCTGCCTTGTTGGCCTTCCTCCTTCATCCTTACCCATAAGCACTCAACCTTATCATCACAATCGTTGAACTCTAATCAAAACACTCCCTAACATACAGGGCTACCCACCACTTCTCCTTCCTTGCCTATCCCTTCTGAAGAGCTTATAGCCATCCATTGCAGCACTCCAGTCATGAGAGGCATCCCACCACGTTTCCATGATGGCAACGAAGTTGCCTGCTGCACAATGGCTTCCATCTCCTCCTGTTTGTTGCCCATGCTGCATGCATTGGTGTAGGTGCACTTGAGCTGGGCTATCAATTTCACCCCCAACATTGGCATGCCACCCCTAGGCTCCTCTCTAGTGAGCCTGGTTATATCCCCTGCCTCCTTTGAACCTAGTTTAAAGCCCTCTTGATGAGCCCCAACAACTCATGAGCGAGAACCCTTTTCCCACTTTGAGAAAGCTGAGTTCCATACGTTGCCAGCAGGCCCAGTCCAAGTCCTTCTCTGGGAAGATCAGGCTGTATATTGTTTTCTATGCCTAGTTTCCATACCTGTTTTCTAATTCTCAGGCTGTTGCTATTGCTGTGGTATCGGCTTTCAGGATGTTGCTGCAGTTAACTTATCACTAGTAGAGGCACTTCCTCCCCCTCTTCCTAGAAGGAGGATGCAGTATTAACGTGTAAAGAGCAAGTAAACATCTCATAGCCCTCAGTAACTCTCTGAAGTAAATGTAGGATTATAGCAAGTCTCCTGGCCTCTTGTGACCTCTTCCAGGCCTATGCACATTCATTTTTTGCAGAAAAAAAACCCCTTTAAAACAAGTTTTGATTGACCCAAAAGGAGTCTTGCAAGAAACCAGAGCAACAGTGAAATTAGAGTCTTTAAAATAATTATGAAAAATAATCAATCCAGCAAATAAGCGAACAGAAAAGAAGCAGCAGTGAAACAGATCAAAACTGTCTGTTTTATATAAATATATTAAATATCTACTAATCTGGTTATGATGACTGCAGAGTGTGAGAACTGTTTCTGCACACAGTGCCTTTGTTCTCAGCAGGTCGTCTAAGTCAGTCCCTTCCAAAATAACAACTAATACAAAGCAGATTCTTTTCCTCCCTTTCTTAAGAAATTGCTGAAAATAAAAATAATGGAAGCTGCGGCTGATGATTTTCTTTAAAAGAAGTTGACAACAGGAAATTTTTTTCCTTTTTGCAAAAAATTATATTTCACATGTTAGGCTTCTGTTATTTCCTCCGTCCCCAGGCTCCCTAAAATCCAGCATTACAAGAACCTTCAGGGGTCCGAAGTGTGTGATTCAGTTTGTTCTCCTGTAGCAAAGTTGAAGCACTCCCCCTTGTCCCAATCACTTTTTTTTTTTCAATGAAAATACTTTTTCGTGGTTAGAAATAGTTTATATTGATGAAAAGTTGTCAGAAAGTCTTTGGCCGAGTCAAACATATGTCCAACTATCTCCTTTAATTACAGCCTACTTACCTTTTGGTTTTGAGAGACTTCTGTTGCTACTGCGTTAAAAAGCTTGACCCTTGATAATTTCTTATTTCTTGTGGAAGGTAACAGCTAGAGATACTCTAGCTCCTGTTCTGTTTGCTTTTATGATGTTATAATGTGGAAATGTGTCACTGAAGGCACATGGTACCTTATGGAATACAACTCCATTTTTTTTAAAGACCTTTAGGTGAGCTAGACAAGCTGTCTTAGGTCAAAAAAGGGTATTTCCTGTAATTTTTCAAGTTGGTTATTGCTCATGAAGTACAGAGCTCATTTTTTTCTGTGTGGTCATGAGATAAAATGCTGGAACATTTCTCCTCCTTAGTTTCTATTCGAGTTTATTGCTGCTTAATCTGGCTGAAAGGTATTGTGGCTAAACTTATTACGTTAACTGTAATATAATTATTGTTATGTAATGGATTATCTCTTCCAGCTACAGTGCGTTAAATACAAATTGCAGCTATTGATTTTTATATGACAAAATGTTACAGGTTTGATATCAATTTAAGCTTTTGTTGAGCTAATAAGACTATTTTGGCTTACAAGCAGGATTTTTATGGGAGAATTTACTAACAATGGCATGTCGGAGCTGGACAGCCCTTCTGTATTGCATTCACTCCAGAAGTGCTTACAAATGGACCTAATGTAGTTACTTCTCTGTAATGATTAAACCTAGACATTAGCATCTGCACTGTACTTCAGAACTGACTTTGGATGAGATCTACTTTAATTTTCCCAGAAGAGCTTATGTGGAGTCATTAATCATGTATTTTTAGAATATTTATTACCTTATTTACCCAGCAGGACCCCTCAAATCTCTTGATCATTCATACCAAGGTAATACAAAGGCCTTAAGTCCCAGAACCCAATGGCTTCCATGTTACTTGTTTTTTATTGATTTTTATGATGCCCATAATGGTGAGTAGATTTATGGACTAGTGACCACTGGCACTTCAGTGTTCTTCTTTCTGCAGTCTAGGTCTGTCTTAGTGGTGGAGATATTTTTCCCTGTCTGGGACAGCTGTATTTTGCTAGACTTAATAAGAGAGAGCAGGCACTGTAAGTCTTTTGGACTTTCTCTATTCAGCACATTTTACCAATCTTGCAAATTCAAATTAAAGTACTGGATAATCACTTAGACACGTAGCAGGTTAAGGAGTATTGCCTTACCAGAGGGGGAAGGAGGCTCCTCGGTGCTAGATGGAGCTGGAAAAAACCACAATAATCAAAGTTATCTGGGTGAGCCTAGAACACAAAAAGGGTACTGATAACTGGTCTAAGGGTTAGTGGGTTTTTTCTGAGAAAGAATACATTTGTCAGACAAATTGAAAGTTTAAATATGTCATGGAATGAAATCAGAGTAAAAGACACCTTACTGCTCCCCAAAATGATGAAAACATTTTGATTCTGCATTTTTAAAACACTTTTTTTACATTTTGAAAACTGCAAAACATTTCACTCCTTTGAAATTTTCTGAAGTATTTCACTTTTTAAAAACATTTTTCTCTTGCGAATGATGTGCATTAAAACAAAGATGCTAAAGGGTTTATATTACTTGAAAACAGATTTTTGCGATTTTAAGCAGAATCAAATGCATGTGGTTGACCATAATGAAAGTTTCCAGCTGATTTATCCAAGCAAGACACCTTAAAAAGCTATGATTTGTTTTGATATGTATCCCCTTTTTTTTGATTTGCTTTTTCACTTGGTCAGCTGGTCAAACCCAATGCCCCATCATTCTTCTGGCCATGCTTGTAGGTAGTTCAAACATGTTAGCTCAGTTGTTTGGCATTATTTAAGCATGTGTTATGGTTTCACTCATTTTCCTAAGGAAGAAAAATAATAATTCTTGTTGCATGTGTCCGGCCTTGCTACCAGGTCCACATCTTCCAGCTGTGGGGGAAAAGGTAACTAACAACTGCCCGTCTTTCATCTGAAAGGGTATATGGCCTGGACTTCGGATCCACTTGCCTGAGATGAAACTAATTCTGCTTCACAGACCCAAGTGCAAACAATGAAATAAACTCTCCTGTTCCTCTGGGACAGGGTGGATCCGGGACAGTACAAACCCACAAATAATCAAATGCTTAGAAGTTGGGGAGACCTCATTATTCATTAATGTCTCCTGCAAAGGGAGGGGGAGAGGCAGGCGGCTTGTCTTCAGGAGCCCTGCTGCTTCTGTGGATATACTGTGCTGAAGCTTAACAAGGACACAGGTTTTTTTTCCTTCTCACTTACTCTTCCAGCAAAATCAAGGAACAGTGTGAAACTGAGTGAAGATTTGCTTTAAAAATTGGAGTCATCCCAGTCGATGGCCATGTATGGCTTGTCAACAAGAAATGCTGCCCTCAACTCCCTCCCTCTGAACTAAAAAAGAAAATCTCACCTGATACAGAGAGTGTAATTTTAGATTTCTGTGTTTCGTGGGGATGATCCCCAGTCTGTTTGTAGATGCAGGTATATACAGCTGTGTCCTCTAATTGGACATTGGAGAGCTTTAAGGAAAAGTTGCCATGCTTCATCTGGTCCGAAAAAAGACTAGTTCTGCCCTGGTAATGTTTGTCCTGGGACTCCAGCGAATCCTGCCCATTGTGAAAAAAGTGCACTACGACAGACTCTATCTGCCAGTAGAGCATTGAATCGGAAAGGATCAGCTGTCCAGGAGATGTGGTGGTGCAAGGCAAAACGACGGTTTCTCCAACGAATGCATGGCACGTTGTGTCTGGTTGACCTGGAATAAAAAACAGATAACTTTCTCAGTGTGCAGCAGAGCTGGGGACACAAGGTTTCCTATAGTTTGGCTTCATCACGTCATTATTGCCTCTCATCCTCCCCCTTCTTCTGCCCACGTCCTCCTGCTCCCAGCCAGGCAGGAGGCTGGATGTGCTATGCCAGGACCAAGGGCCTTGCATGCCCGGCGCCCAGCCAGCTGTGCAGCAGGACAGATGTTGCTGCGTGCGAGTTGCCTTCACTTTGTCAGTGTGGATGTTGCTTGAACTTGTCTCCTTAGCTGGTGATTTTTCTCCCAGCTTCTGGGGATCTTAGTCTTTGACATCAGGTGTCTGGTTTGATTTTAATTAATTGGTCAGTTCCAAGAAGAAAAGGGGATGCAGGGAAGTGAAGACGGGCAGACATGATTAAGCGAGTTTTGGTTTTCTAGGAAGTCTGCCTGAAGAAAGAAGAAGTGTGAAAAGGGTGTTCAGCAAGAGAAAAATCCTGGATGAGTTTGGTCTCCCCCAACTCCCGTTGCTAGCCTATCAGATCGTGGCTCCTGATTTGTAAATAATGTGGTAGAGGCCCCCATCTCCCTTCCCCTGTGACATCTTGCAGAGGGTCTGACAGAACAGGGCTTTTTTTCTGCAGGTCTGGCTTGGTGCGCTCTTGCTAATACCTGTCCTGTGGCCTCTCATGCTCTTGGGCATAGTTATTCTCCCAGTACCCCAGAAAGAAGGTCTGCCATTCACGGTTTAGGTAAATGACTTTTCCAAGGCCTTGGGGAGACAGATAGTTTGTACGGGTGGCCTGGACAACAGGCAGAGTTGTTACCAACCTTACCAACCAATTCCAGCACGTGCAAGAACCAGGGTGAGGGTAGCCTGCTGGTGAACAAACAGGCAGACAGGCAGGGCAGGAAGCCAGATGCATCTGACAAATACACATTTAATAACTTTGATACTAATTATTTGTATACATTCTTCCAAGTTAGTTCAAAGTACTAAGACTTGCACAAATGGGGGAGTCTGCCATTATCATGTAGGACAATTCTTACTATTGTGGTGTTGGATTTTCTAGAGGAAGACTGGGTTATGGAAGAAGCTTTCTATGCATTTATAAAGCATAGACAACTAGGTATCTTCAGCACAGAATGGGGGCTTAAATTAACTCTTTGACCAAACCTGTTTCATAAAATGATTTTATAAATTAAAATGCAGATTAATGGATTTGGATGGAAAACTCATCCCCAGCAGGAAGCAGAACAAGAGCAGCACGAGGCTGCGGTTGTGCCAAGAAGAAAAGCTAAAATTCGCTGTGAAACAGCTCAGTCTGTTTTCGCGGCCAAAGTTCTATGACTCACAGGGGGTAAGTAATCAGCCTAAATATAGAAATAAATGTTCTTGGTCTCAGTGTGGTCATTCCTGTGTTCTAGGCTTGCACCAGCTCTGTGCATGTATTGGTCTAAAGACCAAAGAGAGGCTCAGTTCCCTCTTGAAGTCACCAGCATCAGCCAGGGCTCAGCTTGTTACATGCTCGGGCCTCTGTTTCCATATTAATCAGGGTCTGTTTTGAGGCTTTTTTGGTGTCACATTGTGTCCACCCAGACAGATGTGAAAGCACAAGGAAAAGTACAATTCAGAAAGCTAAATCGCAGAGCCAATAAGTGTCTTCGCTGAGAGCTCTATCACCAAACATCTGCTTTCCTTAGGTTTTCAGATTTTTCAGTTGAAAACCCCAGTCCACTTTTGCCCGACAATGTAAACTTTTAGCTGAAAAAACTCATGTATCCCTGGTGCTATTTCTGGTTGTCAGTGGAAGGAGGCTCCCCTTACTGCATGGAGAGCTCAGCTGCCTTCAGACCTATCAGTCGCTGACCAGGTTTTGCTTTGAACCTGCCTACCCAAACACGGGTCTCATTTTATTTTTAATAAAGCTCAGCTTCCACTGTACTGTAACCTTACCGCCCTAGCACGCATGACCCTGCGCTCCCCAAGGAGACCTCCTCAGCCCTGCAATTAGTGACATACAGGGCCACCGGCTGTACCCAGCACAAGCTGGAAGGGCCACTGCCAGGGGAGGAAGGGCAGGGAGGGGAGGGAGCAGCCCGAGCCCCATCCCTGAGCTGTTTGGGCCTGGAGAGCCCAGTACGGCAGCTGTGCTCGGCAGAGTCTCTCTGAGGCAAGGCCATGCCTGAAAGCGGACTGCGGTTATGGTTGACCGTGGCTAACCACGGC
>NW_009260028.1:13360768-13361686 GCF_000687185.1 Egretta garzetta
AGGCCGGAAGGCGGACTGCGGTTATGGTTGACCGGGGCTAACCACGGCGGGGAGATGAGCACGCCTGAGGCTGCTGCAGGTGTTTTGTCAGCCCTGGAAGAAGCGAGCCTCCAGAAGGCCTTTCTGGTGGGAATACTCCTGTTCACAGGATGTCATTAGGAGAGGGAGCGCTTGCAACGTTTGGTTTTGCACATGGATGAAGAAAAGATAACCCTGAAATCAACAAAACTTGTAGCTCTATTCAGAAAAATGGACAATAAGCATTTGCTTAATGAGCAAAAGGAGAAAGAATCCTGGAAGAAGCGAGCCTCCAGAAGGCCTTTCTGGTGGGAATACTCCTGTTCACAGGATGTCATTAGGAGAGGGAGCGCTTGCAACGTTTGGTTTTGCACATGGATGAAGAAAAGATAACCCTGAAATCAACAAAACTTGTAGCTCTATTCAGAAAAATGGACAATAAGCATTTGCTTAATGAGCAAAAGGAGAAAGAATCTTGGTCCTATCTCCCAGTTGTGGTCACTTCTGAATCTGATACTGGTTTTAGAAGTGCATCTATTTGCTTTTTGGTCTGAAGACAGAGGGCAGAGGTGCCCAGCATACCTGAGCCTAGCATAACTGTTCCTTTCCTGCATGATATGGCGTACAAACCTTGTAATGCTTGTGATGACTCCGTAAAGACCCACAGAGTTTAACCTACACTGCTTTCAACTGGTAAAACCAGGGCAGCAGGAGGCAAAAAAGGAGGCACTGCTGAAGTTGCCTGGGGCAAGACCAGGTGACTGAAATCTGGCTGTAATGAGCTATCTAACAGAGCCTACAGCTGCATGAGGTCTTTTGTAGATGGGAAGAACAGGCTCCTGGGTGGGTACAAGTCAGTAAGTGCCCTTATAGAAGCCAGTCCTGAGACAAAGAGTAAAG
>NW_009260028.1:13361753-13367971 GCF_000687185.1 Egretta garzetta
CCGCGCAGGGGGCGTGACCCGGCCGTGCGGTGGGGATGGTGGCAGATGCTCCCACCGCCGGGGTGTGTGAAGTCAGGCGAGGAGCTCCCATCCGATTGGTAAGCTTCATGCGTGGAAGGTGCAGTTCTCTACCTTGGAAAAAATGCTTGTTGGCATGTGGCTTTTGCAGTTGTAAAACTCAAATGTGAAGTGGAGTGAGTTTGTTTTGTGGTTTTGGTTTCTTTTAATTGTGTGTTTTAAATATTGCCCGAATGCTTAAGACTATTAAGGTGAAATTGAAGGTGCTAATTTAACCCATCTGTAAGATTCCTGTAATGAGAAAACACTGCTGCTTCAGTATCCAAAGTGTGGTGTGAGGAAGCTCATAAAGACTGGGATTTTTTGCTTCTCCCTCTTCTCCTCCCCCACCCCCCTAACAATGAGCTAGACTAGTCATCTTTGTTTATTAATTATGTATTGCTTGTACTGGAGAAATCTGGGATGCCAGTAGGCAATCTAGAGTTTATGCCTTGTGAAAAGGGCCTGGAAGTGGAAAGCTCTTGAGTGTGTCTCTCGAGTTCACTCTGGTGATACTAGTGCAGCTCTGGCAGTAGAAAAAGTAGATTAATAGTGGAAGTGATGGGTTAAGTAGAAAAATGTTCCAGTGTTAGAAACAAGGCAACAGGGAGTTTCTTGTGTTTCTGAGTACTTATGAGCTCCAACTCAAATGTGTTACCCTGACAAGGTAGTAGTGTGTGATTCCTTACAGGCTTATGTCTCACCTACATGCAAAAGTATTTTGGGGAGGGTAGGGGGCTGTTTGCAATCCCAGGTGCTTTCTCAGAAACACTGAACTTGAATTGACTCGGCATGCTGCAAGTGCACTCAGCTACTACCAAAAGAGTACATCTTGAGTGGTGATAGACCTTTCATGCTGCTCTGTGGAGACCCTAAAAATGTCAGGTGTGCTTCCAGAAGAGAGAGGGAAACGAGTTCTGGATGAAGCGTAACCTCCTGAACCACCGCAGTGCCTGGTAAATGTGAGGTACTTGTGGGTAAACAGAGGAGTATTGACCACATGCAGAGGTCTTAATGCTGCTGAATTTAAGCCTCAGGTAAGGAAATTACAGGGAGTTGCCCCTGAAGATTGTAGGAAACTCCTTTACTGGCACATACTAGTGTATCTCTCTAATAGAAGATGATCATATCTAATCTATATAATGTCAGAAACCCAACTCTGCTAAAACTTGGTAGACCATGTGCAAAGACTTAGATTGAGAGACTGCTGCTGGGCTTCAGTCCTTTCACTTACCTGGTTATGCCTATAGTGAGCCCAGCAACTTAATGAGTTTAAACACAAAACCAGATGCAAGGCAGTTGGGGGTTGTAAAGGATGAGATTCCAAGTCATCCTTAAAATTATGGAAATGGCAGGGTATTTTTAAGGATGTGGGCAGGATAAACTTTATAGGTAAATATTTGTGGGCGTGAAATGCCCTAACTTTGAGACCGCTTCTTTCAGATATAGAGGCTTATCTGAATGTTATTACCTGTACTTTTGCAAACCGTAGACTGTGATGAAATGTATTTAAAGCAAAGCATGTACTTGTCGTCTTTTTTGCTCCAAGATTCTCAGTTTGCAGTTTGTGTATTCATCTGTAAATACTTCCAAAAACTCCTAAATGTGTGTTAGAGTATATTTACCTCTGGGCAGAGACGCAAACAGTAAACAGGCAACCATCCAGAGAGCAGTCTCCCTAATGAAGTGAGAGAGAGAAATGCCAAATACTTTGTTAGAATGCTAGAGCAGAGATCAAAGACTTTTTCTCTGGCGTAATTTATGCCCTTTTTCACAACTGCCTCATCTGTGAAGAGAATTTGGATACAAAGCTGGATGGGTTAGAAACCCTGCCATGTTTTGTCATCTAGTCTTGGTGTCGATTGTATCTCCTGCCTGCAGATCTGAGGTTTCCCAAATGTCATAACGGGATGGGGCTTCAGTGGCAAACACCAACCCATGCTTCCCGCTTGCATTCTCATGCGGACAAAGTTAATTTTGTATACGTAGTCATAGCTTGCTCTTGAGATTATTTTCTATTGGCAATTAAATTGAATTCCCTCTGCCTCCAAATTTCAGCTGTTTTGCAGCACAAGAAAAGTGTAGCTTACCATTTCATTTTTGTGCCTTCCCAGTCCTTAAGGATCCCTCCCAGTTGCGAGCTTCACCAGGTGCTCCAGCTGCCACTCCTGCCTCTGCAAAAGAGTGAAAGGCTCTTAATTTTTGCCGCTGTAAGCGTTTCTCCAGAAGGGGATAGGTTATTTACTAGTACTTCGTTTGCTGTGGTTCAGTCTGTTTTCTTTCACTCTGTATATGTAATACAGGCAGGATATTATACCCACCGTTGTATACACTCTCTGTATTATGTACACAAAGCATATATTTACAGTCTGAATACACTCTTACAATACACAGGGTGTATTTATTTTCATGTCCAGGATGGATGTGAGCCACAAGCTGTGCACTTGCTAGCCCTGAGATTTCAACCTGGTGAAGGGATTCTTATTCTATAACCAGCTGAGATTAAAGAAGGTGGTGAAAACTAATGGCTCTTGTGTTTATCAAGAGGTGTAGACAACCATCCCTCAGACTACCAACCACCACCCAAGCTGCATATCTACCAACAAAATACAAACACTGCTAATTGGCAGCATTTTCCTTATAGGCTTAAAAGAGCTGCTGCTTTGAGGAGGCTGTTAAATCAGGTACTTTCTCAAAGAGGAAGGAAAAAAAAAAAAAAACTGAGAAGGGGGAAGAATGTGGGGTTTGGGCTTCCTCTCCCTGTCCTCATAGTATCTCATAGCTTAAGGAGTACAAACAGCTGAAGTGACTGTTCCTCCCTGGTGTGCTCCAGAGATAATGCTGATGGTGGAAGTAGTGGTTTAGCCAAGGTCCTCTTCCCACTGGGGCAGCTCTGTCTGGGGAAGGTGCTGGTGCTGCTCTCCTGTCTATTGCTCCTGGTGCAATGGTGCTTCCTGGGGTGAGCAAGACCTGAGAGCTGGATTTCTGTGTTTCTCCCTCTCTCCTCATGGCCAAGCCCTGGTTATACTTCACTTACCAGCCTTTTCCTAATACTCAGGGCAAGCCATCTGCCATTTTTGGCTTCTTTGACATTAAAACCAGTGTGTCCTGCATGTTTGTGATTAACTCCTTCTGTGGTTGCCTCCTTCCCCATTGTGATGGTTATTGTTTCAAGCAAGGGTATAAATTTATGCAAAGTGAGCTTACTCCATGTGCGTCGCCTGCCTTTTGTAAATGAAACTGAGGCACTGATGCCACTTCTATCTGCTTGACTAGTTGTCCATGATGCCCCATGGAGTTTATCCTCTCTCTCAGCTTTGTACAGTTGTTCTACTCCACATAAGGCTGCTCTATAGAAGTCATAGAATTTTTTAGGTTGGAAAAGACCTTTAAGATCATCAAGTCCGACTGTTAACACTGTCAAGTCCCTAAGCACCACATCTACCTGTCTTTTAAATACCTCCAGGGAACCACTTCCCTGGGTAGCCCGCTCCAATGCTTGTCAACCCTTTCAGTGAAAAAATTTTTCCTGTTATCCAACCTAAACTTCCCCTGGCACAACTTGAGGCTGTCTCCCGTTGTCCTATTGCTTGCTATTTGGGAGAAGGGACCGACCCCCATCTGGCTACAGCCTCCTGTCAGGCAGTTGTAGAAGGCGATAAGGTCTCCCCTCAGCCTCCTCTTCTCCAGGCTGAACAACCCCAGCTCCCTCAGCCGCTCCTCTGGACATGCTCCAGCTCCTCAATGTCCTTCTTGTAGTGAGGGGCCCAAACCTGAACACAGTATTTGAGGTGTGGCCTCACCAGTGCTGAGTACAGGGGGACAATCGCTGCCTTCTCCTCCAAATATCAGGAGCAAACTTACCCTGTGCTCTGGCCTGGCACTGGGGCAAGAATGGGTGGATCTGCAGGGACCAGGGCTCCACACCAACTTGCTGTTAGGCAGCAGCAAAGGCTCTTGCTGGGCTGAGGGAGGGCAGCCTGGCAGCTGGAACTCGGCAGCTGTGTTCTGTAGTGGTACTGTGGCCATGTCTGCTCTCTCTGTAGGTAAATGGGGTCCTTATGATGTCCCCCTACACAGAAAGAACTCAAAATTTGGTAGGTGTGGCCAGCTAACAGGTCTGTGTAAAGGTGCAGTAGCAGCAGACCAGAATGACCAGAAAGTTGGAACTCCAAGAAGTGATGTCATTCTTCTGAAGAGCCTGTCATTTTCTAAAAGTTTTGATTCTGACTCAAGAACCACATGAAGGTGGTTGTTCCAGCCCAGCCAGCTTGTTTGCGCCTCCAGCTTTGGCGAGCTTACTCCCACGGAGTCTCTGTGGGGTTTCTGGTTCTCACAAGTGCCTGCGCAAGTCTTGGACTGGGGGGGAGTGGGGAAGTGGGAGCAGACCTGAAATACCAAACTGCTTCTGAATTGCATGAGAACATGGAGCTCTCTTGCCATCCGCGTGCTTTTGTTACTTCCCTACTGAAGTTTGAGCTTGTGCGTAAAGAAGGAGCAAAGCAGGTCTTGTTTTAGGAAGCAGCGTCTAATTGCAGGAATCCTTCAGACTGGCCTAGCTGCAGCACCTGACCCTTAATTTAGCTTAATCTAGTGCTGTTTAGTTGAAATAACGTTTCTTTCTGGGTAGAGCTGACTCTGCTTGGAACAAAAATGTTTCCACTGAGCCTCTAGAAGGATTGTTCTTGGTACACTAAAGGGGAGATCTGTTCCCATCTGTGCAGTTCTGCTGGTGTAAGGTGCTTCAGCCACCATGTGGATCAGCATTTAAAAGAATTAGTTTCTACTTGCTATTTCACATCTTTTTTTTTTTTTTTATTCTTAAGTGCTGGTTTAAATGACATTGAAGTTTACAAAAATAATAACTTTTTTCAAATTTAAAAGTGGATCCATTTACTGTTCATTTCAATCTGACAAAATAATTATTTAGAACTCAACCTCTGAAAAAATAAAACAATTGAGAAATGCTTTGCAATGAAGAATCACTTCCTGAAGAATTAAAATACAAATTAATAACTTCTTTAACACACTAACCTACCTGAAATAACAAAGGCATGCAGCGTAACTAAAGGGTATGATTAAATTGCAAAACTGAATTTCTTGGCAGTGTCTCTGTCATCCAACTTTTGCATCATGCGTGCAAGGCTGTTTACTGAACACATTAGTTCAGTCTGCAATAAAACTAAATTAATCAAGTAGGCAAGTAACCACATTTTCCTAGTGCCTGTAGAATAGCAGGACTTTATGTCCTAAAGTTAATTGATTCAAGTTGTCTCTTTCCAGTGCAAGGAGGTGTGGGTGTGAGAGAGGTCCTAAATGCTACTGTTGAAGGCTTTATGCTTGTGAAGCACTAAAGTTCTCCCATTAAAATAAGAGAATCGTGTTTTCCCTAAGTGCTCTGTCAACCCTGGAAATAGCATTGCTGTGGTATATTAAGGACACTTCCCTGTGAATAGCTCTGCTGGTCAGGACAGCTGGGGTGGCAGGACGGGAAAATGCTTTGGGTAGAGACGCCATGCATGAGCCAGGGGCCCACGTTGTGTACAGATGTTTTTTGTTGCTTTTGTTTTTGGGTTTTTTTATTGCCATAAGCCTTGCTCTGAATTCTCCAGGCAGCTGTCTGATCATCAGGGATGAGTGGTGTGGTTGACATGCCTGGGGGATGGGATGCCATCCAGAGGGACCTGGACAAGCTCAAGAAGTGGGCCCATGTGAACCTCAAGAGGTTCAACAAGGCCAAGTGCAGGGTCCTGCACCTGGGTTGGGGCAACCCCCTCTATCAATACAGGCTGGGGGATGAAGGAATTGACAGGAGCCCTGCGGAGAAGAACTTGGGGGTACTGGCAGATGAAAAGCAGGAGCCCTATGGAGAAGAACTTGGGGGTACTGGCAGATGAAAAGCTGGACACAAGCCGGCAATGTGCGCTTGCAGCCCAGGTGGCCAATCCTATCCTGGGCTGCATCAAAACCAGTGTGGACAGCAGGTCCACTCTGCTCTGGTGAGACCCCCACCTGGAGCACTGTGTCCAGCTCTGGAGCCCTCAGCACAGGAGAGACATGGAGCTGTTGGAGTGGGTCCAGAGGAGGGGCCACAAAGGTGATCTGAGGGCTGGAGTACCTCTCCTGTGAAGACAGTCTGAGAGAGTTGGGGTTGTTCAGCC
>NW_009260028.1:13368404-13377770 GCF_000687185.1 Egretta garzetta
CAGGCTGGATGGGGCTCTGAGCAACCTGATCCAGTTGAAGGTGTCCCTGCTCACTGCAGGGGGTTGGGCTAGATGACCTCTAAAGGTCCCTTCCAACCCAAACTATTCTATTATTCTGTGGTACAGCTGGGGTGTGACCCACCTGTGATCATATATTGGGCAGCAGTTCTGGTGGCTGAGCAGCTAGCTTATGGTACCAGAAAAACCAGCTGGTTTCAGTGATCAGTTCAGCAATGGCTTGTAGCTATGCTGCACCCGTATTTAGCTGCAAAGAATGATCAGTTTGGGATCTAGATAAGAAAGGACCCAGGAACTGAAAATCTAGTGAAGGATTGTGAGAGGCTGTTAGGGGATGATGGGCTGAAGGTAGGGTGCTGGCCAGGGCAGGGGGGGAGATGCTAAGCTGGAACTCTTTTGACACAGAGGAGAAACCTCTGTGTGGTGACTACCAAGTGTGACACTGATTTTAAAAGTCATTGTGAACTATGTGGGCATGACAATTTGGATGTTCTATCGAAGGGCTTGATTTGCTTGCCTGTTCTTTTGCTTCATTTGCCAATCTCCAGTACTGGCTGAGTAACATGGGTAATGCAGCTGGGCACAAACGAATGGTGACACAGGTTGCAACAGGCACCAGCTGGGGAAGACAGCAAGAATTCTGAAAGGATTTGCCAAAATCGCCTAGCAGAGGAATGAAGGCCACTGCCAAGAAAGAAACTGCTCACTATGCACCTGGCAAAGCTTTGTAGCTTAGTCACTGATAGTTTCTTCAACTGTTCCTGCCCCCTTATCACCCTGTATGCCTTTGGCTTTTGGGAACATTTATGTGAGCTGACTGTCATTACCGATGCTTGCAGGCAGACGGCGGGAACCTTTGCTCTCCGCTGGTGTAACCATGCACTCCTTTTACCTTCAGGTAAAAGCTAATCACTGGTAGAAAGCTAATGAGTGAGCTTGCAAGTACAAACTACTGTCTGGCTTCTTAGAGAAAGTTCTTTATGATGCAACAGCCTGTATCGAAACTGGGAGATTACTTCTGATCTTATCTGGAAACAACCTGTAAACAAAACGAGGCATGATTTTAGAGAGCTCTCCTATAATTAGTTCAACGAAAGCTATTTAAGAGATCTGGGTAAAGGGATGTGCTGGCACATATCCAAAAATGACAGTGGCTTTCTCTTTCAGAGTTTTAGATTTTTGAAGTCAATTACCCTAATTTGAAAGCAATTTTCTGGGGATTTGTAAGCAGTGGCAGGTAGCGTTTCCGGTAGCTAACCGCTGTGGGATTCGCCCTCTCGGCTCAAGGCAGCAGGAAGAAGGGCCCTTGGCCTCCTGGGGGATGGTCTGGAGCTTCGGGCTGCAAAATGTGCTGCGGTGGCAGCCGAGTCGTGGATTGGGATCCCTACCTTCAGGTGAAATGTAGCAAACTTCACACACTTGTGAGGGCAGCTGGTCTGGTTTTCGTGTTTGTTTTAGCGATGTTTATAGCTGCTCAAAACTCTCTGAACTTGTCCTTATCTGCTGTGCGCTGGAGTGTTGCGTACTCTGTCCATGCTCCCTCTCTTCCCGCCCTGTCCTCCAGTCATACCACCTATGGGTGCTGTGGGGGTGGTGGGTGGAGTGCTGCTGGCTTTGGGCTTGCTTATGTTTCCCCATGCTGCTGGAATTTCCCATTGCCTAGTTAAGGCTTATCGTGGGCCAGCATCAGGCTCTGAGGACTGGAAGACTTATCAAATGCATATCTAATCTGAAAAGTTATTCCTTCTCTGGGATAAAGAATGAATGAGTGATGGTGTGTGACTTGCTCCCAGAGGAAAGCTGTGCCCCATACGGAGTACTGCAGCAGGAACTTACACACCTTCCCCTGGCTTTGAATAAATAGTTTTAGTAAGGAGGAATTTATCCACATGTATAGAAATAAAATGGGGGGGGACGGGGGACGACGACACACACAAATCACAGCTTATACTTCATCAGGGTTTCTAGGAGTCACACACAAACATCTTCCCAAACTTTTGGAGGAAACCAGCAAAACTCTGGATGTGTCTGGCCAAAAAGGGAGTGTGTATGAGCTGGCAAGCTTGATGAACTCAGGAAATTAGACTTCATTCCTGATTTCAGAATAACCTTTCTAAATAACTCTCAGACTAAACTGAAGTTTTTTGTGGCCTTGCAAAATGGGAAGGGTTTGGATGGTTCAGGGGACAGATGCTAAATGTGGCACGTTTCGTTTCAAGTTTCGGAAGGAAGCACAGTCTTGGTATACAAGTGAGCAGAATTCAACACCAATCAAATGATGCTACAGTCTTGTGGGTATTTAGTGGTTTCATGTTGTGTTTGGTCTCATTGAATTCTCAGGCAGTCAAGATCCATGCTATCCATAAATCCAGCTGTCGTTTCTGAGGAATTTCATATGCAATCTGCTTGATTCCCTTGGGTGAAGGTCAACCCAGAGACTAGAAAGACGTCTGTACACAGATCCAGAGAGATGCTGTGTGACTGCTGCCTGCGGGGTCTGTGTTAGGCAGTTTTGCACAGCAACTGTCTGTAATTTTGAGCAGCAGGCTCTCATCCCATTCTCTTAAAATGTGCTTTACCCTCTAAGTAACATAACTTCTGTGCTAGATTTAGCAGTTATGTTCTCAGGAGGCCACCGCTGCTGTATAAAAAAAAAATGGCAGGGCAGTGCCTTTAACTTGCTTGTTTTCTGTCGGAAAGACTCTTGACTCAGGGAGCAATTTCTGCCCTCTAAACCCCTAGCAAGTGTTCCCAGCCCCACCTAGCCCTCTCTTACATGTCATGAATCCTCTTGGGGTTTCTGGGTGCTGCAGATTTGATGCTGTCTGGGTGGAAGCTGAGGAAGCAGAGCCTGGGCAGCGGGTGGTGTATCCCACCCCTTGCCCAGCCTTGTGCTTGCTGCATGAGACTTATTCCCTGTGACCAGTGGTGTGTGGTGGTCTCATGCCCTTTTATGAAACTTCTGAAGAGAAACCAGAAAGTCATTGTTCCTTTTTGTAATGTCTTTCTGTCAGCTCCCCCCAAAGTTCCTCTTTTTCTCAATTCCTTTTTGCTCTTCTGAGAGTTTCTGCTGCTCTTTATCTGCCAGTTCCAACAAAATGTTGTTTCTGTTATGATGAATAAATTCTTCTCAAGAGTAGAGAGCTGTTCTTTCAAGAGATTGCAGTTAGATGAAAACAGCATAGGTGTGTGAGGGGGTTTGTTTTGCCTTTTAGAAAATCGTAGCCCTAAAGAAGTAGCTCACAAGTGGCAATGGAGAAAGAGGCAAGGGCTCCTTCAGATGAATCAATATTGTGGGTTTTTTCTGACTTTGGGGGCAGTTTCTGTCTGAAGATCTGCTTTTTGTACTCTCTGGATGATGTTTTATTTTTCTGTTTAACCTCTGAAGATTGCGGTTAACATGCAAATAAGGACTTAAATTTTTCATTCTTCACTGTGGGTTATTTTTGTTTGGTTCAAAAACCCCCCCCCGGCATCTGCTCAAACTGACCCTTAAATCAGTGTTGTTACCTGATTATGGAGAACTCTATTCAACAACCAAACAGCTCAGCTGATGCTTAGATTCACTTACATGAGGAGTCCTGGAGGCATTAAGTTAACTGATGTCAGTAAAAATGTTTGGATTAATACAACACGGACCAATATCAATATTTCTAAAGTGGATGATCCGAAGCCAGTTGTGAAAAGGAGATATGGTTTTGGAGAGAGATATGATCCAGATGGGGTTACTGATACTGCTTTGGAGCAGAGAGCTCAGCTTCTGTGAAAGTGGCTCTCGGTGGGTGCCTGCTTATTGCCGTAACCTCCAAAAAGCTTTGTTAGCCTTTGTACTGCCTGTGAGTGTGTGTGAGGTTCTTGCTGGCCATAATCTGAGAAAAGAAACTTTTGTAGGCTGTATTGGGGTAGGAGAGAAGATGGGTGAAATAAAGTTATCTCACTGCACTTCCTCTGGCCCTCTCAAGTACCTAAACATTTTTTTTATTCTTTAGCCAGTATGTCAAGTGATATGAATACCTGTATATAGCTCCTCATAAATCAGATACGGGCATGAAGAACCAAAATGGATTGAAATACATGGGAAGCTCTTGCATATTATGAGTGTGGTTGATGAGTATTTCTCCTTGCTCCTCTCTGCCTGTCTCATGGCCTTTCTGTCCCGCTGTAGTTATGATTTGCTTTGAGGTGTGTTGTGCCATCTGGGTTAGGGATTCCCTATGTGAAATAATTCTTCCTCATTGAAGGACTGGATTGTCTAATGCTGTTGCTAATCTGTTGCTTGTAGAAACATCCCTACACTGAAATGTATCCCCCTAGATTAAATTTCTGCCAAGAGTTTGCAGCTTCATCGTTCAGTGGGCTAAGGCTCCTCAACTTGCGTCTGTGTTGGAGGCCTCATGATTATTTGAACTCTTCCTTTGTCGCTAAGCCCCTGCAGAGGGACAGGACTCCCTGGTATGTGCACAGCTACGCATGTACAGAGCTGGTTCAGGCTTCTTGGAAAAGCAGGCTAAAGAGGGTATTGCTGCTAGAAATCATGGAAAGGACAGAGCGGAGCTAGTGGTTGGCAAAGAGGTGGGTGATGTGAGGTGCTGCCCCCTGCTACGGTGGGACAGGCATCGCAGGAGCAGCAGCTGCCTTGTGCTTCCCAGCTCTGACCAGCCACCAGCCCTCTGGGTCAGCAGGGTTCTTGGTGATTTAAGCAAGAGCGTGTTTTGCCTGTGTCTCGAGCTGGGTCTCCTGTCCTTCAAATGCTGAAGCAGGCTTGTGGTCTGACCTCTGGTCTCTGCCTAGCACCTACTTTATGTCCAGTCTTTGATTTCTTCCACTGCTTACAGCTGATAAATCTCTAAAAGATCACAAATGTGATTCCTTTTATCTTTGTTCTCCATCCCATCTGTATGGTGTCGTGACAGAGTGCAGCTGAAGGGCCATAAAACTTAGGGAGAATACAACTCAACCATGATTGAGCTACTGAACACGAAGTACAGTATTGAGCTATTCATATTGTAAAGCTCCAATGCAAAAAAAGTTATCTCTTCTAAACTGACAAACTGTCAACATTTAGTGTAATAATTTCATAAATGTTCATGGTGATGGCTTTAGCTGTGTCTTGCTTAATATATTATGCGTTTTACAAGTGTTTTTCTCTTCAGTCAGCAGTTATCTTTCACACCGAGCCAGGATTATAAAACCCCCTTGGTAAATGTCATCAGCCCAAAGAAGGAAAGAGGAAAACTTCCCTCCCTTTGAACTTTGAAATTTGTATAGTGGATAAAGCCTGGTCACAAGGGAGAGGAAGAAAGGGAAATTCTGGGGGACTTTCCTAGGAAGCGAAAGGGAAACTATTTCAGGCTCAAGAGACGGCTTTGAGCTGATGGGATAGTCAATAAAATGCCTTTATTACTTTTGTTCAATGCCTTGTTTAGGAGGAAGTATAACACACTAATGCCAGAGAATTTCCATTCTCCAAAATTACTTTCCAGTTCAATACTGTGAGAGTGGGGAAAATCCTGGCCTGCAGATGCTTATTTTTGCTGGCAACTGTTGCCAGCAACAGGCTCAAGGACTACCAGTTGCTTTTCTGCATCTCAAGTCTTCTCTCCTGATAGCTATTTTTAATTTGCAATATTGTAGAAACCACCTTTCTTCAAGACAACATGATGTTGTTAGTGATACATATATGCAATTCCACTAAGATACAATAGTCAGTTTATTTTTTCTATATTGGACCTGTTACTAGACAACGCATCTCCTCCCTGACTTATAACCCTACAATTGGTTGGATCCGTATTTCCTGACAGGTGGGAAAAGGAAGAAAGTTGGATGGGGTTCAGAAAATATTTATTATGGTCCTCTAGGAAGGTGTTAAGTATTCATCAACAATGTGGTGAATGAGGCTAATTAGTAGCCTACGCTGTTGTAGTTGCTGCATTGGACATGCAAACACTGGAGAATGGTGGGTCTGAAAATGGAAGCTCAGGATGCCAGAGTGAGAGGAGAAAAAGAACCTGAGGTTAATCAAGGTTGGTGTAACTTGTCTTGGCTCTTCCTCAGAGAATGATGTTAACTTGTGACTGAACTGACTGAGCCCCGTGCTGGGCACCTCACTGAGGGTTTGTACACCCTGAAGACAAACTCTATGGCAATGGCTCCCCTGAACAAGGGGAACTACCTGAATCACACCCTAGGTTTTTTCTACTAAGCTACAAAATGCAGTTGTTTGAACATGCTTATAAGCAACTGTTTGTCATAAAGTCTTTATAGTCCTAGAAAAAATCCTGGGGCTAATCAAGGGTATTAACTAACTGGTGTCAGAGCTACTGAACTGAAAGGAGCTAGTCCCTGCCTGAGCTGGCGCCTCTAGGAACATTGCTGTGTAAAGCAAAAGTGAAGGTATCTGGGTTTTATTTGTGGTTTGTTTTCTTTTAATTGTTGCAAACAGACCTGCAGCTGCAGTCTGTGAGAGCTTGTGGAGAAGGGACAAACTGTTTCTAGAACTTTCCCCAGAGTCATTCACAGCATGTACCTGGTATCATCTGTGTCCTAACATCTGACGTTCCTGCGTGTTCTTGTGGCACCTTTTCTTATGTAAGGGAAAAAAACCACATATACACAGTAAACATAAATAAGAAAGGGAAGAGCTATTCCCTTCTCCAGGAGCCCAGCTTGGTCTTCTCCATAGTTACCCAGTGAAAACCACAAAGTACTCATGGAATACTTTGTACTAGTAAAAAGATTAAGTCCTAGTGGTTCAAGAGTTCTTGAACCAGTGACAAAAATAAAGCTGACAGTTGCCAAATATTGCAGGCTTGAACCCGCCCCCTCCTCCCAATGGAATTGCCTTCTCAAACCCTGCTTTTTGAGATATTTACAAAGCTGAAGCCTACACAGTCTTCTAAACCCAGCTGCTGTAGTATTGGAACAGAAAGCTTCTAGCTGTATGGCTATGTTACAAGCATGAGAATGTTAATGTCCGATTAACTTCCGTCCATCAGAGATGGACACAAAT
Source organism: Egretta garzetta (assembly GCF_000687185.1). Classification (NCBI taxonomy): domain Eukaryota; kingdom Metazoa; phylum Chordata; class Aves; order Pelecaniformes; family Ardeidae; genus Egretta; species Egretta garzetta. The sequence continues at coordinate 13,375,432 of NW_009260028.1, forward strand.
AAGATCCTAAATAGGGGTCCTAAAAAGCACCTGTAAGCACTTCACGCTTGTCTTGCTAAGCTGTAAATAACTGTTCCAAGTGGAGAACAGTCATACATGAGTTAATGGGATGTACATGCAATATACAACATAGAGTTGTGTTGAGAGTGCTAGGTTAATGGCTGGACTTCATGATCTCAAGGTCTTTTCCAACCTAAATGATTCTGAAATGCCCAAGTTATTTTGCCCAGGTGTTGGAGGACTGTAGACTATTGGCTTGATAGCTGAGGTTAGACTTGTATAATCCTGTGGGGCACTTCTTACTTGGGTGTTGCAGAGTGTAACTTTCACATTTGTCTTAAACACAAGAAAAGACATAGCTAAGACAGACTAGGAAGTCCAGCAGATGTTACTACAACAGCGATACAGGTGACATTACAAAGGATGCCTGAAGAACACAGAGTTACCAGGAGCCAAGTTGGAACTTCTTTGCATTGGATGTTGTCTTCCCTTGACATAGCCATTCTACTAGGGAATACAAACTGGTGTTTTGTAACTGCTGGAAGAAAACTGCACGAAAGTGAATGGAATGGGCAAATGAATTCTGGCATGGATTCTCCGATATTTCCTGCTGTTAATGCTTTTGCTCTCTAACACAAATTCCCTGGACTCTTAAAAGAGCTGACTTTATAGGGCTGTCTTTGTTTTGTCTTTCTCATGCCTTGGGAATAGTGCTAACAATCTCCTCTGGGTGCTGGGTGGATTTTTTTTTTTTTTTGCTTATTTTTGAAAGACTTGTCAAAGGGCTACAAGGGATGTTGGGGAGAAGAGGGAGGAATTAGGCTTGATCACATAAGCCTTTTCTCGAGAAGCCAGGCTGTGAACTGTTAATTGCATCTTCCCACAATTGTCTGATACTGATCTTCTGGGATTGTGGAAAGAACAGAAAAGAAACCAGTCTTTGAACTTAACAAATAAATATGACAACCCAATACGCAAATAGCTCATAGCTCCCAAGAACTATGTGGGGGATACAAGTCCTAAAAGTTCCTGGGTTTCAAGTGGTCCATAGTTTGCTTTTCTAAGTTGATATAGTTCAGTGATAATAGAGCTCTGGTAACAAATTGACTCATTTCCTCAAAGGGAGCTTACTCAATTGTAGCTACGTACATCTTCACCAGTTACTGTGCTTAATACCAGAGAGCGTAACGCTTGCCATTTGAAAGGACATAGCTGAAAGTAAGCTGGAGAATTAATATCTGAAAGCAACCAGATGGTGTCAAGCTTATGAATGCTACCCAGATGTCTTGTGTTGTAATAGCATCTGATGGCCATTTGGTAGTGGACAATAAGGTCATCTTGAGGGTTGTGGTGGAGGTCACTTCAGGGCCCTGGGCCCAAACAAAATACCTTAGCAATGAGTCACTGGATCAACTTAGCACAACTCTGCTATAAAGTCAACTTGCTGGCTAGGTTGGCAGGCTACACCTACACTAGGAGAGCAGCGCCTGGGTAGCTGCTGTCATCTCTTTTCTATAATCAAAAGTCTACCAAGCTTAACCTTTCTCAGTGTGGGAGATGCTGAACAGAACTTTTATATGTTTATGCTGTTATAAGCGTATTGGTAAGCAATGACTTGAAAAGAAAGAGGATCATCTTGTGCAAAACCACAAGCTTTCACGGTGTGAAAGATCATCCTGACCTCTCTGCGGTTCTACACTTTCAATATAGGAAATCCCCTGTGAAAGTTTACCTAAACTTAGTTTTACAGTATATTTTCAACTAGCCCCAAAGTAGAAACTGAGGGGTGTGAAACGCACATTCCAAATCAGGCTTGCAAATTCAGCAGTGCATTGCACTGACCTACAGCCTTGTCTCTAGGCTTTGCCTTTCCCCACCGAGGAGGTAAGCTTTGAATTGATTAGATTATCAGCCTCAGGAATGATGGGTACGGTCAGACATCTTTGCAATCAATGAACTGATCTAAAGCAAAATAATAATCTGAAGGTTTTCTAGGGATTTAGTCCTGCATGATGGGGCTCTGCACTGAGTGCAGGAGGCAGCTGCCTAGGGCACTGGTCTGCAAGGAGCAGCTAGATTCTGGGGAAGCAGCAGCCACCAAGGTGGAAGGATGGGCGGCTGCTGTTTGGGGAGAGGGTGATAGAAGATGGAGACAGCTTATCCACAATCTTACTTTACCCCTTCCTCCTCCCCTTTGGTCTATAGTGGCAGGGGTGACAGAGTCCTCTTCTTTCCAAAACAGCAACATTTAGCCTCACTAGTGTTGTTAAGAAATCTTGACAGTGCTCTAGCTGAAGCATCCCTCGTGTGACCTCTCCCTGCTCCTACCACATACACTT
>NW_009260028.1:13377786-13394320 GCF_000687185.1 Egretta garzetta
TTCTGATGGCATCTCATATCAGGGTTTTTTCTCTGGGATGATCCAGGCCCAGTAGCTCCTTCTGCAAGGGCTGACCAGGCTGTAGCTCCCCTGGTTGTGATCCAGTAGCTCCCTGTACCTGGGGGAGCTGGTTTGGTCTCTACAGTGCCATAGCAAAGATACAAGCTCTTCTGCACAGTAGCAGGTATAAGTGGTACATGTGTTTTGGCACCCTTCAAGCTCTTGGCTGGAGTTGTGCATAAGTGATAAGGCTTTGCATCACTTAGATAATAACCGTTCTTTGGAAATCCAGGAATATGTGTGTTAGAGCATTATGGTGATTAGGTCTGTGCCACTGATTTTGGAAGTGCTGTTAAGTATGTCTGTTGTACAGCAGCAAACTGCTTGTTGGGCACATGATGTGCCTTGGACTATAAAGGGCACAAAGATGCACCATACTGTTCCAGCAATATAAAAAAATCAAGATGTGTATGAGTGGAAATCTCTGATAATATCACCTCATAACACTGCATCCTTGGACATCATCTCCAAGAATGTCGGAGAACCAATATAATTTGGGAGGCCACCCATAACTGAGAAGGTGGTTATGACTATCTAGTTGCAGGGCCAGTCTTCTCAAATGTTTCTCTGTCCACATATCCTAGAGCCATGACGTAAACTTTGGGCATCCTAGTTGTGATAATTCTTAAGAACTGTTTACTCTCAAGCTCTTCTGATAGTCTCTGCTTTAGTCACCTCTTAAGGTGCATATTTACCCAAATCAGAGACGAGGTCTCGGCTTTCTGTCATATCTTACATGTTCTGAGAACTGTAAGCACCAATGAATAGCCCTGCTTTCTGTAAGTGAGAGCAAGACGTGTAAAATGCCAGCTGAAGGGACTATGTTTCCATATACGTGAAAGACTGTTGTTTGCCTTTGGGTTTCTCTAACTAAAAGCTCCTGTTACACTTGTTTAAGAAAAATGCTACTTTCCTTTATTCAGTTCTTGCAGAAGATCCATTTTAAGTCAAAGGCCAAATACTTCAAAGTAGTTTTTATCCATGTGCAGAGTATAGATGCAGGACTGTATCTGGCTAGGTTCTCTGGCACCTTGTAGTATGCTGTGGATATTTTGTTAGGATTGAAGGGTTGTCCAGTCTTGCATGTCTCAAAGTACTTACGAGAGGTTTTTTTCTGATACGGTCAAACTGTCCTAAACCACAGTATTATTCAGTGCACAGCTGTTACAGCTAGAGCGAACGATCGATTTTTCTGCTTTACTGTCAGATTTGGATTCTAGGAAAGCAGACGCTTCTAGGGAGATGGGTAAGAAAGCCATAGCCTGGAGGGTTTTTGTCTCTGTAATATGCCACTTGCTTTTAGTCTTCACAGATGTAGCAACTGAGCGAGTCTTCCCACTGCTTCTGGGAAGAGATGTGCTCCCTGGGGCACCCCTGTTTCCCACAGCTGGGCAGCCTGAATCCACAACCTCTCTTGCCACTAACACTTTGTGAAAACCCATCTTTTGGAAGTGGCCAAAGCCTGAGTTCTGAGTATTTGTGGTAATGTATGACCAGTATTGGGGCCTCAGAAATGACTAAGCTTGGAGTCAAAACTGTACAGAAACTTTGATTTGGAAAGACAGGATTCTTTCTCCCATTTGTATTTGCTTACTAGTGAAAAGAGCTGATGCATTCAACAAGAACTTAAGCTGACTGGTCTTTGATGGGAATGTGGAGATTACCTACTGCTTACCCAAACTGCAGCTTGTAATTTCAGCTGGGGAAGTGGGGAGAAGAGTGTTTAATGGGACTTGCTGTGCAACCTACTGCATGCCTAACTCTCCCTGGAGTAGGGATGCGATGTCCTCAGATAGGAAAGTACAAAGTGCTAACTGATTAAATATGGCACTGTACTTAGTTTACTGGCAGCTGCCAGACATACTGAGGACTCATTATAACGGAGGCAAACAAAATATTTTATTTGTGTCTTTAGAGCACTATTAAATGGCATTAAATATTACAGCTGCCTCTTTTGTAGACACAAATGTCTATTGTTTGTGAGAATGTGTAATGGAACAAGCTCTATTTTTTTTCCTCTCCTTGCTGGCATGTTTCTGGAGAGTTAACCAGCAATTATTAGGTGTGATTGGTACTGTGCTTTAACTAATAACCGTTAAACAAATTAAAGCTTATGGGTTGAACACAAGGAAGAAATCATTCATAGAAAGCACTCAAACTATGTAGACTTTAAATGGCCTAGTTCTGAAGCACTTCCTCTAAGCACTCATGGAAATCTTCTTTGGATGTTAACATGCTGATCTCATGTTTGCAGTTCAAAGCCCTTGCATCCCTGTCCTACTACCAGATGGGATTTGAAAAGCCTCATTAGTTGTGTATCTTACAATGCCTCAGACCTTGGGGTCCTCAAAGCTGACCTTGGCACTTCTAGGGCTGTTTATTTAGAGGACTGAATTAAGAGTGCTACATATTGGTCTTTCATAATCCTTCCTTCAAGCTGTAAACAGTCATTTGGGAGATGAAGTTCAGGTGGCAGCTGGAGAAGGGCTGTGAACTCCTTAGAGCAGCTCTGAAGTGGAACACAGAGGTTTTCAGAACTGAAGCAACCCTATTTCCAAGCATTTGTTCAAGGGAGGCAAAATGTCTGAGGATTAGCTTTGCAGCCTTTCAGCTCCCCCAGGCTCTGGAGCCACCTGAGATGAAATACTTGCCCTGCCTTAAAGACTCATGGGGTGTCTCTGATCTGCACCTTGCTGGCAGTGAGCTGATGGTGGTCTTAGCCATGATTTGTGTTACCTCACCTGTGCCCGATGTCTTACAGCTGCCCCACCCCAAAATCTCCTGTACCATGGGCTGCAAATGCAAGAAGGATTGGAGCTGAAGTAGCACTTTTATACCACCTGGAGAAGACCCTTGACACAAGGATTATTTCTGGGTAGAAACTTGTTTATACCTTGCTCAACACAGAAGAAAAGTGAGGGGAAAATGAGAACCAAGACAAGAAAACTGAATTTTAATCAAAGCTATCCTAACTTGGATCCTTCTTTCCCTTCTGAGATGTAGAACAGATTAGTAGTTGGGGTGAGGTAGGGGCACACTGCCAACCATGAAAAGCCAGTAGAGTTGCACTGACTTAGATCAGCTTGTGCATGTCACTTTACATCTGAATCAAGATGTTCAACTTCTGAATGCTGCTTTCACAGCTGAAAATACCTGTAAATGAATATAGTGGCTTCATACCATGACCACCATGAAACTTGTAGCTTTAGTGAGGTACTCAAAGGGTGAAGTTAATTCTGTGGAGGATAATCTTTGAGGACAGAAGCTTCCCATGAGGAAATTCGAAGATCCCCCCCCCCAGCCAGACCTTCCATACAACCCTGCTATCTCTTTAATCAGGCATTTTGCTTTGTTTGAGAATATTAAGGCTTCATCCAGACTGTAGTGCAGCCACATCCTGGTGCCATAGGAGTTTGTGCTCAGCAAGGTGTTGCTGCTTTCCTTGGCCTTATAGACCCTAACTGGAGGCCAAGAGCTGTTGATGGAGTTAGGTTTCCCCAGAATATACTTATTGGGTGGATGAGAATGCTCTAGTATAAATGAATGTGGTCTTTTCTGCCTCATTCCTCTGTGAGAAGCAAAGAAATGGGGGAAGAGGTAGTACAATGAGTGTTATAATGTAGGGACTTACATGAGTTTTAGTCACAGATGAAATGCTGAGCCCTGACTCACTAGCTTGGCACAGCTATTTTCTAGCCTGTCTTGTACAGGAGACCTTTCCAGAGAAACCTTTTAGCTTCAAAGTTTTAAATTTTTTTTCCCTCCCTCTATCCCAGCAGGGGACTTGGAAGGTACAAGAGATGCAGCACAGCATGGATACTCCAGGGATCTCTCACTCCCATCCTCTCAACTACATGCTGTTGCAATCTCTCTTGTCAGGAAAGATTCCTTCCTTATCTCAAACAACAAAAAAATCACTCTGTAAAAGAATGCAAACTTTGCTATAGGAGACAGCAGAAGCTCTAAGAGCTTTTACTTTATAGATCCTAGTGCAAAGGAGCCTCTAATTCCTACAGGGTCATGCTCTGCTTTCAAAAATCTCTGGGAAATAGAACTCCAATGCAGTTGTTGCAGGATGTGCAGATGTCTGAGCCAGCTTTTAAGCCACTGCTGTGCATTTTGCTAACAGACTAGCAGCATGTGGCAGTGCAGGAGTTGGAGTGGGCAGCAGCTTGTGTGTACAGCTAGCTGTAATTCTGCCAGCTGCAAGGAAAACTTAACTTGCAGGCTGAGTAGTCAGAAGCATTGCTATGGGCGATTGAGCAAGGAGTGCATGGGAGTGAATTAGCTACAGAATGGCCCTTGCTGGATATGTGCTAGAGCTGGAAAAGTGGTGACGCTCTCTGTCCCTGTCTCCTCTCATCTCTTGGGTTTCACAAATGCTGCTGAGCATCTTTTTTTTTTTTTTTTTTTTTTTTTTTTTCTTGAAAGAGCTAAATGTGTGTTTCTGGTGGGTGGAGGGGGGGAATGTGGCTATTAGGCAGATTCTTTATCATAGCTATTCAAGAGATACATCCTTCTTTGGATAGCAAAGTGCATTTGGGTAAGAGGAAATTGTCCCCTTTCAGGACGTGAGAGCTTATGGTAACCGCAAGAGAGAGTAACTGCAAGGTAAGCGTGCTTTGCATGCAGTTCAGTGTTGTCTGCACTGTTTGTTTGCTGTAACGGGGAAGAAAAAGACCACGCCAGCCCCTCTAAAGCTGGGTGCCTGGAACGTGCTGAGTCTGCAGATGTACACATGTAGTCAGCTTGCGTGCATGCAAGGATGCCGAAGGCAAAATGCAACAACTCCTTATAGACCCTGTAAATCTACTCTTTAAAAAACCAAACAAGTTTAAGCTGGGCTGCCTCAGCAAGGGCAGCATTAGGGAGTTCTGGATGTTTTTTCCTTTCCTAATGTAAAAATAAAACAATCCTCTTTTCAGGAACGATGGCAAGAATCTTCTTGGCTCTAGCTCAGGTAGCTCTCTAACTGTGGTGACAGTTGACCTTGCTCAGGCAAGGCTGCTGAGAAAGCTGAAAAGGAAGTTTGCTTTTATAAAACCTTCTGGTTCAGAACTTAAGCACATGGCAATGTGGAACACAAACTCTGATGTTGGGAAACAACATCTGGGAAGCCGGGGTGAAGAGATTATACTTCAAACGCACTTAGTTGAGAAATACATTTGGACTCGACAACTAATTTATTCATAAACTGAGGAGAAAAAAAAAATCAAGCAAATAGCAGTCATCTTCATCTCACTGTTCCTAGTCTTTCCAGCAGAAAGGAAATTGTAAGTGAAATAAAATAATCCTGAAAACTGCACATTAATATATGCACAAGGAGGTGTGAGAGGGGAATATCTGCGTGCAAAACTTGGTTGTAGAAATAATTTTAAAAATTAAAAAACCCTAATGTTTTCTGGATGAATAATTTGCCTGTTTTCTCCATCCTCCCCACTCTTCATAAATCTTGCACTCTTCAACTACACCAAGCAAAAGCTAAATTACATCAGTCACCGGCACTCCTCATTTACAGAACAAAAGTGAGTTTGGAGTGAAACTTTGGTAAACTGCAGTAACCAAAACTAAAATACTTAACAAATCCTTGCAAATGACATTAAGTCCTGTGGCTTTACTCACTGTGGGTGCTCTTTTGGGATGCTACTGAGTGCTCTTACCATTAGCCTGTGTTAATGCCTGTGGTGCTCAGTAGGTGGACTGGTGGGTGTGTTGGCTAATTCTTCTTTCCAGGGGTATATTGCTATATGGATGCTGTAGTCGTAGGTTTTGGTGTTAGCTTCTGACACCTTGGTAGACCTGTGCAAATAGCACTTTACTCCTCTTGAAGTCTTATGCATTGTCCTGTCTGCTAACAGAGCAAGTCTCTTGCTGAAGAGGCATAGCTGTGAGCCACCTTCACTTACACTAAGGGTAAAGGGTCTAAAGGATGTGGTAAAGCAAATCTTATGTGGACAACACTTGCTGGAGCTTATGCAGAAAGCTTAGTGAGGCACAAGGGTGACAGCATGGGTTCAAGGGCTTCCCTCTACCACACACCTGCAAAGAGGTGGACACTCTGTGACAGTGGCTGAACTGAAGTAGTATGTGTTGCGAAAGGTGCTGTTATGCTTGTAACTAGAAAAGCTGTGGTGGGTTGAACCTCTCTGCTATGCACGAGGGAATTTTTTCCTGTGGTTTTTTTAAAAGCAAAAACCAGAAAGTGGTAACCCACAGATAGCAGATTAAAAAAAAGTTTGGCTTTAAGACTGTTGGCTCTGGGATGTTAGGAAATCTTAATTGAACTTAGAATGCAGTCACATCCCTTGTTAAGTTATGCAACTTCTTACATGCACAAAGTCAAAGAAAGCCTTCCATGTCTGGAAACTGTCTAGCTTGGAGTCGTTGAGCTAGCTATGTATTTATTGTTCTTAAACTGTTGTGCTGGGGAAGCAGAATTGTTCTGAGCACTCTGCATTCCTAGGGGCTGATTGGCACTTGGAGATCTCTGCAGTTTAGGACTTTTATATCTTCTAGTCTTTCTAGAATAGACTATATTTTCTCTGATTTGTGTTTTGTTTTTTTTTTTTAATTTTCTTCACCCCTCCTCCCTTACTTGGCAGGCATCTTGAAACAGATCATGATTAAGGACTACACACTTTCTTCTTTCGGTCTTACTGGGCACCTCCTTGAAGACACTGTCCTAGTACCAGCAATTTATTTTTTTCTGTTACAAACGACTTTAGCAACTAGCATAGGGATGGACTGGTAGAAAAGTCTGGCAGTTGAAATTGGCGTTTACAAAAAAGAAAATCCAGAGACAATAGAGGGAAAGGCAGCTGAGAGAATAACCAATCCAGAATTAGCTACAGCCATGAAACCTCTCAGTGATGCTGAAGGTGGGTGTAGTATTATTTGTTCAGTATTCCATGAACAGGAAGGAAAACTTAAAGAAAAATACCCAAAGAAAACAAAAAAACCCCCCACCATTAAAAACAGGTCCTTTCTACCCCACCCCAGCAATAAACCCAGTCAAAAACCCAAGCCAGTGTGAGTTCTGGTATGCCTCTGCTATCCACCATAGTGATGATATATGGATGCCTCAGGCTGAGGTTGAGCAGCTGAGGGTGCCCATGCAGCCCAAGGCCATGCTTATCTGAGCTCCTCTCCCAGGCCAGGAGCAGCAGAGCCCTCTGAGTGTGGTGGAGAGCCACAATTAGTAACTCCCCATCAACATGGGGAATTCATGCCAGTGCAATGCTTCACGCAGGCAGCAGCAATTCTCCAGGCCCTGTCAGCACAGGCACCTCTGCACCACACCTTGCCATGCGGTTAAGATGTGCCCAAAGTGCTGAGGTGCCGTTTTAAAGACATACGGACGGATGTGAACTGAAATCAATGAGTGGAAGTCGCTGAGGCTCAGGCTGCTTTGAAAAATCTGACTGCAGGTACATCTGCAATGCACATACACCCCCACGTGCCTCTGAGAATTGCCAGTGCTCAGTGAAATATTTCACTGAGTGTGTATTCACATTCAGTACATGTGTGTATGTATATTTAATGGACTATGGAAGAAAACATCTCATTGTTCAGAGGCTTTTTTCCTCTCCTCCTTTCTCTCACCTGGTGAAACAAAGCTCTGGCCACTGACATGTACCGGCAGTGTCCTGTCACCTGGACTGGACTGCCACCTTCTGTGTATGTTTAGGAATGCTCGGATTCCATATGGGGAGGTTGCCTCTATAGGCTCCTTGTCCTGAGTGGAAGGGAAAGCTGTAACACAGTTCAGAAAAGGAATGTAACTGGGGGTGTGAGAGATGGAAACCAGCTCAACTCTTTCAAAGGATTCTCAAATACTAATCATAAAAGCATAGAATGGGTTGGAAGGGGCCCTTAAAAATCATTTAGTCCAACCCCCCTGTCATGGCCAGGGACATCTTCCACTAGAGTTGGTTGTTTAAAGCCTCATCCAACCTGACCTTGAACACTTCCAGGTATCCACAACTTCTTTCAGTCTCTCACCACCCTCATCATAAAAATCTTTCTTATGTTCAACCTAAATCTACCATCTTTCAGTTTAAAACCATTGCCCCTTGTCCTGTTGCTACATGCCCCTGCGAAAAGTTTCTTTCCATCTTTCTTATAAGCCCCCTTTAAGTACTGGAGAGCCACAATACAGCGTCCCTAGAGCCTTCTCTTCTCCAGGCTGAACAACCGCAACTATCTCAACCTTTGTCAGAGAGGTGCTCCAGCCCACTGACCATTTTTGTGACCTTCCTCTGGACCTGATCCAACAGGTCCGTGTCGTTCCTATGCTAGCAGTAAGCCGTAGATGACATCTACGATGATAAGGCCCTTAGAGTTGACTGCATTGTTGTGTGTTCTTGTTTTTTCTTTTTCTTTTTTTTTTTTTTTTTTTTAAATAACATACAGGGTTTTTCTTTCTTTTGAAGAGTAAAATATTCTTCCAGTTTCCCCCCTGCCCCAGAATATCTTCTCTGGCAGACAAAATGTCAAGAAGTGGTGACTTCAGCCAAAAGATCAGTCTGAATATAGTATACATCAATGAAATCTTGTTTTCATTGTCATCAATGAAAGTTGTTTTAAATGCCCTGCTGTATGGACTGCTATGTACATCTGTGGTTGTGGGGTTTATTTTTTTTTAAATTCGTCTAATAGAAACCTTCCATCAAAAGTCAAAGTTTTTCTGAAACCTACTTGTGCAACGGTATCTTGTTCTCTTCTTTTTCAAAGTCCACAGAAACCGTGGTGACTCACGACTTGAGCAAATACTCCTGTGCAGTTGCTTTCCCTCTTTCTTTTTTTCACTGGCTGCAAACTGAGACCTCGGGTTTTGTGCTGCACTGACTTTGCGATTGTCTGCACGCTGCTCGGCACAACAGGACTCCTTACCTTCCTCGCGCAGGGGGCTTTAGCTGCTGTTATGCACTCTGTTTGTAAACAGTGACCATTCAGAACCTGAGAAGTTACATGGGGTTTGGTTTTTTTTGGTGTGACTGGTATGCAGAACGTCTTGTCTAAGCCTTTTCTCTTACTTAGCTGACATCAGGAGGCAGTAGATATGAATGATTATTTTTAGCCTAGCATTTGTTCTCTGAACTTCTCTAAACCGAAACTCTCTCTTCGGTTGCCTCTGTCGGTGTGTCAGTTCAACGACTAAAGAAAAGCAAAAAGATAAAGAGCAGAAATAGGGGCAAAACTGTACTCACTGAGTAAATTAGTTGGAGATGCCTTTTGGGGTGTCAGGTGAAAGCTGTGAAAGCTGCCTTTTGTTTTACCAGTAGCCTTAGCCTCACTTCTCATTTTGCAGTCTAAGTGCATGCTGGCTGGCAGCCAGTGAAGGGGAACAGAGTTACAGAGCCGAAACGTTTTAACTGGGAAACCCCTCAATCTGTATTTTTTTCCTCTCCAGCAAGCTGCTGCTTATGACAAAGAAAAAAAAAAAAAAAACCCAAACCAAAAAACAAACCATCCACCAACCAAACTAAATACAGATTGTTTGTTTCTTTTTCATTTTTCCCCTGCTCACATAATCCAAAGCAGTTGTAAAAGACCTTGGCTAAAAAGGCATAGCCAAGGTACTGCAGTTTTAGCACTTTCTAGTACAATGTAGAAAATTTGATCTCGTTCTTACCTGAGTGGAATCTCTCAGTGTCCTGTCTGAATGTCCTGAGATTCAAATGTTCTGCAGCGAGGAGCCTCTGCCTTGAATGAGGAAGTGCCAAAGCAGGGCAGGATGTGGAGCAATGACTCAGATGTCGAGGGCTGTTTCTTTTGACAAGCTGAGGAATAAAAGGAATTGACAGTGCTCACTGTAGTGTGCTCAGCTGACGTAAGGACATGCTAGATACCACTTTACCAATAGTAAAAGCTCAGGAACATTCAATGTTTTCCTCTTCATCTTTTCCCCCGAACTTTATTAGCTTACAATAATGCAACATTCCAGTATTGCAGTCCTTTCTAGGAGGATCATCTACATTTTGTCCAATAAAATATATGTCCCTGTCAAGAAGCATTTCTTTCCGTGAATGTGCTGCTTGAAGATGTTCAGAATAAGGATTTTGGTAATGCTTCTGAAATGACTCTTGCCTCTTAGCTCAAGCAGATACAAGTCATGGCACATTATCAAAAAAATAAATCATATCTCTTCTTACAACTAATTTTAATTGACATTCATGTATTTGGTGTCCTATATGCCTGAGCACAAAGGCTATCACTTGCAGTTTCTAAGCAATCTGGATAGGCTGGAAGAGTGGGCTAACAAGAACCTTATGAAGTTCAACATGGACAAGTGTAAGGTCTTAACACCTAGGAAAACATAATGCAGCACAGACTGGGATCCACCTGGCTGGAGAGCAGCTCTGTGGAAAGGGACCTGGGGGTCCTAGTGGACACCAGGCCAAGAAGGCCAATAAGACGCTGGGTTGCGTCAACAAGGGCATCACCAGCAGAGAAAAAGCCATTATCCCACTCTACTCAGCGCATGTCAGGCAACCCCTGGAATACTGTGTACAGTCCTGGTCCCCGCTATACAAAAAAGATGTGGATGGGCTGGAGGGAGTCCAGAGAAGGGCCACCAAGATGATCCAAGAACTGGGAAGCCTGCCATACAAGGACAGGCTGAAAGAACTGGGTTTGTTCAGCCTAGAGAAAAGGAGGCTTAGAGGGGATCTTATCACCATGTACCAGTACCTAAGGGGTAGCTATGAGAAAGATGGAGACTCCTTTTTGACAAGGAGTCACATGGAGAGGACAAGGGGGAATGGACATAAGTTGCTCTTGGGGAGATTCTGATTGGATGTTAGAGGGAAATTTTTCACAATGAGAGCAGTCAACCATTGGAATAATCTCCCCAGGGAACTGGTGGACTTTGTCACATTGGACACTTTTAAGACTCAGCTGGACAGGGTGCTGGGCCATCTTGTCTAGACTGTGCTCTTGCCTAGAAAGGTTGGGCCAGATGATCCTTGAGGTCCCTTCCAACCCAGGATTCCATGATATTTTTTCAAACTCTACATTGTCAAAAAAGCTCTGTCTCTCTTATGTGCTCTGTAGTGTTGAACTTTTCATTATACAAACAAGCCATGAAAGGCATACCAATTGATTTAAAATAATTAGTATTCCAAACACTGTTTTCATTCATTTCAATGCTTCCTCTGCTTAGGTTAAGCAGAGAGCCAGCTATTTAATCATGCTGGATGAATCTAAATATTGGTATGTAACACTCATAGAAAAAAATTGCTTAAACTTTAGAGCAAATCTGAATTTTTTAGTATTAAGACAGAAGTTAAAGAATTGAAGAAATTCTAAGAAATCATGTCTCATTATGCTAGAAAACAAAACCTCCATACTCAATGGTTTGAGAAGTAACACTTGGTAAATTAGTCGGTTTCATGTATTTCAGCAATACAGTTTCCCACTCAAATGATCCTGTGATGGAATTGCTTATTGTCTCCTGTGACAGTGATGATCCTGAGTATTTCCTGAGGCACTTCACTTTTGGAAAGCTTTGAAAGCCTGATGTAACTCACATTAGATAAGTGGTAGGACAGCGCAGGGGAAAATGCTTCTCTGTTTGTAGAAGTTATTCCCTGGCACGAAAGTGCAACAGTGGAAGGCTTTGGAGACTAAAATTCCTCATGAAGTACTAAAACCATTTATGGCCGCACTAATGTCATGAGAAAGATGTATTGGGATTCTTTTTCCACCACATGCTCATCTGAAAGCTTATTTCTTCATAGGATACTACTTCAAGAGCTCCTCTCGCATCAAAGCAGAAGTGTTGTCCAAGTTAACACAGCTGTTGGAATCTGACTCACAGATGCTATGTCCAACTCCAAGTAAAAGAAAATTGTTCCATAACCAAGTTCAAGAACTTGAAGGTGCAATGCTTCATATGTTAATTCCTTCTTTATGTGTTTGGAACAGGTCTCTAAGATATTACATAACCTGGCCTAAATTTAACCCATCAGCTGAGGTAATTCCTCAGTGTGAGCAGTGATTTGAATAGCTGTTTTCAGTGCATACCCTTTGAAGTCCTATGTCACTAAATACTTTGTGTTTTTCTTGCATTTGGTCTTTGAAGTGTGCTGGCATGGTTATTAAGTACCATCTAGCAAAAAAAATCATGAGAATGGAAAGGCTGTACTCCAGCTTCGTGCCTACATATCCTCTGTGTCTTCCCTTCTATCCTTTTCTCACCTTATTGCTGTCCTCCCATCTTGCAGGAGGAGGTAGAGGATCTGGATTACTAATGCATTCTTCCAAAACTGTTCAGTGTACAAAAACATAGGAGTCACAGATGTGTCTTGTAATGGTCTGAAGTGAAGGTTGTGTGTCTGGAGGGCATGCCTATACGGCTATTCCTCAATCTGACTTTTGGTGATAAAGACAAAGAAATTACACTGATCTGTGGTGACTGTTCACCAGGATAAACCACACCAATATGTGGAGGGGGTGTGGTTGGTTTTTGGTTGGGGGTTGGTTTTTGCTTTTTTTTTTTCCAAGCTCACTACTTGCTTGTGTCACAGAAGTGAGGTATTGTGACTGCTTAGTGTTCCACTGCACTACGCTGAGGGTTGTTAAACATGAAATAAAATTAGGACCTGGTGGCAGTGCAATACTGGCTTATAACTGCTCATCTTGACAGATAAAAGACAAAATTATTTGGTTTTCTTTCTACTTTTCCTGTTTTTTCTAACATAGACCTATTAAACTTATTATGGGTTGAGTCACCTGAAGGAGAGTGCTGATGTTATGGCTATACAACTTGTCCATGTTCTCTCAAAATCCAGCCATAACTTTCCCAGAATCACAGAATGGTTGAGTTTGGAAGGGACATCTGGAGGTGATCTTGTCCACCCTCCCCTGCTCAAGAAGGGCCACCTGCTTGATCTTCAGACAGAGCCTCCTATGTGTGTCTGTGCTTATTGCCTCTGGTACCACCACTGGGCATTGCTGAAGAGAGACTGGATCTGTCCTCTTTGCACCCTCCCTTGAGGTATTTATATATATTGATGAGATCCCACCTCAGCCGCCTTCTCCAGTCTGAACAGTCCCAGCTCTCTCAGCCTTTCCTCACAGAAAAAACACTCCAGACTCTTCATCATCTTTGCAGCCTTTCATTGTGCTCTCTCCAGTAGATTCATATCGCTTGTACTGGGGAGCCCAGACCTGGACTGAGCACTCCAGGTGTGGCCTCAGCAGTGCTGAGTAGAGAGGAAGGATCATCTCCCTTGCCTTGCTGGCAATACTTTGCCTAACGCAGCCCAGTATGCTGTTAGTCGTCTTTGCCACAAGGGCACATTGCTGGCTCATGTTCATGTTCAACTTATTGCCCAGCAGCACATCCCCAGGGTCCTTTCAAGCCAGGTGACCCCCAGCATGTATTGGTGCGTGGGGATTTTCCTCCCCAAGTGTAGGACTTCGCACTTCTTGTTGAACTTCATGGGGTCCTACTTAAGTACTCCCTGACCCGATCCTCTTCCACCAAGGGTGCTTCTTCCTTGCTCGTATTGGTGCATGGGGATTTTCCTCCCCAAGTGTAGGACTTTGCACTTCTTGTTGAACTTCATGGGGTCCTACCAGCCCATTTTTCCATCCTGTCAAGGTCCCTCTGGATGGCAGCATGACCCTCAGGTGTATCAGCCATGCCTTCTAGTTTTGTGTCATCAGCAAGTTTGCTGGTGGTGCACTCTGTCCCATCATCCAGGTCATTATTGAAGGTCTTGAACAGGACTGGACCCAGTACTGACCCTTGGGATAAACTGCTAGTTACTGGCCTCCAGCTAAATTGTGCTAATGATAGCTACCCTCTGCGCCAGGCTGTTCAGACAGTTTTCAATCTGCTTCACTATCTGTTCATCCAGCCCATACTTCATCAGCTTGTCTATGAGAACTTTATGGGAGAGGGTGTCAAAAGTCTGGGTAGACAATGTCCACTGCTCTCCCCTTGCCTACCAAGCCAGTCACTTCATCATAGAAGTTGGTCAAGCACTACTTACCCCTGGTGAATCTATGCTGACTACTCCTGATGACTTCCTTGTCCTTCCTGTGCCTGGAAATGGTTTCTAGGATTAGCTGCTTTATCACTTTCCCAGGGATCAAGGTGAGGCTGACTAGCCTGTAGTTCCCTGGTTCGTCCTCCTTTGAAGAGAAGAGTGACATTTTTTCTCTAGTCCTCTGGTACTTCTCACAGTTGTCATGATCAACAAAAGATTATCAAGAGTGGCCTCACAATGACATCTGTCGGCTCCCTCAGCACTCAGGGGTGCATCCTATAAGGCCTGTGGACTTATGTACGTTCAATTTACTTAAGTACTCCCTGACCTGATCCTCTTCCACCAAGGGTGCTTCTTCCTTGCTCCAGAGTTTCACCTGGTCTCTGGGACCTGGGATTCTTGAAGGCCAGTTTTGCTAGTAAAGACTGAGGCAAGGGTGGCATTCAGTATCTCAGGCTTTTCCATGTCTTGTGTAACCATGAACCCTGTCTCCTTCAGCAGTGGGCCCACATTTTCCCTAGCCTTCCATTCCTTTTGTCTGTTATGTATGTATAGAAGCCTTTCTTGGTCACATCCCTGAATGGATCAAATTCCAGGTGGACTTCGGCTTTCTTAACCGTGTTTCTGCGTGCTTGAACTGTGTCTCTTTATTCCTTCCAGGTTACCCACCCTTGCTTCCACCCTCTGCATGTTTTCTTTTTGTGTTTGAGTTTTGCCAGGACCTCCTTGTTTATCTGTGCAGGCCTCTTAGCATTTTTTTTTTTTCTTACTTCCTACTCATTGGGATGGACTGAAGACAGAACACAAATACACTGAGACAAGCTACCAAGCTGACATAAAACTCTTAGGCTGATTCATGTACTAAAGACCATTGCCTAATGCCTTGTTGGTTTTCTGCCCGAGGGGCTGCTCGCTTCAGTGTTTGGAGGTGTTCAAATGATCAGTAGCTTTTTCATGCTGTTGTTAGGTTGTATAAATGTGTTTTCTTCTTTTCTTTTCCCCTCCCCCCCCAATCTGCTGTAACCTGTATGTTTGCTAAAAGGTTTCCAACAGAAGCAAAATGCAGTCTCCTTTTCCATAACATATAGCAATCCTAGATTTGTTACAAAAGTTACCTACACACTTGCTAATTCAGACACTGTGAATCGAATGCTTTCCAAAGTCAAAGCCAGACAGTTTTCACCACATATAGGTGAACAGATGGAAGAAGGAAGAATTTATAAAGTTTAATAGCTAGTATCTGGAATATAAAATTGGATTCAAATAAGTACTGCTATAGACTGGACAAGGGACCTGTGTAATTCCCTTTGGTGCTACGTTAGCACGTTGTAACCTTGCAATTTTCCTCTTTCAGTTGCATTTTTTGCTCTGCTTGTATTTATAGTCAGAATGGCTTCTGACCCCACTGGCAGAGAATTCCAAAAAAGTGAGTCACAAGTTTTTGACTGCTATGCATCACTAATCATTAATACTGATGACCTTACCTGGTGTTATCGATAAACTTGAGTTTTTCTCTTTCCACACACTCCCCTTTGCTTATCTGATAGACCAAATAACACAAACAGTCCTAATCAGGCTCACTTCAGAAGGAAAGTGCAAACTCCCCTTCATGTGTTGTTCTGAGCAGAATACAGCAAGTTTTTTTTTGTGTCAGGCAGTGTAGACCAGCAGTAGCTGTAGCTTGCCATGCTTGTCTTCTCTACTTAATTTTGCTAAACCTTATTCCTTCTTCAGTCCAGGTGGAAACAAAAAGGCTATTTACATCAGAATCACAGAATTGCAAGGGTTGGAAGGGACCTTGGAAGATCATCCAGTCCAACCCCCCTGCTAAAGCAGGTTCTCCTAGAGCATGTTACACAGGACACCATCTGAAGCAATCCTAAAGTAAAATTAGGTATTTGGTTGTAAACACATTTGAGAAATGAGAGTAGATGCTCAGGTGGTCTTATGGCCAGGCCGGTGGTAGCCTTAGGACTCCTGTGTAGGAATGTAAGGGATGCTCAGAGGATACTTGCTCATTGTGTGGAGCTCATGAATGGGTGTGAAACCATGTTCAAACTTCTTGTGGCTATTCTTCTCCTGTGATGAAGTCCTGTTGCTCAGAGCAGATCTTCATAACCTCAGCAAAACTGCTGAAGCTGCCACTCTCAACTCTTCACTGCTGCTTTTGAGAGCAGCATCCTGGGGCTGTGTGAGCACCTCCCACCTGGGTAAGTGCCAGGTCACCTTGCTGAGCTGTAGATGTCACCCAGGAAGGAAACTCCTGATCAGAAGCCTCCATGTAGAGACAGAGCCTGCTGTAAGTGTGTCCACAGCCTTGCTCTCCTTGGTGGATCCTCTGTCTTTTTCTGTGTGGCATTGGGGATATATGATGCTGCAGATGGCCTTAGATTAGAATAGCTCAGCTGGAAGGGACCTACAACTACCATCTAGTCCAACTGCCTGACCAATTCAGGGCTGACCAAAGGTTAAAG
>NW_009260029.1:0-602 GCF_000687185.1 Egretta garzetta
TGGGGACACAGGGACACCGGGACATGGGGACACGGGGACGCAGGGACATGGGGACACGGGCACACAGGGATGGGGACAGGGATGCGCAGGCAAGGCATGGGCATGGGGCTGCCCCACTGCAGGAGGCATCCACAGGAGAGACTGGTCCTGGGGGCACAGGGGTCCCACGGGGCCATAGGGGTCCCCTGGGGGCCATCAGGGCCCTAGAGGGGCCATTGGAGTTCCACAAGAGCCATGGGTGATCCCACAGGGGCCGTGGGAACCCACTATGGCCATGGGGTCCCATATGGGTCACAGATTCTCCCTAAGGCCACAGGAGACCTTTGGGGACCATGGGGTTCCCACATGGGCCATGGGATCCCTCTGGGACTACAGGAGCCCGGTGGGGGTGTCCCATGGGGTCTGTGGGGGTCCCATGGGGTGTGCTGCAGGGGGCTTGCTCCCCCAGCCCCGGCTGCTCCTCTGGCACAAGTTCTCCCTGCCCCGGGTCTCCTGGGCACTGTCCCCGTCCCCATCCCCGTCCCCATCCCCATCCCTGTCCCCATCCCCATCCCTGTCCCTGTCCCCATCTCCATCCCCATCCCCGTCCCTGCCCCACTCCC
>NW_009260029.1:2955-3788 GCF_000687185.1 Egretta garzetta
AGGGCTCCTGGTGGCCAGGAATGCTGGTGGCCAGGGCCGCTGGTGGCCAGGAATGCTGGTGGCCAGGGCCGCTGGTGGCCAGGGCCGCTGGTGTTAAGCCCCAGGCCTAAGCCCCCGGAGCAGAGCCCCTCTCAGCCTGGCAGCAGGAGGGCCAGGCATGGGGCTCGACAGGGGTGCACGGGGATCCCCCATCCAAAATGTTGTGGCTCTAGTGGGGGGTGCAGGGGAGCCCACAGGGTGCAGCTGGGGGAGGGGAGGGGGTGTCAGGGTGCTCCCGTGACGTGCAGGGGAGCAGCAGTGGGGTGGCAGCAGGAGGGAAGGGTGCAGGGGTGCAGGGGTGTGGGGTACGGTGTGGGGTGTAGGGTGCAGGGAGCTGCAGGGAGCAGGGGTGCAGGATAGAGAGATTTGGGGTGCAGAGGTGCAGGGTGTGAGGAGCTGCAGGGAGCAGGGGTGCAGGATAGAGGAATTCGGGATGCTGGGGTGCAGGGCGTGAGGAACAGGGCATGTGGATGCAGGGATTCAGGGTGCAGGGGTGCAGGGTGCAGGGGTGCAGGGGTGCAGGGTGCAGGGTGTTGGGTGCAGGGGTGCAGAGGTGCAGGGTCCAGGCACACAGGGGTGCAGGATGCAGGGTGTTGGGTGCAGGCACACAGGGGTGCAGGGTGTTGGGTGCAGGGGTGCAGGGTGAGGGGTTACAGGGGTGCTGGGGTACAGGGCACAGGGTGTTGGCAGCAGGGGTGCAGGGTGCAGGGTGCAGGCACAGAGGGGTGCAGGGGTGCAGGGTGTTGGATGCAGGGGGGCAGGGGGGCAGGGTGATGGATGGAGGGGTGCAGGGC
>NW_009260029.1:4773-5016 GCF_000687185.1 Egretta garzetta
CGGCACCCGGCCGTGGGCCCCAGCACCCGCTATGGGGCTCAGCACCCGGCTATGGGGCTCAGCACCCGACTATGGGGCTCAGCACCCAGCCAGGGGGCTCAGCACCCAGCTATGGGCTCAGCACCCGGTTATGGGGCTCTGCACCCAGCTGTGGGGCTCTGCACCCGGCTATGGGCTCAGCACCCGGCTGTGGGGCTCAGCACCCGGCCATGGGCTCAGCACCCCGCCGTGGGGCCCAGCTCC
>NW_009260029.1:5116-6109 GCF_000687185.1 Egretta garzetta
CGGCTCTGCCCCCGGCCGTGGCGCCCTGCACCCGGCTATGGGCTCAGCACCCGGCTAGGGGGCTCAGCACCCGGCTATGGGCTCAGCACCCGGCTGTGGGGCTCAGCTCCCAGCTACGGTGCTCATCACCGGACCGTGGGGTTCAGCACTCATCTGCGGGGCTCAGCCCCCAGCAGTGAGGTCCAGTACCTGGCCGTGGGGGCTCAGCACCCGGCTATGGGGCTCAGCACCCAGCCTGGGGCGTTTGGCACCCAGCCAGGGGGCTCCGGCACCCAGCTACAGTGCTCATCACCAGACCATGGGGTTAAGCACTCATCTGCGGGGCTCAGCACCCAGCTGTGAGGTCCAGTACCTGGCCATGTGTCTCAGCACCCAGCCGTGGGGCTCAGCACCCGGCTGTGGGGTTTGGCACCCAGTTTTGGGGCTCAGCACCCAGCTATGGGCTCAGCACCCAGCCGTGGGGCTCAGCACCCAGCTGTGGGGTTTGGCACCCAGCCTTTGGCCCTGCTGGAGCAGCCTAAGGGCACCCCGGTTGTAATGGAAACACCCTGGCAGGGAAGGAGCTCACCTGGGAGCCCGCGGCTTCCTTGATAAGGGCAGCGGAAAGGCCCCGTGATAACCAACGGCCCTTCCAGGAAAGCAGAACTCGTTATCAGCCACGCCAGCAGCCGGTGACCCTTGCCGGGCACAACGTTAGCCGGTGGCGGGAGGGTGACGCTGCATTCGCGGGGGACGCTCGGGAGGGAGCATGGAGATGGCAGGGGGTGGAAAACACCTGGGTGGGACAGAATGGCGTCACTGAAAATGGTGATGGAGGGGAGAGGCAGGGATGGGGAGGGGGAGCCAGGCATGTGGAGGAGCCAGGGATATGAAGGAGCCAGGGATGGGGATGGGGAGCCAGGGGTGGGGAGGGGGAGCCAAGGATGGGGAGGGGGAGCCAAGGATGGGGAGAGGGAGCCAGGGATGGGGAGGGGGGAGTGGCCCCCTCGGGCC
>NW_009260029.1:7703-8165 GCF_000687185.1 Egretta garzetta
GTGGGGGTCACAGCAGCAGCACTGGGCTTGGTGTGGGTACAGGTCACCCTCATGCAGAGAGACACCCTGGGGACCCTGCGGTTGCAGTGCTGGTGACCCCGGGGACGCTGTGGTCTTGGTGCTGGTGACCCTGGGGATGCTTTGGCCCCAGTGCTGGTGACCCCAGTGCTGCTTTGGCCCCAGTGCTGGTGACCCTGGGGATGCTGTGGCCCTGGTGCTGGTGATCCCGGGGACGCTGTGGCCTTGGTACTGGTGACCCCAGGGACACTGTGGCCTTGGTGCTGGTGACCCCAGTGCTGCTTTGGCCCTGGTGCTGGTGATCCCAGGGACGCTGTGGCCTTGGTGCTGGTGACCCCAGTGCTGCTTTGGCCCCAGTGCTGGTGACCCTGGGGACGCTGTGGCCTCAGTGCTGGTGACCCCGGGGATGCTGTGGCCTTGGTGCTGGGGATCCCAGGGACGCTT
>NW_009260029.1:8349-9235 GCF_000687185.1 Egretta garzetta
CTTGCCGCCCCCCGCCCAGCCCTCCTCCCGGGAGCCGTCTGGTGAGTCCCAGCACTGCCACCACGGGTGGCGTCAGCAGGCACCCATCGGGGTGCACCCCGTGCTGGGGGGTCCCGCCAGTGTCCTGGTCCTCACACCCCCCCGCAGCAGGGCCACCCTCTAGGGGTGACATCATGGGGACCCAGCGCAGGGTCCATCACCCAACTAGGGATGCCAGCACCCAGTCAGAGGGTCCAGCACCCAACTAGGGGTGCCAGCACCCAGCCAGGGGTTCCAGCATCCAGCCACGGGTCCAGCACCCAACTAGGGATGCCAGCACCCAGCCAGGAGTTCCAGCATCCAGCCAGAGGTCCAGCACCCAACTAGGGTTGCCAGCACCCAGCCAGGGGGCCCAGCATCCAGGTGCGGGTTCCTATCGCCCAGCCGTGGGGTCCAGCACCCCATCAGGGGTGGGAGAGGGGCTGGGTGGGGGTGGGCAGGGCTCCCTCGCTCCCTGTTTGTGGGTGAGGGTAAGCAAGGATGAACGACCCTCAGGGGGTGGTGGAGACCCGAAGGGCAGTGGGGCGATGGCACCCCCAGTCCCCCGAGCCCCCCACCTTGCAGAGTCCTCAATGTGGGACAGGGATGCCCGCACTCCCTGCACCCCTGTCACTGCAGGCCCCCTCCCCGGGACCACAGGGCTGCTGTGGTCACATCAAACCGGCTCCGTCCCCACTCCCGGGAGGGCTCTGCCGCAGCCCCGGCGTGGCTGGGGTTGAAGGGGCCTTCCGAGACCACCCAGCCCACCCCCGCCAAGGGCAGGGATGTCTCCCACCGGATCGGGTTGGCCAAAGCCCCATCCAGCTTGGCCTTGACCCCTTCCAGTGGGGCAGCACCCACACCCCCT
>NW_009260029.1:13732-14031 GCF_000687185.1 Egretta garzetta
GGGTTTCGGGGAGCAGGGGACGGGCGGGGGGGCAGCTGCCTGGCAGGCCCCCTCTTAGGCCGCGTATTTGCAGACGAAGGGTTTCCTCTCGCTGCAGGAGTCGTCCTCCCAGGACATGAAACCTGCAGAAGAGGAGTGAGCACTTGGGGTGGACTGGGGGACCCCCCCCCTGCCTCCCCCCCTCCACCCCGGGGGAGTCGGCCTCCCGGCCCCGGGGCCCCCTCTCACCCGAGGAGTCCTCCAGCGCGGCGCAGTGCTTCCCCGTGGGGAGATCATCCCCGTCCCAGGCCGAGTAGCTC
>NW_009260030.1:0-37134 GCF_000687185.1 Egretta garzetta
TCCCGGCATGCCCCGGGGCAGCCTCCCCGGCCCGCTCCCCTGGTCGGCGTTCCAAAGTTCGGGAAGCCCTTCCGAGCCAAGGGCGGGCAGGTTCTCACTCCTGTCCTTTCAGAGCTCCCCCCTGCAGGCTGCCCCGCACGGGGGCTGTGTCCGAGTTAGGCGCACAAGCTGCGCGCTGCGGCCTGAGGCAGCACGGGCACAGCGAGCAATCGGAAAAGCTACGGGGCCGATGGTAAGGGTGACACGGTCAGCCGCGTCACGGGCTTTAAAGGGCGGCGTGTGACTTGGGCTGCCTGAAACTGAGGAGAGCAAAATAGCCGCTGTCCTGTCAGCACAGCGCACAAAGCAAGACAGCTGATTTTCAGGCTCCATCTTCTCTTTGTACTTTCTGGCCATGCCCCCCGGGGCCGTATCTCACAAGCTCACGTATGCACTATGACCTTTCCCAGGGTCGAAGTATAGCGTCAGGCAGGACGCCGCTGTTGGAGCCTACTCCTTTGGTTTGTGATGACTGGGAACTAATGGGCGTACCGGTAATGAGGAATACACTTGGCAGCTGAGGGATCTAATTCTCTGGGATACTGCACGCACCACTAGCCACAAGCTTGGCACTCCAGAAAACACAAGCAGTATCTCAGAGAAAGGCAAGAAGCGGCTCCTGTTATGCAAGATCAGTTATCTTCACCAAAGTGATTCTAGCTAACAGAAAATTAAAGAGAAAAGTGTGCAGTGTGCATGATTGAGTTGAAAACAATCTGGATGGTTCTCCAGCTGATGCTTTAGGGATCACTCCTTATATTGTCCTCCTCATCAGAGAAACAATGAAGTATCTGAGAACATGGCCAGCTGCTAAGGGAAGGCCTATTGTCAGGAGGCAGGTAAATATGCCAGAGAAAGCAAACAAGAAAAAGAAGGGAGGTGAGGTAAAACAAATGAGAGAACAGAAGTGTAACAGAGGGAGGCTCAAAGTCTGGGGTAGATATCTGACAAGTGAAGGGACTTGTCACATAGACAGAAGAGACGTAGAAGCAAGAAAATCAGGCAGTTCAAGCTGTGCTGTGCTGAGGCTCTCATGAGCATTTTCCCCAGAGGCTGCACTTGAGAAGCCAAAGTTCAAAGCCAGAGATGCTTCAATATTTTTCATGGTTCGCTTTCAGGTCATTTGATTGAAAAGATTCTAAATTTGACAATTTCTAGTGTTCAAAGGGGTTCAGATGTTTTTTAATCTGTTCAGCTCATCCTTGCCTGAGATTAAAATGAACAACATTCATGTCTGTAAAATTTAACTCAAAACCAGCCCTTCAGAGCCACAGAAGAACGTGTTAGGAGAGGGTCTGTCACTAAAGAGGAAAGTGAGGATGTTTCAGTTTTTAAAATGCTCTATAAAAATCAGGGAAGAACTGGCTGAATGTTGTCACTCTGCAATCCTAGAGCTGAGTAAAGCACAAAAGGAGCTAACTGTGAGACAGAAGATGAATCAGAGAATCATAGAATATCTCAAGTTGGCAGGGACCCATAAGGATCAAGTCCAACTCCCCGCTGCTCTCAGGACTACCTAAAACTAAACCATATGACTAACAGAGTCATCCAGATACTCCTTGAACTCTGACAGGCTTGGTGCTGTGACCACCCTCTCAGCGAAGAACCTTTTCCTAATGTCCAATCTGAACTTGCCCTGATGCAGCTTCATTCCATTTCTTTGTGTCCTCATTGCCGGTCACCAGAGAGAGATCAGCACCTCCCCCTCTGCTGCCCCTCTTGAGGAAGGTGTAGACTGAGATGAGGTCACCTCTCAGCCTTCTCTTCTCCAAGCTGAACAAACCAAGTGACCTCAGCCACTCCTCGCAAGTCTTGCCCTTGAGACCTTTCATCGTCTTGGTCGCCCTTCTCTGGACGCACTCTTAACACTCCCATGTCCTTCTTACACCGCGGCGCTGAGCACACGCACCAGCAGCTGAAATGACACCAGGGCCCTCATGGCAGGACAAGGGGCAGGAAAGCCCCCATCATCGCGTTCCCAGCAGGGTCTGTGTCGCGGCCCCCCCAGCGCCAGGCTGAGTTCCCCTGCTGCGTCGCCACCAGTGACCAGGAGACATCCGCGGCTACCAAAGCGTCTGACTCACCTCACTGGTGTCTGTGGGCCCTCAGTGTCCACAGGGAGGGAAAACGTGCCCCGTGCACCGCCATGCTGCCCCGCTGCATCATGCGTGTGCCGACCAGGAGAGAGGGCTGCTGGAACAGGCTCCTGTGCAGCACGCAAGTGCTAGCCATCAATGGCACTGGAGAAGCAGCAGAAGTAGCGGCAGGGAGCAGCAGGCAGAAAAGAAATGGCACCCTCACAGCCCGGTACCACGCTGGTCCCGCCCTGGTGCCTGCAGCGCGGCCGAGTCGCACGTACATGTGCTGGAGCCAGCTGTACGCGCTGCTGCGCCGGAGGGCAGAGCGTCCTGCAGTACGGCGGTGCGAGTGACGCAGCGCGGTGCCGAGCGGCCGTGGGGAGCACCAGGCTGCCAGCTGTGCCTGGCGGCGATCAAGGGACATCTGCCCTGAGCACCTCGCCGCAGGGCGCACGCATGAACCCAGCCGCTGCAGTGCACAAAGAGAAGAGTTTCTTCAGAGCTTTATTCAGGAAAAGCCAATGTTGAAGTAGCATTGCTTTCGGAGGAAGGGTTGTGGAAGGTTACACATTTTATATAAAACCAAAGAAAGATAAACCTTTGGTACAAATAAGTAACAAAATTCACATAGTAGACAGTTGTGTTCTTTATCTACAATAGTCACCAATACAAAGAAATTAGATATAAAAGGTTTCTTGGTCAAAAGCTTACTAGGCATTTGGGGCATCTATTCCCTTATCACAAGAATGATCAAGTACAAAGAAAGTAAGTGTAAAGCTTTCTGGCTTTCAAGAGCTGCCATGATCATAAGAATGAAGAAAAAAAAAGACTATCAAGTTTGTTCTTCAGAACAGACATTTGAATAAAACCAAGACTTAGGGAAAAAAAAAATGCTCCACCACCAAGCATATTGCTATAGGGAGCACTGGGATAAAAAAAAAGAATGCAGCAGATATTTGAATGTTTCCTTATGCTACTTTTATGTTTTGAAGAAGTCTGGCTCAGAAAAGTGAGGTCAGTTTGCAGATACTATCTAAGGAAACAGAAAAATCTCACCGGTGGGATCATTTTATATTCATTATACTGCACGGTGACAGAGAAACATGTTCCTGAAGATGAAAACCAAACTCCCTCCCCAGAGAGCACCCTGAACATCTTCAGGAAATATTTATGCCCCCGGGTTTCCCCCCCCGCCCCGATGTTCTTAGTTTGTATTTCTCTGAGGGAGAGGGAGGCTCTCATGGAGGTACTTCATGCTCCCGTGCTCTGAGAAGTCAGAAACAACGTGATTGTCTCCCCTCAGCAACCACTTCGTAGTTAAAAGTCCTTCAATTCCCACAGGTCCACGTGCATGGATACGAGAAGTACTAATTCCCACTTCCGCACCTGCAGGGAACACGCAAGATGCGGGTAGTTAATCCCCAGAAGATGTTCGCTTCATACTAAACAGTTTTGCACCTTCACCTAAGAACAGCTGCCTGCCTTTCAGTGACCTGCCCTTCTCTGCTCCTCTCCAGACACCAGAACTTGTATTTACCTGTTCTGATTTTAACCTTGGAGGAGCTTAACCGTTACATTATAAATTGTAATGTTTATACTTCTGGCTGCTACAGAGTTACTTTTAGAGAGAAAGATGCAAGAGATAGGAATCTTTTACATGGATCTTAGACTTGTTTCCTGAGGGTTTAATCCTTAAAAAAAAGAGCCAAATTACTCAAGATTGTGATCTTATGTCCTTTCTTTGATCATATTGAGGCAATATTGCAAATCCTAACTAGAATTTTTTAATCACATGGAACACTGAATGTTCCAGGTGACACAGTAATAGCCTGCTATGGAGATTTCCGAGTTTCTACCTCAGGAAAGAAGGTTTCCTCTGTCTTCTGCAATTCACAGTAGGTGCACCTGTTTGTTTAAGCCACCGATACTCGGTTTGGTTCCTGCCTTTCATTCCTCAACACTGCAGGGCTGGCACACTGGGCAGCAGCTCAGTCTGCCCAGCAAGAACAAAGCACGTCGTTCTTTACAGCATCATTAGAAAGGTAAACGAAAGAAAACCTTTTAATCAGTTTCAGATCCTCTGTTGCATTGTTCTATCATTACATGCATGCAACATACGTTATTCTGACTGAAAGAGCTTCAAAGGATCCAAAACATCTTGGTTCCCTGCTACTAAATTAATCTACATAGTCTGTATAGCAGTATTAGCTAGTTCTGGCAGGGAAGAGATTAAATTATCTGCTGTTCCACGTGGATGACATGTCTAGGCTTCAGCTTTTCCTGTGGTACCTTTCCTGAAAACCTTCTATTAGACAGTAAGATCAGAGACTAATCCTATCTTCCAGGATTCAGACTGCCACACTTTTCACACAACAGCAAATCCTGCAGTGACATCCCTGCGGTATTTTCTCTCTTACCAAGTCCAAATCTATAGCCGTCCGAGAATCGAGTACTGGCATTCCAGAAAACGCAAGCGCTGTCCACATGCTGGAGGAAGAACTCTGCCGTTTTCTCTGGGAAAGAGGCAGAGAGAAAAATAAAATCCAGTACATACAGAATGATCACGCACTCCAGTAAACACAACATAATACAGTGAACAGGTATAACAACACAACTTTCACATGCAACCTTATCAGACGGTATTTAAACAGCCTGGGCTAAGACACGTTCATTTGTACCTTCTTCACAGTATGCTTATCAAGTAGACACAGCTGCAAATGTTACAAGACGCTTACGAAGATTAGAAGAAAGCAAAAAGATATCTAATTCTAAATACATCCAGTCTAGAACCTGCAAACAGGGATAGTTGTATGACTGGGGAGTCAGCTGCCCCAAACAACATTTTGCAGTCAAACTGAGACAGTTAAACTAGAGAGTCAGCTCTCCATTAATCTCAAACATGGAATTGTTCCAGATAATGAAAAATCCTAAACTAAATTGCTATTGCAGGTAATATTTGGGAAATATAATGCAGAAATACCACATGAAACCAGCTAACCGAGCCAGTTTAACACAGAACATGCAAGACCTGAACAAGCTCAAGCAGAGTTAGGCAAGTCTCAGTCCTCTGGAGGACTCCGTTCTCTGTAAGGCTGTGAGCTGCAGGTCAGTCACCCGTAGTGACAAGATGAACACTGAAGATCAGCTCTATTTCCAGTACACTGCCTAGCACATCACTAGTGCACCAGGTCCCATGGCAGCGGGTTACGGTACCAAATGCATGCCTTTTAGTGACACGCATTAAAGCTGGGCAGGAGGTACAGAAACACTGATCAGCCACAGACCAACA
Source organism: Egretta garzetta (assembly GCF_000687185.1). Taxonomy (NCBI): domain Eukaryota; kingdom Metazoa; phylum Chordata; class Aves; order Pelecaniformes; family Ardeidae; genus Egretta; species Egretta garzetta. The sequence continues at coordinate 5,407 of NW_009260030.1, forward strand.
TGACCTTACTGCAGCTGATCCTCAGGAGTTCCAGGCTTGGTCTGAGAGTCAACCTTTGGCTGGGCGCAGCTCTAGATAGGTTTTGAACTGGCACAGTGTTCAAACTGCATGCAGGGAGCGTAGCAGCACACAGCTGCACAAAGGAGCATAAGTTCACAACAAAGAGGCAAGAAACTGTGAAGTGAGATAAATGCAACTATTATACCAGGGATGCAGAAGTGGGAAGTAAAGGACTGGGAGAGGTAGGGGGAAAACATTTGTGGTCCTTGTTTGCAAGATATACAAATGACATGGGCAGACAAAGTGGATAAAGTCTGATCTTCCTTACAATCCCTATTCCCTCCAGTGAGATACCATAGGAGCTCACCTCATCAGCCTTCAGAGGCCTAAGGCCATCTCCAGGATTCAGGAGGTGTTCCTGCAAATCTCTATGATGCGGTAAGTCTGCACCATACAGGAACACAAAAGCAATTTTCCTGGCAAGAGCATGTGCTGACTTGCCATGGGCCAATTGCTCAAGCACATTCCTTAACATCCTGGAATAAGGGCCACACAACAACATGTTTTCTCTGAGCTAAACAGGATTGTAGGCACATTTAGCTCACAGGCCTCCAGCTGGTGATGCCCACTACAGACCCAAGAGAAGAACAACTACTGCAATGTAAGTAGGTACACTAACACCAAGAACCGGCAGTCAAACCAAAACAGTAGCTTACGGTAGCAGACCGATCACTAACCATTCTCTGTGATGATAACATCTGTGTGAGAACTTCCGTACTTGTGGATATGTTCAACAGCTTCTTGGACACTGTCCACCACCTCAATGCAGCACTCTAGGTCCCCATATTCTGTGCGGAGAGATTTCACTTCTGAAGGGCTGAATGTCAAGTAAGATGCAAACTTTGGGCCAGCATGAATCTTCACCTGCAATACCAGAAACATTTTGTGCTGCTGGCCATACCAATGCCTTCCAGGTAACAGTGCGGCTTCTTGTACTCTGTGTGGGATGGAGTTAATTTTCTTCATAGCAGTCCCTATGGTGCTATGTTTTGGACTTTTGACTAAAACTGTTGAAAACACACCAATGTTTTGGTCGTTGCTGAACAGAGCTTGCACAGTGTCAAGGCTTTCTCTTCTCCCTGTCCCCCCACCCCCCTAGCAAGAAGGCTGGGAGCGTGCAGGAAGCTGGGAGGGGACATAACCACGACAGCTGACCTAAACTGACCAAAGGGTAATTCCATGCCATATAATGTCATGCACAGCAATACAAACTGAGGAGTGGGGGTTTTGAAGAAAGTAGGCATTGCTCAGAGGCTGGCTGGGCATTGGTCTACTTGTGGCAGATGGTAATTAGCTATGCCTCACTTGTGTGGATTTTTGGGGGTTGGGTTTTGTTTTGGTTTTTCTTCTTTTTCCCCCCTCTTTTTCCCCTTTCTTATTCCTCTTCCCTTTGCTTACCAAACTATCTTTCTTTCAACTCACACGGTTCCTTGCTTTTGCTCTTGCTAGTCTCTCCCCCCATCCCACTTGGGGTGGGGTAGAGTGAGCAAGCAGCTGGATGGCTCTTAGCTACTGACTGTGGTTAACCCAAAACATTTGTGAATCAAGTGTTTACTGCATGCAGTGTAAGAAAAATACACCTACGCTTTGGGAGACAGCAGACTGGTGAACTAGCAACAAGGTACAATAGCTGATGTGCTACCTACCATGACATGCTCCTAGTTCAGCACTCATTTAAAATTTTTAAAGCAATCGCATTACTTAAGACAGAAAGTCATCAGGCAGGACAGTACAACACTAGTACTGGGAAGATAGCTAACATATTGCAGCCAGCCCTGGTTTTAAGAAAGCAACTGCAGTGCAGAGTAACTACAGGAATGCTTCCAAGTTTGCACCTACAAAAGACTTAAGATCTTGAATAGCTTTTACCCTTTTATTTTGTAAACTCATACCAGCCCTCTCTGAAGCGTGCGTTTCAGACACAAAGGACTTGCTGGGTCCAAACCAAGAAAACTCCCTTCCAACCCAAAACATTCTATGATCTGTGATCTAACACATTATCAACCTCTGAGTTTAATCTGAGGTTTAAGCCAAGACACCTAAACAATGGGAGATAATTTAGAACTGATACAGCCAAGAAATACCCATGCAAATGAAACACGGGAAATTTTGGTAAGACAAACATAAATGGGAAATAAGGCACAAGTCTGCAAAATTTGAAATTTGAATGGTCTTAAGACAGTATCTGTAAAACAGCATTTTCTTGTGAGTACTTGCTCCTGACTACCTATCAGCTCCTTTTACTGTGACCCTTTCAACATCATCAAAACATACGGCCTCTCTATTTTGCCTGCATTAATCATTGCCTGTACACTCTATTTGCCAGGTACATACTGCTGTGTGAAAATCCTTAATTTATGTGAAATTCATACCACTTTGTAGATATTTCTCTCCCAATGCATCTCTGCTACCTTTACTGACAAAACATCACCCACGTCCAGACAGCTAATTAGTATGCTGGCCTTTTGCTGTTCCTTTCACATGCTAGGAGGGAAAATAGGTGGGGATAAAGAGAATGCAAGGTGAAACGTTTAAAAAATGTGAATGAAGCAGATTCAGAAAGGAGAAAACCAGAAAGGAAATTCACTTGGGTAAGAAGCTAAATAGATTCAAGAAGAAGAGGCTTGGCATCCGGGAGGTTAACAGCAATTAAGTCAGAATTAAGAGAGGCAGAGAAAGGGTTGTGTATATGCTCCTCTAAAGCAGGAGATTGTTTTTGCTATATAAAAGGAAGTATTTTTATCCCAATAATGGCATGTAGCTGTCCTGAAGAAGCTGCTTTCAGATCATTTCTATGGAAAAACTTGGGGTTGCGTGGAGAAGCAGATAAAGTTTTCCATAAGTTCACTTAGGTGTGCAAAGAGACATATGGATAACTTAAGTGTTATGCCATCATAAAACTAAACAGGGCTACACCAGCCAGACCAAATGCTTCTAAAGTGTTAGGAAAAAAACCCACAAAACAAAACACAAGTATGAGTGACTAACCTGTTCTACTCTCAACATGTCTATGATCTGATCAAACAACGGGGTTCTCAGCAAGTCTCGATGAATTAAGAGAGTTTCCAGAGCATTACAGGCAGCAGGGTATTCACACTTTGAGTCTCTGACTGAGGTTTAAGAGTAGATAATTGGTTACATAACATTTACAACAAAGATTTTGAACAGCATATGAATTATAAATTACCAAAACCATATGGCATACTCCAAATACGATGTTCGATCACACCATTAGATTAAAGTCACCCTCCCCCAGCTTACTTATTCGTGTGACCTTCTCAACGCTGGCATCCGTGTCCACATACACATGACAGATCCCTTCGCTGTGTCCCATAACTGGGATTCCCTTAGCAGCTTTCTGGATATTCCTGACTAGCTGTGATGAGCCACGTGGAATGATGAGATCTATCAGCTTATCCAAACGGCAGAGATCTTCTACTTCTTCTCTTGTGTTCACCTGTGGTAGTTGCAATACAAGCAGTCTATGGTTTGAACAATCAAGTTCTGCCCATACTTTTTACACATACCATAGCAAAGACATTGTTGATTTAATTCTCAGCACTTACTAGTTGCACTGCATCTTTGATTCCGTGAATGGAGAGTGCTTCTTGTGTCAGATGATGAAGGATTTGAAAGCTACAGACACCTGTCAGAAAAGAATTTATTAAAAAAAAAATATATATAGTCTGTCTCTTCTGTCAGAACAACACCCACAAAACAGATTAAGAACAGGATTTTTAATCCTGTTGATTTATTCAATGTTAATCTACAGTTTTCACTTTATGGCACCAAAATATCATTACAACTAACAACACATTTAACTCCAGAAATGAAATGTCTTAGTGTTTCAGGAACAAACTTGAGTTTTCAGGGTACTGTTGGCAGGGGATAAGTCAGAGGAAACCCTGGACATAGGCTCTGGTATGAATTGGGTAGCTGTGTGGGCAATCATCCCAAGGAGAATAATTTTAGGTGCAACAACTCTTGTCCCTAACCATTCTGGATAGGAAGTGGCTAATGAGCTCTTCCTATGAGCAGGAAGAACATTTTCATTGTGCTCTCTGAAACAGAAGTTGTAATAGACGACACTTGCCATAAGTGTGGGAAAAAAACCTTCTAGACCATAGGCCCAGTATCACCTGTATCACTTTGCTTTCATGTTGTCCTGGTTTCAGCTGGGATAGAGTTAATTTCCTTTCTAGTAGCTGGCATAGTGCTGTGTTTTGGACTTAGTATGAGAATAAAGTTGATAGCAACAACTAAAACATCCATGTGTTAAGTAGTGCTTACACCAGTCAAGGACTTTTCAGATTCCCATGCTCTGCCAGGGGCACAAGAAGCTGGGAGGAGGCACAGCCAGGACAGCTGACCCCAACTGGCCCAAGGGGTGTTCCAGACCATATGAGTTCATGCTCAGTATAGAAACTGGGGGGACTTGGCTGGGGGGCGGCGATCGCTGCCTGGGGACAGGCTGGGCATTGGTTGGTGGGCGGTGAGTGTTTGCATCACTTGTTTTTCCAGGGGTTTGTTTCTCTCTCATAGTTTTCCTTTTAATTACACTTTTTTTTCCCCAATTACTAAACTGTTTGTATCTCAACCCATGAGTTTTCTTACTTTTGCTCTTCCAATTCTCTCCCCCACCCCCTGGGGGGCAGGAACGGGAGGGTGAGCAAGCGGCTGTGTGGTGCTTGGTCACTGACTGGGGCTAAACCACAACACATATTTATAACCAGAAGGAACTGACTGATACTGTTGCCTTTCTGTTTAAGGTGCAAGATTTCATCCATTTGAGAGCAGCAACACAACAAGACCATCTTTCAATAAAATGCTCCAAAAAAGCCACCGCTTTGGAAGTTCTGCTGTTGAAAACATATACCCAGTTTGTTAAATCTCCAGATGCTAGTTCTTATGGTGCTTTTGCCACTAAACTGAAAACCTCTTTAACAGAGGGGTGGTGGTAGTTTTTTTTACCGTTTGTTTCAGTTTTTTGTTCTGTTCTACCTAGCAGTGTGTCAGACATGATAAAGCTCTCTTCCCAAACCTATTTTACTTTTGTATCCCTTTGTCTTCCTCACCCCAATCCCACTCACAATGGTCTCACAATTTGCCCACCCATTTAAAAAGAAAAACAACCAAGCATACACTCCTTTAGAAAACAAAATCACATCCTCTCCAGAACCTTTCAGAACAAACAAATTAAGCATTTGAAGTTATTTTACTGTATTATTATCTTCTGAGAAAGCGCATGTGTATCATTATCATCATCTGTGCGTATCATCACCAAACCTGCACTCATTAGTTTATCAATTGTATGATGTTGAGATGTGGCTGCCAGAATCAGCCAGGCTCACACCTAACAAGCAGTTAGCTTAGTGGCACACTTTAGACGCTGATTCATACAGAAAAGCGTTAAGCCCATCAGATGTATCTCCTTTCTCCTTCTAATATCAAATGGACAGTGTTTTGACACTCTACCTCATCCTGATATCAGCAATTTGAAAAGAATATTGAAAAATAAGAAATACTTCAGGAAAATACACTAAAGTATAGTAGCCTAGGGAGCCTGCCTGACATAGATACTGTGTGTCTTTCTAACTCAGAAAACGACACATTTGCCTTGTAGGTATTAGAGGCAAACATGCTATTTGCATATCCTCATTAGAAGCTTATAAAATCTTAACTGATAATCTGCAATTGTTTCACCTTTACTGCAACTCTAGACTGATCTCTGAGCACTGACCTACATCTGCATAAGGTGTCTCCAGGGAGCAAATCGAGCACGCTCTCTTCCAGGGCGAAGCCAATTTCCCCTGTAGTTGCTTACCCAAACAAGCATGAGATGCAGTAGTAAACTATGAGGAGGGAACTGCTCCTCTGCACTCAGAGACCATCCTACTATCAGCTACAGCATGGGACAGAAACCATGCAATTCAAACACAGAGGTATCAAAGATGATCCTCTGAAGTTGCATCAGAAAACCTGATGTGTGTATGAGGACAGGAGGCTGGCAAGAAGAAAAGCAACTACCACGACAAGCTATTCCAAGTCTGTAGAGCAAAACTGGGAAGAAAGTCAGCAAGAGTCAGTCTGGTGTAAGTTTTAAGATAAGATAAAGGAGAGGAGAGAGAGGGAGACATCAGCTACACAAGACAAGAGACCGAGGTTGAAGTCCAGGAAGACAGACTATAATTCAACAAGGAAACATACTGGTTATCGACGAAGAACAGAGCTAGTAGCAAGGAGCTAATAATGGTAGACAGGGGAGACTCATGCCTCTTTGTTTCATGGGAACTTTACCTAGAGCATACTCCCTTTCAGTGTGAATGGGGACCACTCACAAAATTCAGGCATGAAGTACCAAGCTGTCCACTGGTTGAGTCTCAGTTCCCTTTAAAGTGCCAGTACCCATCACTTTCTCCTCAAACACTTGCTCATATGTTAAAGAACTCTTCAATCAATCCTCCTAGACACCTAATGATAATTGTGGGAAATAGTGTTGATAATGAAATTTTTTTAAAATCTACTACAATTCCTCACTGAAGTAGTCGGCAGTTAGAAAACAAGATCAAGGTTGCCTCTGCAACGTTAGCTCAGCCCCCATATTTTCATGCATCGTAACAGCATTTACTCACAGCAATATTCCCACAAAGCGCTGCAGATTTGCAGTATTTGCCTTTAAGATGCCTGACACAAGATAAACGACATTCTCTTACAGAACACTACTGAAGATTTTCATTAGCCTTTCCAGCAACTTCAGTACTTAGGAACTTAGAACACCATTATTTGTCATACCCATCTCACTACAACTGAGTAAAAGCTATCATTCTGCCTCACTGCACACAAGCAGTATCAGTACAGGACAGACCACTCAAAGCCTGGAAATTCCATGCTTTCTGTGCTCAGCCTTTTTAATTTTGGGGGGGTTTTATCGTGTATTCCTAACAGTTACAGTTAATTACTAGCATCTGTATTAAATAGTTCCTGTTTAATCCCAGCCTGTGGTTCAGCTGTATGCAGCATGGGCAGAAAAGGAGCCTCCCAAATTGCACTTGGCACAGAACATACATTCGTAAGACTCACGCAAGGAACTGCACCATCTGAATGTAAGGTAACTCCTTCTATATGTCAGGTTTAAAAAACAAAACAGGCCTCAATAACTCTGAACCAGTGTCAGGAAGCAACTCCTGAGAACATCCCTGCAGGAAAAATAAGGATGCCAACAAAATCAATTTTAGAAGAACCCAAGCAAGAGTCCTTTGAGATGAGACTTCTTGCAGCCTCCCAATTGCTCACCAACAGAAACACCCTTTCTTTTGTCATCAAAGAATTCCCAACAATGTAACCTGCCCTCCTTACATACCTGTGGAAGACAGTCAGGACGGGACTCGAAGATCACAAGAAGGACACCAATAGGCACCGTCACCTGCTCCAAATCCAGGTCTTTTGCTATTCGTGTTCGCCGAATTACACGGCCGACACTGTCCTGTGAGGATGCTGCAATCTGACGCAGACCAATAGCCAAGCTGTTCAGCTTTGATGTAGACAGACTTAGACGTTTCAACAAAGGAAGTGCCAATCTCCCTATAAGAAAGGAAAAATTGTGCTGGAGATGGATTGGTCTGCCTACGCTCAAGCAAAAGCTACTTAAACAAGTGGTGAACCTAAGGAAAAATGCAGGTATTTCCCACGCCCTAGCAAGAAACCTACCAGAGATTAAAAATGTATTAAGTCCGGTAGCCACAATAAAACCACTCAAATGTGATGATGATTTCACCTACCACCACATTTTCACTTAATGCAGTTTAAGTGATTTGTACATGAAGCAACAGCAACATCCACAAAGATAAGGTTTGCCCTATTTCAAGTACTGCTGTGTGTCTGAATTTCTTAAAAATTTCTACCCTTGCAGTATTTCTGGAAGGTTCGGCCAGTAATTTCATCTTTCTGTTTTACAGATAGAAATCCCAAAGCACAGATGCACGCACAGCATTTCTGTTCAGACTGGGCAAGAACTGCTGGAATTTTCTCGTCTGAACACGTTCAGACAGTAAGTTAACCCAGCAAGATCCCCTCAAGTACTCTGGTCAGTAAAAAACTGTTCCCTGGAGTCTTCCACAAAGTATTAGAATTCACGATGTGTCATTTTTGTACATTTGCTATCCCTATATGTACACATCCCAATCCCAACTTCTCAATGAATGAATCAATCTAACAGAGGAATGGGTTTAATCCAAACCACCTAAAGAGAACCTTCCTCAATCCATAGGGCACATGGTTCTTTCTGGAGAGCATCAATTTAAGTATAGAGATGACAGCCTTCCCCTCAGGAGCCAAACATTGTCTTAACCAGCCCAGAAAATATTCACTTTATGCATGACAATAACAGAGACTGTCTGTTACATCCCATTTCTAAAGGGAGCCTCCTTTGGCAAAACAGAGCACTTTTTTTTTTTTTTTTCTCTTCTCAATAAACCTCTTGGTGTTTTGCAAGGCCTCAGTGTCTTCTCTGATGAAGGTATCGTTTTTATGTAATTAAGGAAGCTGCAGCTGTTTACACTGACAAGCTCTCGGGGTCCTGGGTTCACTTACCTGTGACAGCCATACTACCCAACCACAGGTGACAGAAGATTCTAGTTCTGCTCATTTCCTTTGAGGCCCAGGGAGGTTCAAAACAATAGGATTGCCATGGAAGGACTTGAAATATTACCTTTATTTTCAGCCTCTTCTAAGTCCTTTTTGTTTGCTAAGAGAATTTCTTCTCTCTGGTCAGTTAATAAGTCAGCAAGACGATAAATAATCTCCGCTCTCTGAAAGAGAAAACAGCTTCTGAATTGACTTCTTACACAAAGTCCATGCTATCTGACATCTGGTCCCCTTCAGTTGACCACATCCTCTCACTGTCTTGACTCCCCGAATACTTGGGTCCAGCTGATGTTTCCAGCCTGCATCACATTGAAAAGTGAGGCTGAACACTGCTTCAATCTTTACCTTTCTTTTTATTATCTTGCTTTCCATGTGCAGTCTTCTTCACCAAACCCACAATGTTCTTCCTTTAAGACCACCTTGTCTTCTTCACAACAGAAGCCACATTTTACCTACCCAGCTGCAGAGCAGTAATTGATTGTCTACAGCTCCTCTTTTGCATACACTACACACAGGAGTGAGCGGAGCAAGTTATTCCAGCCAATTCTTCAGCAGCTCTGACCACAACTCATTTCTGTGTGATATCTGACACGAATAAAATTTTTATAAACCCCACATGAAAGCATATATTACTTCATAGCTCCAAGGTACAATAGCTTTCTGTTTTTCTCCTCTTTTTAAGCATGCTGCAATCCAAATGGTGGATTTGGGACACAAAAACCAGATTCTTGTCCCAGAGGGCTCATTTTTGTTATAAATCTGTGTTGTAAAACTTGCCACACATTCACAAGCTTAACAAGCGAGGCCATATTGTTCTGTCACCTGCCCGGGCTGTAGAGCCGCCAGGGTCCTGCCACCAGCTCGAGCCATTTCACCCTGCTGCTCTACTGTGGGACCTGCAAAAAAACCCAAAATATGCCATGCAGACAAAGTAACAGCACATGTGGAAGTGAACACTAGACCTTCCATCTTCCAATTCTTTGCTCAAAGCAGGAAAGCAGGTACAGAGTCTTAAACAGACATAGTCAAGAAATCTGTTTTATGCTAAAACAGGAAAATCTGTACCCGACACAAAAATACTGCTATGTTCCCCAAAAGTAAAGAGTCATCACAGAGATTCTGTAAGGTCACCATGTTGGAGGCAAGTCTGCACCATGCATCAAAAAGACTTGACCAAGGGCAAAAGAACACCAGGATAGCTAAGTCTCAGGGCACGGTAGGCTATGGAAATAAAGGAGGCAAACTCTGAGAAGTTTAAGTATCCGAGTGAGGAAAACAGAAAGGCTTACAAAACAGCATGGGAAGGTACAAACAATAACGGAAGACAAAACCCAATCTGAGTATGGGCTTGCAGAAAAATTGATTTCCCTCTGTCTCCCCCATCTGCATTTTAGAAGGGTTCTTATAGAAGAAAGGTGGGGGGTTTTCTTTTTTTTTTTTTTCCTGGCAAGACCTCAAGAAATCTGTCTCAAACTTAAATGATATGGCTACTTCTGTTTCTGTTTCAAAACAAGTCACCAGGTTCAGGTAGCATTTCCCCAAGAGTTTGCAAGTAGCTCACGGATAAACTAAGTTGTGATTTTTAACTCTCCTGAAATTGCCTGTAAAACAGGTGATAAACATGACCCAACTTCTATTTAGGAAGGGTCCCATGGAAATTGCCAAAGCAGTAATTCCAATGTTATGGAAAATATCAAGAGGTCTAGTGGGAAGGTAAGAAAAGAGCTTGTGGACACATGATTAATTAGACTTATTTAAGAAGTGTTAAAGCAGCTTTTTAAAGTAAAGTCATATTTTACAAAGTATGGTATGTTTTGGTGTTCTTTGAGAAGAGTGACATGTCTGTAAGCAGACATAGTCAATTTTAAAAAGTTACTTGAATTTCCCATGTGTGTTCTTTGGAAGATAGAAGACAAAAAGAGCATTGGAGTAAACACTTGCCAGAATAGCAGAAGAGTGCCAGTAAAATTCCACCGGGATTTCATTGCTTGACGTACTTGTAAGTGACTCGGAATGGGGTCACAAGATGAAAAGGTTTACTGCTGATACAAATTTATTACAGTGGGACTAACCGAAAAGTGTCATTATTGCACTTTTTCCTAGAAAGGAGCTTTTCGGAGGACGACACAGGGGTCGTGGTGGACACCAAGTTGAACACAAGCCAGCAGCACACCCTTGCCGGAAAGGTGGCTAACAGTGTCCTGGGCTGCCTTAGGAGGAGCGTTGCCAGTGGGTCGAGGGAGGGGATCCTTCCCCTCTGCTGGGCACTGGGGAGGCCACGCCTGGGGGGCTGTGCCCAGTGCTGGGATCCCCAGGGCGAGAGACACATGGATGCTGTGGAGAGAGTCCCAACGAAGTCCCATCGCAAAGATGATGAAGGGGCTGGAGCATCTCTCATATGAGGAAAGGCTGAGAGCGCTGGGACTGTTTAGCCCGGAGAAGGCGGCTCGGGGGGGATCTCACCAGTATGTACAAGTACCTGAAGGGAGGGTGTAAAGAAGATGGAGATGGGCTCTTTTCAGCAGTGCCCACCAACAGGACAAGAGGCAACGGACACAAACTGAAACACAGGAGGTGCCTCTCATCAGGAAGCACTTTTGCACTGTGAGGATGATCAAGCACTGGCACGGGTTGCCCAGGGAGGTGCAGGAGTCTCCATTCTTGCAGATATTCAAAAGCTGTCTGGACACAGTCCTGGGCAACCTGCTTGAGCAGGGCATAGGACCAGATAACCCTGTCATCTGTCATACTGTCCCTTCCAATCTCAGCCATTCAGCAATTCTGTTATTTCTTCTGCAGCCAAGTCAATAGGCCACAAAACAGCAAGTGCAATTCAAACCAGATAAAGAAGCAGCAATGTAGAGGGGAAAAGGAAAATCAGACCTTAGTATTGTAACAAATAGTACTATGAAAACATCATTTCAGTGAACATCAACATATTTGGGATTATCAGAAAAGGCCTAGAGAACATAACAGAAAACATCATCAATCTTATCAAAACTCAGTTAGTCTTGCCATCTCATAAATTAAAGCTTGACTTGCATCTTGAACACTGTGTGAAATTTTGACTTTTGCCCATCTCAAAAAGGCCACAATAGAATGAAAACAGTTTTGAACAAGGGAAATGGTGATCACCAAGTTTTTGGAACAGCTTCGGTACAAAATGTCTAAGACCAAACCTCTTTCACGTGGAAGAGAGATGATGAGGGAAAAGACGATGCCTCACGTCGTCAAAGTTAAACAGGGGTTGATCTGCCTATACAGGCAGTAGGAGCATCAAATGAAGCTATCAGGAAGAAAATTCAAAACCTTCTCCAAACCCCCAAACCCAAATTAAAGGAAGCAGTTCTTCACATAGTTCTAGCTCCAGAGTTTACACACAGTATCTAGTTAAGGCTCTTAACTATTGTGACACAGAGCCCTGTGGATGCTAAGTCTTTACATGGGTTCAAAGGATGATTTGACAAATTCATACAAGAAATCCCTTGAGGATTATTATACATAAAGAAATTTGCTTGGCTTGAAGTGCAAGTCAAAAGTATCACTCTGTACTTGGCCTATTCTGCTAAGGTCACAAATCTTTGGTCTCACTCTCCAGCGATTCTTACACCATCCCAACATTGCAGTAGCAGGAAAACATTCCTACCTACCACACCAGAAGACCGTGCCATAAAAGAAATTCATGGTAAGAAATAAAACTAAACAGTCTCTTAGTTCAGCAGCACATTCTATGCCCACGTTTTCACACTGAAATCTTCAATACCAGACGATAACCCCTAAGACTAAAAATGGTAAGAATTCTACTCACTGCATTCCTCAAACGCAAGTCTGATGCAGCAGTTTATCAGCTGGAGGGAACCAGAGCAGAGAATTCAACATTTTCTGTTCCTACTTTAGAAAATACCTTTCAGAAACCATTTTTCAATCAGAGCATGGTTTCCCAGTTATTGTATAGGTCTAGTCAAATTTTAACTCTTAACCTTTCAGGAAATCTCTACAACTTTCAATGTATACATTACCTCTGTACTCACCTGCAGGTTTTACTTCTGAAAAAAAAGTTCCAACTTTTTTCCCTTCTACAATATCTGTGATGACATGACCTGAGATTTTTGGATGGGTTCCATTTGCAATCACTACAGAGGTGCCTCCTTGCAGGGCCCACAGAGCTGCTTTCACCTACAGTGAAGGATAAAGCCAGTTCCAGGAAAATCACTTGCTATTTGAATCACCACTCTCAACAAGACTTGTTGCTCCACTGTGATCTCCAGTGTGATCACTTATGCTTTCAAAGAGCATTCAACACACTTTCAGGATTTTCCATAATGCAGCATTGAATGAGATCACATATTTGCACTTTACCTTCCCTTCTCTAACTAGCTGCCACTTTACAAGCATACTTCAAATTTTCCTAACAGCCTGGTTTTTTAGAACTTCTGCAAGGGCACTTTGGTCATATGTTCTTTTTCACCATTACCTTATGTTGCAAGTTCTTCTCACTGTTTGAAGAAACTCAATTTTCTTTTTTGAAAATATTCTGTTGCCAATTCCCCTGACATTGATTAGCCATCAATAATTAATCCACTTTAAGTGACCACATGATATTACTTGTACTGCAGAACACTGTTCAGGTCCTAGCCATTACCATGTAGCATTAAAATATTACTCAATACCTTTAGCTGCCTGAATTACTTCATTAAAGTTTGATCAGCCTAAGCATTCCTCATGGGTCTGCTTAAGATGTACAGGTATTCTTATTGTCTATAACCCTTTGGAGAAGCTACGAAGTTTGCTGAAGAGTTACTCAGGTTTCCACACAAAGTTTTTACCTACTTTGTTCACATTTCCTGTTCATGTTCTCATCAGATTTTTTTATTTATTTGCTTCTACTTTTTGCTAGGGAGTACACCTATTGTCTTAATAGTTGTTTCTTCCAGTAGGCTCTATCTGAAGACTTTGCACTTCTTCAGTTTTCAACTATATGCTTTTTATTTGGCATTCTTCCCCCTTTTTGTCGTTATTTTGGAGGAGGATTCTTTAAGTACAGCATTTAGGAGTCATCTTCAAAGGTCAGGACTGCAGCGTACTACGCAACATATAGGAGCAACGTGCATAAGATCTAAGACAAAAAGCCAGTCTGAAACAAGAACAATCTGATGTCCACAGACAGATAGGATCTGAAGTCAATGATACTACCAGATCACCTGCATGCTGAAGGCTGTCAAGGAGACGGGCATCATGATCAACAAGAGCTCTATGAAATTTAGGGGCAGTTTCTCTGTAGGCATTGCCCTAACATGAAGGGCAACATGAGTTCCCTTTCTGAACTTCAGTGCTGGCACACTGAGGTTCACTTAGTCCTTCTACAGAATGTTAAGCTTACAGCAGGATTAGCTTATTAGTAAGGGTCCTTTGAAATCCCCATGTACTGATTAGTCCTAAGAGCAGCCTCTTTCCAGACACTTGAGCCGTTGTTTAAGGCACCACAACATCGTTTCTCTAAAATTTCCACCCCTCCAACATTTCACTAGTTCATGCCAAAATACAAATACACAAACCCAAATCCCAGGTGTTACTTGCTGAAGAGGTACTACCTGTGGTATCCTTTGGTTTTTTTCCCCGATCAAGGTGTGAGCAGCATTATCCCACCACTATATTTAATTATGTGTAACTTATTTTACTGCAAAAGCTTCTCTGCTTCCTCACTTCTACACTTCCCTAATAAGGCTCTACAATGAGGTGTTACAGTCCGTATTCACTGGGAAACACCACCTGTCAGATATGCCTGTTGCATCAAACTCCTGACTACCACAAGACCACCGACGGCTCCACTTTTGCTCAAGTTTATGCTCATAATCAAGATTTGTACTTGGAGCTACCATCTGTTTATTCTATTATTGAGGTTACAGATTTCAAAAAACAACACATAATTCTCAACAGTAACGAATTTTTGTTAGAACAGCAGCATTGAGATTTGCCTCTATGTGACTCAGACTCAAAGATACCAAATATCTCTAACAGATCATTATTTTTACAAGACAAGTACTCTCTGACCTTGGCAGCTTTCCTCTCAATACCTGGAATCATTTAAACCATCCAGAATCCAGATCAAGGGAAAGTTGTTTCTAAATAAGCTCTATACATCCCATAGTTACAAACAGAACACGCAAATGCCTCCTCCTTTTGCCACCTTCCAGTCCACGCTCTGATACTGAAGTAGACCTTACCTGATTCTTCAGAAAAGGAAATAAAACATAAGATAACTGGTGACGAATTCCACTTTGGTCTTTCCCTGTTTAGTCAAAATCTACTTCAGTTTTCACAGACAACCTTCCAAAAGCATCTTTAGGAAATCCACACCAATTAATACTACTGTAGTGTATATCCCAGCATCATGAGAGACATATGCTGAAGTCTCATGCCAGACTCGTGTTTATTGCACTCACAGCAATGAATACTGAGGGCACCTGACTGTACACAGGTTTTAAAACCATTGGCCCTCCTATGTCTACTAATCTTGTACTCAAGAGCTAAACTACCTTGGTCTCCACCAATATATCCTTCAGAAGCAAACAGCACACATTCAAACTCAGAAAGGAGACAGAGGTATCACATCAGATTCAAGTGACAGGGATTCATAAGTCTTTGGATTATCATGTAAGAAAGAAGTGAGGACCAACTCTTACTTTAATTCACCAACTTAATACAGTTCCAAATGTCACATTTTACAAACTACTGGAATGTAATTCCTTAGTTGCTCTTTTCAGTTTACATGGATGTAAGAGAGAAGCTAAGGGAACCCATGCACCATATCAGGGTAGTCACAGAATAGCTGAGGCTGGAAAGGATCTCTAGAGATCATACAGTCCAACTGCCTGCTCAAAGCACGGTCAACTAGAGCAAGACACTCAAGACACTGTCCAGTCAGGTTTTGAACATCTCCAAACATTGAGATTCCACAAGCTCTCTTGGCAACCTGCTCCAGCATTTCAGCAACCTCACTGTAAAATTCTTAGATTTCAGTTTAATTTCTTGTATTTCAGCCTGTGCCCTTTGCCTCTTGTCTGTTCCCTGGATACTACTGAGGAGAGTCTGGCTCTAACCCCCTCCCTTCAGTTATTTATACACAAACCTTCTCTTCTCCAGGGTAAACAGTCCTAGCTCTCAGCCCCTCCTAGTGTGACAGATGCTGATATTCTTTAATTATATCCATGGCATACTACAGTGAATCCAACAGAGAGTCACGTACTGCGGTGCATGGAACCAGATACAACTCTACAAATGTGGTCTCACTAGGGCTGAGTAGAGGGAAATAATAATTTCCCTCGACGTGCTGGCTATGTTCTTTCTAATGGAACCCAGGATGCTGTCGGCCTGCTTTGCCCAAAGGGCATATTGCTGGCTCACATTCTACTTGGTGTCTACCAGGACCCCTATGCCCTTTTCAGTGAACCTGTTTCCCAGCCAGTCAACTCCCCAGCCCATACCAGTGAATGGAGTTGTTCCTCCCTAGGCGTAAAAGTCAGCATTTCCCATTATTGAACTCCGTAAGGTTCCTGTCTGCCCATTTTGGCAGCCTGTCAAGATCCATCTGAATGGCAGCACAACCATCTCGCCTATCTCCCTTTCCCACATCTCCCTTTCCTTCCCAATAACAAAACACATACTCCATATTTCTACCTTCGCTTCCATGCCTCCCATTCCCACGCGGGATTTGGTTCCAAATGTTACAGACTGCTGGTCTCCTGGGTAGAATATGTCAATGAGCTTTGCATCATCAGATCCTGGAGGGCTGTCAAAGAGTCCTGAAATAAAAAATAAAAATCTGTTAGTGTTACATACCCTCATCTCCAAAGCTCTCATTAAAAAAAAAAATAAAAAAAAAAAAAATCCATGAAGCTGAAAAGCTGCATTCCCTTTACAGGATTGAAAACTTTCACTGAACCCTGCTTTTTGTGGGACTGAAAGCATGAAACACTTAACAGGAAGACTCAAGAAGTACAAGTCACATGGTAATTGTCCCTATAAGAGATATGAACTGAAGAGATCAGTAAAATCTGAATATATGTTGGTTTGACTATCTGATGTACTTCAGTAAAACAAGAAAGTAAGAAATGACTTACAAACCTTCTACATCTGAAAGAACAATCAGGAGATCAGTTTTCATTTCCACAGCCAGTCGTGCTGCCAGACTGTCGTTATCCTTCACACTAATCACCTGCAATGCACACACATAGCAGCAGCATTGAACAGCAGGAGGAACTAGGAAATATTCGGCTGCAACACACAAAAGCAAGCTACCTCGGCACTACCAGTCCATCTGAGCTACTTCGTTCACACTGACTGGAAACTTAGAAGGTGATCTTTGTGTGGTAGTACATATGCTTTTGGAATGCAGTAAAGCAGTATCAAAATGACAAGCAGTGTGATCAGTACCTGCATCCTCCGCCTTGGTGCCCAGTGACAGGACAAGAGGTACTAACTGACCCTGTTTTAAGCAGGGGTGCTGGACTAGATGACCTGTGGAAGTCCCTTTCAACTTCAACTATTCAGTGAAAACCAAACTAGGCATGCTTGCTTTTGGCAAAGCAGACACCATCTGCCCTGCTTCCACCCCACAGCACTGTACATTGCCAGAAACAGACAGGTCAGCATAGTCTTCTAGTACCCTCTGTCCACATTACTTATTTTGTGTGTTTGCTTCCCTGCTGCAGGGTTTAGAGGTCCCTGTGAAGCACACATTAGCACTGTACCATCTACAAGCAGGATCCACCCCCTTGCAATACTTTACCCACATTTACCCCCTGCAGATCACTGTTCGGCTCTGGAGGTGGAACAACAGCATCATTAGTGTTGATTATAGGGACAATATTCATTCTTAAAAGCTCATGCAATGTTCCATTTAAGTTCCGACGCTTCTGTTCATCATGGAAATCCAGGTTGGTGACTAAAATCTAAAAGGAGGAAAAAAATTAACACATACTTAGCCTACCACTTTTCCTGAGAAGAACATCACAAACATATGCATTAACGTATCATAACAGATCAGTCATGCCCTTCGGGTCACTAAAGAAACATAAGCCACATTTAAAGGATAAAGAATACAAGCGAGAGAGATTCTTTGCACAACATTTTCAGGTTTATATGCCTTACCTTCCACTGGAGCCTATAATGGCATTTCTCAAGCTGACAGATCACAGGCTCCAGGAATCAACTTGGAAAAAAAACCACACGCAGAACATAGATGCTGATGATAACACCTAAGACCCTAAACAATTCAACAGATTACTCAAGACACTACCTTTCTCGTCTTCAGTCCCGGTGTAATGTTCCTGCTGTCTCAAGCAGAAGGGATGCTTTGACTCAAGACTTCTCTTCAGCTCTAGAAGAATCTTGGTCTTAAAGCCTCCTGCATATAGATACCACCCCATTCTTTTTCATATTTTAAGACAAAAAACCTCAATGTCTGCTCTGAAGAGACTTTTTTTTCGTTTTCACTCTGCCATTGGACATTTGAGAACAAAGCAAACAACTCCACCACACATATGTTACAATGGCACTTGGAATCAATGTGACTGCTGACATTTTTGTTATGGACAATTAATTCTTTTAAAGCAAAGGAATGATAGTTGTCTGCAGACTTGAACAAGATTATAATCCAGTGCAACCTATAGTGATTGTAAACAGTTTAGTGATATCAGCTATACTGTATTACAAGAAGAAGTTCCTCCAAGCGAGACTACTTCATACTAGGCTCCTAAATTCATTAAAAACGTCTAAACAAATAAGGCCTTACAATTGATGCAATTCTGTATTCCCAGAGTATTTAAGATAAGCAAAGCCCGTTTAAGAGTAGTTCAATTAATACAGTTGCAGCATTCAATATTGGTAGAAGACCCAGGCCAGGGATACCATCACCCACAGGTTAGAAAGGTTTGAGGAGCAGACAGACAGCAAGTTCTGATGTGGGGGTATGCACTTCTGTCAGCTTTACAGAACGTGTGGCAGTTGAGCCACTTGCAATTTTTAAACTCTCGCTTTGGATCACCAACTTCAGCTTTTGTGAAGAGACCTTAACAGACCCTGCCCTGTACACAAGAGCAGGACACACACAAACTCCAAAAAGAAAAGGCACATTTGCTTCACCTTGATGACAGATGACTCAATTTCAGAGTAACTTAGCAAGGCACTCCTGTATAAACTACCATTCATGCTATAGTAATAAGCCCCAAAAGTAGGATGGCAATGGAAATGCAAGACTACAGTAAAGACAGCAGCATATAAAACATGGAAAAAAATCCAAGCATAATTCCGTCACTGACTGAAGTAGCAATTCAGTCTAGGGAAGAAGAAATCCCTTACTTGAGCTGCACAGATGCTGTACTGCGTAAACATGGCCTCATACAGAGCCATTAGTCCACTCTGGCCAGCGGCTGCACAGGCTGGAGCCTCCAAGACTGGTATAGCCTAGCAAGATAAAGAACAGCTGTCAGACAGCGACCTGAGCAGGTACTACCCAACATTCAAGGAAAAGCAGGAAGGCACCCAGCCACTCACCATGTCTTTTAGCTGATTCTGGCCTGAGTGAAGTGCTTGCCTCACACTCTGAGAAAGCAAGATCTCATGACGCAACCGCTGCTTTCCAAAAGCTACGGCACCACTGGTGACAATCATCATCTCTCGGCCCTGATTTTGCAGCATTGACACCTGTAAGCACAGAACATATGGAAGAGGGCCTAGAGTACGATTGCTGCTAGCATGACAGTTCTGGCTGTTACAGATAACCTTACGCTCACCAGTTCGTGCTGACACAAGTGTCTCGCTCTACCCATGGATCACAAAGCAAGGCAACCACCCTCTAAGATACTCTTGCGTGCCTTCCTGGCCACTTAGGAGCTACGCAAAGGACTGCAGGAAATCTATGCCTTCCGCTAAACTTTCTTTTCACAATACCAGTTTTTATGAGAGCCATGCTTGAATTTTCACAATACGTGTTACGTGGTAACACTTCTATACCCCTTGCCCCTCCGCCTCCATTGATACGGATAAGGAGAGATAAGATATGAAAAAGCTGTAAAGTAGCAGCTGTACCTTCCACCAACCTTCTCATTCATCATCCATTCCTAAAGCTGCCATTATACAGTAACTTGATATTCTAGGAATGAAGAAGCTAACTCCGATAGTACAGCTTTCAATTGCTTCTTCCGTACATTTATCTGGCCAGATTTCCTCTCAAAGCTCTAAAGCTAAATGTCTTACATTAATTTAATTTATTACGTTAACTTTACTTCCCAGAGAACGCATATCCCCCCAAAGTCATAATTTCATTTTGGAGAACCAATCCATAAGTTGATCCCATCGGTTTTTCATACAAGTAACGAGGTTTCAAGCTTTCTCTTGAAGGAAATTTGCAAATGCTCAGGTAATCAAGAAGGGTCTATTCTTTCTGCAGACTTCACAAACTTCAGTGCCACCTTCCCACTAGATCCAGCTCTGCCCCAGTCATGTCCTACCTATTGCACAAAAATCTCACTGTGCAAATCTCTCCTTTATACCAGGTCTGGTCAAGATGGAGTTAGTTTTCTTCATAGGGGCCTATATGGTGCTGTGTTTTGGATTTCAGGACTAAAACAGCGGTGGTAACATTCTGATGTTTTGCCTATTGCTAATCCATGCTTGCACAGCATCAAAGCCTTCTCTTTTTCCCATGCTGAGCAGTACTTGCACAGCATCAAGGCTTTCTTTTTCCTCACTGTGTCCCATCATAGCAAGTGGGTTAGGGGCTGGGCAAGAAGTTCAGAGAGGACACATTTGAGACGGCTGACATGAACTGGCCAAAGGGGCATTCCATACCATATAACATCATGCTCAGTAATCAAACTGGGGTAGCAGACTAGGAAAGGGCAGCAGGTTGTCTTCCAAGGTGGCTGTCACTCGGGGACTAGCTGGGTGTCGGTCTGCTTGTGCAAGGTAGTGAGTGATTGCCTTAGCATCACTTGTTTCTTTTTCCCTTTTCTTCACTTACTAAACTGTCTTTACTTCAACCCATGAGTTTTCTTACTTTTGTCCTTCCTATTTTCTTCCCAATATGACTGATAGTAGGGCGAATGTGTGGGGAGTGAATGAGCATCTGTGTGGGTGCTTAGCTGTAGGGTCAACCCACCACACCTTCCAACACCGATTTAACTGAGTTACAGGATGTATATTCCCACAGCACAGCAGAATGAAAAAGGGAGAGGCCAACACATTGCTTTAAAGGGCCATCACTGTTTTATGAGTTTTTCCTAGTCTTCTGCTCCATCCAACAATCACTGAGTATCTGAAGTTAGAACCAACATACCACTTTGGTCACAGGATTACCTGCTCTACGATAGATGCCAGCCTCCCAAGGGCCAAGCCACACTCATCCCCTCGAGTCACAACAGCGCTACCCAGCTTCACTACAATCCGCTTTGCATGCTTCAGCTCACTGCGATGTGCAAATGATTTTCCATGTGCACGGCTAAGTGGCATGGTGATAAATGGGATGTTGCTCCAACAACGGATGGATTCATTCCTTAATCTTTGGTTATGGTGAGGGAGATCTGTAGTTAAAGAAAGAAAGGAAAAAAAGGAGGCAGTTTTAAAGTTTGTCATTCAGACTCTAAGACCTTGAAGTAATGTAACATTTGCTCCCTTCCCAAGGCTAGAGCTCACAATGCACACTTCTCAGCGACTGCTAGCTTTCAAGTCACCAAAATAAAGTGAGAACCAGTAATATCTGAGCAGCACTAATCATCCCTAAGGCATGTAAGGCAATAATCCATGTGCCACAGAGCTTTAACTTCAGGAATCTAGAAGACCAAACTGAAGGACACTGTAAAAAAGTCCATACAGCTCACATCCCAAGTACTAGTTTTAAATACAATCTCCTTTGCCTTGCCTCATTAGATACAGCCAGAGAGTTTTCCTGCCTGTAGTAACGCAGAAAGCTTGACTGTTAGGAAAGAAAAGAAACAGCTTTTACAACATCTCTAAGCCAGGTATTTTTGCACATTGCTCAAATAGGGGCAGAAGAAGGGGGATGACAGGCATACAAAGGGGAAGTCACCTTTCTACAGGATAAATAGGCGTTGGAGGGAGAAGTGACAGTCACAGCATTACTCAGGTAAGATACGAGATACACAAGGCTGGCGCTTGGCCCAAGTCAATGAGCTGGGGAACATTTCTCAGCAAAACCTTTGTTTTCAAAATGCCTGCAAAGGACAGCAAGACCACTGTCAGCACAGCAGATTAAAGAGAATAGTGACTATTAAGGTACAATCACAAGGAACAGCCTGGATCCTTTCCAATTGACAAAGAGGTGGACCCAAACACGTAAAGTCCCAAAGTTAGGCTGAATGAATGAAGGCAGATGGAAAGCACTTCCAACATACTTTGTATGAAGTTTAGCAGAGCCACAGTGAATTGCACCTGAAGGAGTCGTCGTGCAGCTAAGAATACCTGCAGTCCGAGTACGTCAACTGGATAACTAATATAACATGGATAAGCCATCTTACTTGAAAAAAATCTGAAAACACTTTTCCATATCCCCCCCTAGTTCTTGTATTACTAGTCAGAAACTGCATTAAACCAGGTGAACTTTTAGACAGTCTCAAAAATACCAGTATAGCATAAGAAGTGGGAGAACACTTCTGACATAATTACAGAAAAAATGGCTACCGACACCACACTCTGGGACCAAACGTGCAACTTAGTCAAAAGATGGCACACATTCATGGAAAAATTACAGAGATCATATTGGGTGCTATGGAAAGGCATTTAAGGAACAATGCAATCATCAGGCACAGTCAACACGGGCTCACAAAGGGCATGTCCTGTTTAACTGTCCTTCTACAATAAGGTGACCCACCCAGGGGATGAAGGAAAGGGGGTGGATGTAGTTTTTCTGGATTTTAGCGAGGCTTTTGATACTGTTCCTCACAGCATCCTTCCGACAAGTTGTCCAACTGTGAGATGAACAGGTTCACAGTGAGCTGGGTGAAGAACTGGCTGGACAGCAGGGCTTAAAGGGTTGTAGTGAATGGGACTACATCTGGCTAGCTACTGGGTCACCAGTGGTATTCCTCAGGGCTCAATCCTAGGGCCAGTGCGGGTCACTATTTTTATCGATGATCTGGATGCAGGATTTGACTGCACCATTAGCGAGTTTGCTGATGCTACTGAACTGGGAGGTGCTGTTGACTCCCTTGAGGGACAAGAGGCCTTGCAGAGGGATCTAGACAGATTGGAGCATAGGGCAGTCATTAGTGGCATGAAATTTAACAAGTCCAAATTTTGGATTCTGCACCAGGGAGAGAATAATGCTGGATACAAGTGTAAATGGGGAGAGGAGTGGCTGGAGAGCAGCCCTGCAGAAAGGGACCTGGGGATGCTGGTTTGCAGCAGGCTCAATAGGAGCCAGCAGTGTGCCCTGGCAGCCAAGAGGGCAACCCACATCCCGGGGTCCATCAAATACAGCATGACCAGCCCACCAAAAGAGGTGAATATTCTGCTGTATTTATTGTTGGTGCGGCCTACCTTGAGTACCGTGTGCAGTTCTGGGCCCCACCATTTAATAAAGATGTGAAGGTACTTTAAAGTGTCCAGAGGAAGGCACCCAAGCTGGTGGTAGGGCTGGAAGGCATGTCCTGTGAGGAGCAGCTGAGGACTCCGGGTTTGTCTTGTTTGGAGAGAAGGAGGCTGAGAGGCGACCTGGGCACTCTCTGCAGCTTCCCTAGGAGAGGACGTGGACAGGGAGATGCTGAGCTCTTCTCCCTGGGATCCAGGGGCAGGAGCCCTGGGAATGGTTCACAGCTGCCCCAGTGGAGGTTCAGACTGGACATTAGGAAACACTTCTTTACCAAGAGGGTGGTCAAACCCTGGAACGGGCTTCCTGGAGAGGTAATCGATGCCCCAAGCCCGACAGGGTTTCAGAGGCATTTGGACAATGCCCTTAATGACATGCTTTAGCTTTTGATCAGCCCTGAAGTGCTCAGGCTGTTGGACTAGATGACCGGTGTAGGTCCCTTCCAACTGAACTATTCTATTCTAGTCAATCCTAATGTAGAAGCTTCTTTACAAATCAGTAACCTGAATCTGGTCAGAACTATCTAATTTTATTTAATCTGTTCAGTCTCTCTAATTTTCATGCTCTATAATACAAAACATTCATTTATAACCTAAAGTGACTATTCTGGGCAATACTTCTGCTGGAGAATGACAAGAATGAACATAATGCTACAGAAAAGAAATTTCTTGTTCAACAGCATTTTAAATAAATAACTTTTGTTCATTATACATGCAGAAGAAGTTTAAATGATTAATCATAACTGACGGCTGCACTAACATGTCCCACATCTAGAAGCAGAAAATGGCACTTGGGATATGAGTTTCATTTGCTCCTCATTTTCATGAGAGAATACTTGTGACTGTAAATAAGGCCTACAATAGATACGACATAGGTGAAGCAGTCCAATTTAACTGTTCTTTCCAGCATTATGCATTACTAGATAGTATTTGCCTATCCCACACAGTATAACCAGAAAGGAGTAAACCCAATTTATTTCCAATTCTCTTGGCTAGAGCTTCAGGATTTAGAAGGTTCCAAGAAGGCAGCTGTTGAGGGATAACCAGTATCGGAAAATAAACCACTTTTTTTTTTAAACTTTTTTTTTTTTCATAAAAACAAGAACAAGCAGAGAATTTAAATTGTCTCCACTGAAGTCCCAATTGCTAACCTTGCTCTAGGACTGCATAAACCTATCTTTTTTAGTTATTTTAGACTGGACTGAGATGTGAAATCATCTCCCATGTTACACATGCAAAACATTTCTGGTGATGCAAGCTTGTTAACCTGCTTCAGATGCAATTAAAGAGAAACCCATATAGCCACCCAGTCAACTTTTTGGACAAACAGGTTTCCAGGCATTCCAGTTTTCATATCCAGTACCTTGTCAACACTTTCACTTCCTTAATAAAGAAGGGGAAACATATGAAAAAGACTTAAGTATTTGGCAGATCCTTTTATGTAGCCTGCATGAGGCTCGCTCCCACCCAGGGGATGAAGGAAAGGGGGTGGATGTAGTTTTTCTGGATTTTAGCGAGGCTTTTGATACTGTTCCTCACAGCATCCTTCCGACAAGTTGTCCAACTGTGAGATGAACAGGTTCACAGTGAGCTGGGTGAAGAACTGGCTGGACAGCAGGGCTTAAAGGGTTGTAGTGAATGGGACTACATCTGGCTAGCTACTGGGTCACCAGTGGTATTCCTCAGGGCTCAATCCTAGGGCCAGTGCGGGTCACTATTTTTATCGATGATCTGGATGCAGGATTTGACTGCACCATTAGCGAGTTTGCTGATGCTACTGAACTGGGAGGTGCTGTTGACTCCCTTGAGGGACAAGAGGCCTTGCAGAGGGATCTAGACAGATTGGAGCATAGGGCAGTCATTAGTGGCATGAAATTTAACAAGTCCAAATTTTGGATTCTGCACCAGGGAGAGAATAATGCTGGATACAAGTGTAAATGGGGAGAGGAGTGGCTGGAGAGCAGCCCTGCAGAAAGGGACCTGGGGATGCTGGTTTGCAGCAGGCTCAATAGGAGCCAGCAGTGTGCCCTGGCAGCCAAGAGGGCAACCCACATCCCGGGGTCCATCAAATACAGCATGACCAGCCCACCAAAAGAGGTGAATATTCTGCTGTATTTATTGTTGGTGCGGCCTACCTTGAGTACCGTGTGCAGTTCTGGGCCCCACCATTTAATAAAGATGTGAAGGTACTTTAAAGTGTCCAGAGGAAGGCACCCAAGCTGGTGGTAGGGCTGGAAGGCATGTCCTGTGAGGAGCAGCTGAGGACTCCGGGTTTGTCTTGTTTGGAGAGAAGGAGGCTGAGAGGCGACCTGGGCACTCTCTGCAGCTTCCCTAGGAGAGGACGTGGACAGGGAGATGCTGAGCTCTTCTCCCTGGGATCCAGGGGCAGGAGCCCTGGGAATGGTTCACAGCTGCCCCAGTGGAGGGTCAGACTGGACATTAGGAAACACTTCTTTACCAAGAGGGTGGTCAAACCCTGGAACGGGCTTCCTGGAGAGGTAATCGATGCCCCAAGCCCGACAGGGTTTCAGAGGCATTTGGACAATGCCCTTAATGACATGCTTTAGCTTTTGATCAGCCCTGAAGTGCTCAGGCTGTTGGACTAGATGACCGGTGTAGGTCCCTTCCAACTGAACTATTCTATTCTAGTCAATCCTAATGTAGAAGCTTCTTTACAAATCAGTAACCTGAATCTGGTCAGAACTATCTAATTTTATTTAATCTGTTCAGTCTCTCTAATTTTCATGCTCTATAATACAAAACATTCATTTATAACCTAAAGTGACTATTCTGGGCAATACTTCTGCTGGAGAATGACAAGAATGAACATAATGCTACAGAAAAGAAATTTCTTGTTCAACAGCATTTTAAATAAATAACTTTTGTTCATTATACATGCAGAAGAAGTTTAAATGATTAATCATAACTGACGGCTGCACTAACATGTCCCACATCTAGAAGCAGAAAATGGCACTTGGGATATGAGTTTCATTTGCTCCTCATTTTCATGAGAGAATACTTGTGACTGTAAATAAGGCCTACAATAGATACGACATAGGTGAAGCAGTCCAATTTAACTGTTCTTTCCAGCATTATGCATTACTAGATAGTATTTGCCTATCCCACACAGTATAACCAGAAAGGAGTAAACCCAATTTATTTCCAATTCTCTTGGCTAGAGCTTCAGGATTTAGAAGGTTCCAAGAAGGCAGCTGTTGAGGGATAACCAGTATCGGAAAATAAACCACTTTTTTTTTAAACTTTTTTTTTTTTCATAAAAACAAGAACAAGCAGAGAATTTAAATTGTCTCCACTGAAGTCCCAATTGCTAACCTTGCTCTAGGACTGCATAAACCTATCTTTTTTAGTTATTTTAGACTGGACTGAGATGTGAAATCATCTCCCATGTTACACATGCAAAACATTTCTGGTGATGCAAGCTTGTTAACCTGCTTCAGATGCAATTAAAGAGAAACCCATATAGCCACCCAGTCAACTTTTTGGACAAACAGGTTTCCAGGCATTCCAGTTTTCATATCCAGTACCTTGTCAACACTTTCACTTCCTTAATAAAGAAGGGGAAACATATGAAAAAGACTTAAGTATTTGGCAGATCCTTTTATGTAGCCTGCATGAGGCTCGCTTCTCAGGAGTAAAGAAGCAGAATTTCAAAATGCACATGAGCTGAACAGGATCACAACAGAAACAGCAGAGAACAAAAGAAAACGGTGATAAATGCTCAATCCAGTTTTGGAATGCAACTGATGGAAGCAACCAGAGTTGCTGCAATACTGGATGCTGACTACTGTCAACACTAAGGAGTAATTTTCACAGTTAACTATGAGTACTCTACTTACTTTGGAAAACGCGGAATATTTAGAAATCCTACAAACACAGAAGTCAACAGAGCTATAGCTCAGAAAAAAACAAGTTTAGCATTTTCAAGACTTCAACACATTTATTAATTCATACAAATATCAACAAAAGAGAACTGTTAACACACAGGCCAATGGGACATGAATCTTGCATGCAATGGTAAAGTTATCTCTTGATCTTATAGAGTCTATCTACCTTTGCCTTCTCTACTGCAGACCAACAATCAAATAGACAGTGAATGGTTCTCTCAAGTTAGGTTTTCAGTGAACAGCTATTTACAGCGCACCTATGTATTTACACTCAGGTTTCCTGCAAGCATCTTTCCACTTTTATCTAATCTGACTAAATTTGAGCTTCAGGCCTTGCTTTACTCAAGACATCTGTGGGCTGAAAATGCTGATGGGGGAGCAGGCTTAATCAGATCTTGTTTTCCAGGAATGTAAGAGGTTGAAATAAAGAACTTTTACAGTAGCAGTACTTTCACAACTGATTTTTTTGCTTGAAATGCACGGCAGAATGAAAAATACACCCTTCTCAGACATCCAGCTGAGTATTATAATGGAGAAAGTAGCATTAAGAAAGCAGAGCTTCAACTGCAGCTCACTCCAGAAGTTTTAAGTTTTGAATGACGTTAATGAGATGATTTTCCTTTCAACATAGCAAAGAGCATAGGCATGCCCAGACACATACTGACCAACATTATAGGAACGTGTGCTTTCTCTCATACATACATAAACGGGAAATGGCTGCGATGGCATGTGGCGGTAACACAAAGCACCATCCAGGGGAGCGGACAAGAGGGCTCAGAGCAGCTCGACACAACATTTTGAGATGCCTTCTGCAAATCAAGGATATCTGTAAGTTAAAAGGAAGGGAGAAGGGGGGAAAACTGGTTAAACATGAGTGAATTTCCATCTATATTTCTCTCCTCACCCACTCCCCCCACCCCAAATCCTCTTTGTCCTGTACAGTCTTCACACAATTTCCTTGTCCAAGAGGCAGACAACCCATTCTCTTCATTTTGCAGAATTCTCAGACTGTGACTTAGAAAAAACTGATGGCCCCTCTTCCCTACCTGCTGGCCGAAGATCATTATTAAAGATCAAGAACAAAACATGGTTCCCCAAGAAGGGAAAAGACTATTAGTGAATGTACCTACAATGGAGAAAAGTCATAACTTTGTCCACAGAGAAGCCTGGAAGGAAAAAAAGTAAATGTAGAGAGGTTGTATCATTCAGACTTCTCCAGACACCCCACAACACAGCATCTACTATACTTCTCATGAATCTCAGCCCTATTCAGTATAGAAGACATGCTGATTCACTTTTCCCTGAGCACTACCAAATGACAAGATGTTAACCATGACTACAAGTAATGACACCAGTTTCCGAGGTAGTTGCCATTAGTTTCCCTTTAATGAACTTGTAAGCACTCAGGATTCTTGTAACTCAAAATCCACTAGAGCAAGTACCCAACAAACAAGGGATACACAATTAGCAATTTCCTATGACAGGTCTAGTTGAAGCAATGGATCAAGTATCACAAAGGAAACAAAAAGAGATTAGGAAAATCCAGTTCTCAAGTCATGAAACCTCCCCATTCTACAAAATTTTGCTTCCTTTACTTGCTTTCAATCCATCCCTCTGCACCATTGGAACAGAACGAACAATATTGCACAAGCTCTAGTAGGGAGAAGATATTGTAGCGAGGACAAGGGGTGCTCATAGTATCTGCATTGGAAGTCTGCTATTACAAATACCAGGACTATTATAGCACCTGGCAGTTCTGGCGTACATGTACACAAACACTTGAAGTTGTTTCATTACCCTGCATCAATGTATTGTTATTATACCTCATTATAATCCATACCAAAATATACACCCCTACATAAGACAAGGCAGCCACCAGCAGATAATGGTTCTCCTGTGTTGTTAGTAAAGATTACATAGCATGGCATTTTAACAATATTAACCTGCTATGTCCCTCCACTTCTGTAACTCATCTGAAACGGCAGTCTTGACCACTGCCAAGATGAGGTAGGCAAAGGACTCAGAGCAGATGATACAACTGAGCAAGTAATCCAAGTTTTCTTCTCATAACAGGGCAAGCTTAAAGGAGCTGGTGAACAGTACCAACTAGACATTCCCCCTTTGAACCCTTACCAGGCACCTCATGCACCTCCCTTCTGGAGGGCACAAGAATTCCCACTGTTCACACGTCTGGCTGTTTGACCCTTCCACCTTGAAGTTCACCCTGGCATCTACCGTCAGCCATCATCTTCCCAGCAGGGTCTTGTTGTGTCTCAGAGGGATGCTCAGACTCCAGCAGCTCCCAACAACCTGAACTGGCAGATGGTAGGTCCTTTATTCAGAACCCCTTCCACCACAATTATCCCGAGTGGAAGTGCCTTTTCCTCTTCAGCATCCTTCACAGACCATCTCCCTTCGGGAGCAGAACCAGGCACTCTGCCTGAAGTTTCACCCCCAGACATTTCCTGTTACCACCTCTCCCACTAGAGCAATAATCTTCACCTGGTATTGCACTGTCACTAGAATACAGCCCCATACTGGCTAGATCAAGCCGTGTTGTCTCCTTGGCTGCTACTGCTGACCTGCCAGAAAACCACTTCACATTCTCACTTACAGGGCTGCTTGCAACCAAGAGCCTCCTTGTCCTTCTGCAAGACCGCCTCCTGTTTCCCTTCGCCAGAGACAACTTTGCTATGAGCCAGCAGACGACGAGGAGTGAGAAGTGGCAGGCGGTGTGGCTCTTTTGAAGGAAAAAGATTAGGAAGAAGCAGCATGTTTTTGAAACTAGCTTGTGAGAAAAGGCAAGGAGACCAAGTTAACAAGACAGAAATGGAAATTTCAGAGCAGCAGCGGACATCAACAGAAGAGCGAGCGAGCAAGACGTGGAAAGGGAATGATGCTGCCAGAAAGCACAGACAGAGCGCAGGGCATGCTGGAAATCACAAGCTCTCTTTAAGGCTAGTCCGAAGCTGCAGAACAACTTTACTCTCACTCAATCACGGATTTAAAGGTCATTTCAACCCTTATTTTCCATTCCACTCCCACTTCCATACCTGGAATGGTTCTGGTCTTCAATAACAAACAAAAAAAAAGGTACCTAATTTAAAGAAAAAAAAAAAAAGTTAAACTACTGCCTTGCTTGGAGGGGAGGGAGGAGTAAAAAGAAAAGAAAATTCAGGTATTTCTCCAAGACTCTAGCATCAGCTTAAAAATTTATTTTTTTATTACTAGGAAAACCTCCTCCGTCCAAACTAGTGTCCAAACCTGACTTTAAAAAATATGATTCTCCCATCATCTCTTTAAATAATGCTACCCTGATATTATCCCTCATAGAAAACAATACTATTGGGTAGTTTTCACGAATTTATTACCTTCATAACAGCTGTTGAGTAGCACAGTACATTTAGATTCTGCTCCAGATCAGTGTAAAGAGACTTAGTTACCTTCTGAGGTAATCAGAGGTCTCAAATCCTAAAACTGGTGCCTTTAACAACAATATATAGCACTGATTTTTCAGTCTGTTGGCTGGAGGCCCATGGGATGTCCACGACCATTTGCAGTGAGTCGATAAAATAAAGCTAAATAAACTTTTTTCACAGCTTTATTTACAAAAGCCAATGTCTCAGCTAAGTGTTAGGACATTCCACAGACTCCTATAGGAGGAGCTATACTGTACTACACTGAAGTAATTAAGCAGAGATAGATCAAGTTTGAAGGAAATGCATGCAATTTTAAGGAAGTAAGTCTTTACCGTGACACAAATAAGTCCTCTGAAACATTTAGGGGGTTGTTGTTTAAACAGCTTTGTTACCTTATCAACTAAAACTTTTGGAAGGAAAAAAAAAAAATCTGCAGTTCTTGGTGCAAACTCAGACCCGAGAAACCTTCCCAGAGGGAAGCCACTTCGGAAGAACTAACGTAAAGAAAAGCTTCAAATAAGTTGTCTATAGAGCAGTTTGCAAATAGCTTTACCCAGGTTCTACAGAAGCTATACACACAGAGAACAGGCGATTCAAAGCAACACGTACCATGCAACCCTTTTCTATCAAGAGTACATTCCAGCAGGACAGCGTGGTCACGGCAGCCTGCATCTACCGGCATTGCCTCGCACAGCACAATAAAACCCTGTCACCGGCCTGCGAGAACCGTTCTAATCCCAGTACCTCGACAGATAGCACCTGTGGCAGCTCAGTGTTTTTCCATTTTGTTACACCTTGCCTACAAGTTAAGAAAGCAGAGCGGTGTAGCAACAGCCCCGGGGGCGGGACTTGCCTGGGAGAGGGCAAGCTGAGGAATGGGGCGATTCACACGGGGGCGCGCCGCAGCGCCCACCCGAGCATGGGCAGGAAGCTCAGCTGAGCCAAGCGCAGCGGCAGACGGGTTTCTCATTGCACATTTATCCATCACACCTACCAGCGTCACGCCTTGCCCGGGCACTTGGATCCACCAGAATTTCCGTACCTGACCTCTGCTGCCGAAACGCGACACAGACTTCCAGGAGAAGCAGCCCCAGCAG
>NW_009260030.1:37244-39999 GCF_000687185.1 Egretta garzetta
GCCCGCCGCTGGCTGATGTAACCTCCGCGCCTCCGGCTCCATCCCTCCCACCAGCACGCACACCTTCCCGTCCTGCTGTCCCAGCAGATGATGTAATTCTACTCCACGTTGCAGCACAAAATCCAGGGCTTTACAAGTTACAGCGTTAACAACTGTTTTCTGTCTAGCCCCAGACGAGCCCAGACAGCCCTGCCCGCAGCACGGCTGCCCAGCCATCCCCCACAGCCCGCTTCCCTTGACCTCGATTCTCCCTCTTCTCAGACATTTGCAGCCCGATGCAGACAGCAGATGAAAGGGATCTGTAGCCAAACTTCTGAGGAGGGCTTTATCTCCTCAGGCCCTCACCTCCTTTGTTTTCTCCACTGTAGCCCAAACCCCTCCACGGGGGCAAGAGCACTGGCTTTGCTCTTCATTTATCTCCCATATCGCATTTGCATTCATTTATAAATTGAGAGAATCACAGAATCATTCAGGTTGGACAAGACCCTTAAGATCATCAAGTGCAACCACAAACATAATACTGCCAAGTCCACCACTAAACCCTGTCCCCAGGCACCACATCTAACCGTCTTTTAAATCCCCCCAGGGATGGGGACTCAAGCATGGGCAGCCCCTTCCAGCCCCTGACAGCCCCAAGGGGAAGGAATTGTTCCCCATGGCCAACCTCACCCTGCCCTGGCACAACTTGAGGCCGCTGCCCCTCGTCCCATCGCCCCTTCCCTGGGAGCAGAGCCCGACCCCCCCGGCTCCCTGACCCCAGCACTCGAGGGGCGGCCCCCCCAGTGCCCAGCACAGGGGCACGGTCCCTGCCCTGCTCCTGCTGGCCACACCACTCCTGATACAAGCCAGGATGCCGCTGGCCCTCTTGGCCACCTGGGCACCCTGCTGGCTCATATTCAGCCACCTCTCGACCAACACCCCCAGGGCCTTTTCTGCCAGGCAGCTTTCCAGCCCCTCTGCCCCACGCCTGGAGCGTTGTGTGGGGTGGTTGTGACCCCAGGGCAGGACCCGGCCCTTGGCCTTGTTGAACCTCACCCAGTTGGCCCCAACCCATGGATCCACCCCGGCCAGGTCCCTCTGTAGATCCTTCCTACCCTCAAGCAGATCAACACTTCCACCCAACTTGGTGTCATCTGCAAGCACGCATCACTGCAATTAGTAGAAACCATAAATCTATCATTTCTCATCTTCAAAGAGACTACAAAATTCATAGCAGTTCCTCAGTTCAACTCAGATACTAGTTATACTGTCTTCTGTCTATACCTATTTTACCACTGTTATATCCCTATTTTCCTATTAGAATTCAAACAAATTCCAACAGTGCTAATTCTTATGTTGTTACAAGACAGTATTTGGGTTTTTTTGTTTAGTTTGTGGGACACTTTGTTTGGATAGTTGTTTATTTTGTTGTTTTGTTGTTGGTTTTTTTTTTAAAGTCTTTAACACATCACCTTCTGGGATCAGGAAAGAATCTTCTCTGAAAGTCATAACTGTGGAGAAAAACTCACGAAGAGTGAACAGCATTCAAGTGGTGGGGGTACGGTTCAAGACACTTGAAAAAACCTCAGTGTCTCAAGAATTAATAGAAGACCCAACACACAATTATCTGGCATTAAGACTTCACTGTCTTCACATGAGGGAAAATAAACCAACCCCTAAAAAACCCCAAAATAAATATAAGGTCATCGCTTTTTTAGAAGACTATGTGGAGATCTCCACTTTGCCAGTAGTGGGATTTGTTTTAATCATTATAGCACACAGTAAGACCTGTTCTCCCCTCCTCCCTGCTCCAGTTATTAGCAAAGATAAACCTGATGTGTATAATTCCAGAATAAAGACAATGCCAACACCAGAATCTCTGTCATTCACTCACAGAAAAGACAGCACAGTGATTAAAGATGTATCACAGCAGCTGATTTTTTATGTTAAGCCAAGCCTTCATTTTGATTTTTAAACAGCTAACAAGAGAACAGGATGCCCTCATTTTAGGCTCACCTGGCCAATTTTCACCACATACAACTCCTTTGAACTGTGCTTCCAAATAAAAAGCAACAAGGTTGCCCTGACCCCCTGCAGATACTGAGGAGCTGCTTTTCTTTTTCAGACGCTGAAATAGAGGAAGACTTGGTAAGAGCAAATGAACAGCAACTAAATCAGTACTTTCATTTGCCACTTGCAACCAGTAGTTTTTATGGAAGGATGCTTGTTAGTGGCAAGGAATCCTAGATTTCCTACCAGGTCAGCAGTTATCTACCTCAGTGTACAGCAATCATAGTAAGAAATGGAAAACTGTGGTTTCAGGTACTTAAGGGTAGTGAACACCTTGAGTAATCTTAAAGAGAGTTCCATCTTCACAAAAAAGCACCATCCTGACTGGTGTAAAGTTCTGCATAGGCAGACATGCTGCAGCCCCGCTTCAGTCCTAGACACAACTACAATGAACACAGGTGCACCTCTGTGCGAAGACTTGCCCCCCCCCCCCCCAGTTAACAAAAACAATAATTACAGAGTAGCTGCTTCAGTCAAGATTACTATGTGAGGAACATAAAGACACAAGCACTAGCCCTCGCAAAGAAACCTCAAGATAGGGCTGGTTAGCATCTTTTGAGCGTTTCCTTCCTCCTAACATCATCTCTGCTCTTGCCTGGATCAAAACTGGCTGCTTTCTCCTACCACCCGTTTTCAGCACTGAGCAGCAGAACATCAGGTTCCACCAGCTGTTAAGGATAAAGATGATAGAACTGGCATCCCAGTT
>NW_009260030.1:40011-42469 GCF_000687185.1 Egretta garzetta
CAGCCATCAAATGAAGGACCAGGAAAAGCAATAGAGACTGAATAAAAATTTTGCAATAGCTATGGTTAGAGTGACAACAGTGCCACTAAGTGATAAGATGCAAATCAAGTATCTGGACACATGTTCGTATCCAGGAGAAACTGTAGCCAGGGAAATGCAAGGATAGAATGAAAAGAAGTCTGAAAAATGCAGACTGAACACAGCATTCCAGTTTAATATTTCATGAGAAAGACTGACTTCTACCTTTAGTACCCTGGGTGCCAGCCTTTCTTCCAGAACCTCTTACAGAAACTTTACCCTACTTTTTTTTTTTTTTTTTATTCATACCCTCCACATCCAAAGCCCCATTGTGGAACCTCTTCAACAACTGCCTTCTGACAATGGTTAAGCCAGCCAGCCGCAACATCCTAAGGAAAAGTAGGGAATATTCAGCAGCTGTAGGATTTATTTCTAAGCCCCTGTCCTATCATTTCTCCAAGAGCAGCACCGCTCAAAACAGCATTCCTCATCACCTCAGCCTCAGGGAACTGTGGGTGCTCAGCTCAGCATTCCCTCCAGTTCCTTATTTTAAAGCCATCTGCCTTTACCTACCTTTCCTTTTTTATTCTCTGCCCTCAGAATGCATTTCCCTCTTCTTCTGGGGTTGGGGAGGAACGAGATGGCGTTCAGTTTCTATAAAAGATAAGCTGACACAGAAATCCTAATGGGGAAAATAAGAAATATAATAGAACATATCAGTAGAACAGCAGTCTGTCAGATGCCCAGATAAAGTACATGGGCAGGACAAGAAAGCAATTAAAGCTACCTGAATACTCTCCTAGTCTGCAGCTTTCTGTGGCCATTCACACTTTCTCCACACCGCTCATGCTCCCTCTGCTGTGATGCTCAAGTCATCCCTAAACAATTCTAGCACCAAAAGTGCACCAGTTTTGCCACCCCTCCTGCTCAAAGCTGAAGTTCCCACCCCGCTCTGGAAAACACCTTGATCAGGGCAATAATTTTAGTCAGAACCCAACTGACCCACCTGTCTACACAATCGCGTGAGTGCTGGCACCAGCGAGAGAGAAGCACAGCAACTCCTTACACTGCCACTAATGAATCAGCGCAGGATGCTCTTCCTCTCCTTCTATCAGGGCTATTTCATGTATACAATCATCTCCCTTGCTCTTCGTCCACCTTCCCCGTCACCCTAAACAGAGTACAGCCTATCACCCAAAGGAGAGTCTGGAACTGCAGAGTACTCCAGCTTGGACGAAGAAAGAATTTATGTAGTGCCATGATACAGTCTTTTATTCTACACTTTATTCCTTACCTGATAATTTCTACCATTCTATTTGCTTTTTGACTTCCGCTACACCTTGAACTGACTTTTCAGAACATCATCCACAGTGACTCCCAGATGTTTTCTTCGCTGGATGCTGCAGAAAAACACAAAAATACCATCGCTTTCACATTCCTACTAACACGACACGCAACAAAAACAGCTGAAAAATCACCAAAGCTGAGCCTGGAAGATGCTCACTCTGCTATTGAGCACACTTCTGACAACAACCCTGGCAAAGAGTAACTTAGGAGAGGAAGGCAGTACAGCAAACAAACAAACAAAACAGGTGACAACAAAAGTTATGTACTGACACAAATATGGAAAAGGTAAGGTACTTTCTAAAGTGAGTAAATGTAAACACTTTACTACAGAACTGGGAAGAAGAAAACTTTATTTTAACCCTTTATAAGTTGCTTCTCAGTGTCATCAAGAGCAAATCTGAGAAGGAGGTAAACACTTAGAAGTATCCATAATTTTTTAGGGTACAGAGTCAGCACAGATATAAGCCCTTTATGGAAGCATTTTAGTTATTTTTCATTTAAGAAGATAAAACTGTTCTTGACTTTGTAGTACAGACACACTTGCCAAAGGCTTTTGGAAAACTGTGTAAGCTTTGCTCATCGTATCTCCTTTATCTACAGTTTTATTACTTCTTTCAGAGAGCTATCAGGTTTCTCAACACACACACCCCCCCTTTAATCTGATCCTGTTACATCTGCTGTGAAGAAACACTAAGCGAACAACACAGGCTTATCACCAAGAGTTAGGTCAAAACCTAGATAATAACTTTTGTGTGTCATCCAAGTGTCAGGAGGGTTTAAATATTTTCTTTGGGCATGGAGAAATCTTGTAAGTAGACACAAGAGACGAGGAAGGAAAAAGAAATCTCAAGAGGGGCAACTCTTATCTATCAGTCTACTGCTAGCAGGGCTCCACACCGCAGTTTCGCTCTGCCAGGCACTCCACGCAGTAGCAATGCTCTCTAGCTGTCCAGAGAACGCGAACCAAAGCCTGCAAGACTCTGGAAAGCCTGCGAGGACCACAAGAACAGGGAGCACCCAGGCGCAGGCTGCGTTTCAGGCGTAGCTCAGAGTCCTCATGCTGCTGCTGCGAGCGACACCGGACCCGC
Source organism: Egretta garzetta (assembly GCF_000687185.1). Classification (NCBI taxonomy): domain Eukaryota; kingdom Metazoa; phylum Chordata; class Aves; order Pelecaniformes; family Ardeidae; genus Egretta; species Egretta garzetta. The sequence continues at coordinate 42,465 of NW_009260030.1, forward strand.
TCCCG